>NC_040904.2:95003279-95309356 GCF_004126475.2 Phyllostomus discolor
TACAGCCAGCTGTCCTTGCATCCTCACTGTTTCTCTGTGCATCAACTTTCATAGCTTCCAAGTGGAGTAGATGTCTCATTTTCGCTACATTTTTTGTAAGAATATCTCATATCTTTTATAAAACAGTTAATTTCAAACGGGACAGTATGTCCTTGGTAGGGTTTTGAGAAAGTTACCAACTACTTGTTTCCCCCTGAGATGGCATGGGTTTCCATTGGCTGAAATGCAGCATGGATTACACCCTGAACACTTGTTAAGGCCACTGTGTTCCCTGGAACTTCTACCATGAGATTTGGAGGTTAGGGGAAGGGACAAGGAAGTTCTAACATGTTCTATCCAACTTGTCTAATTTGTATCAAAGATCCAAGAGGGTTCAGAGTTTGTCTATCTGGTTTACCCAGTGGAGGACATGGGCTCAGAGGTTACTCCTGAAGAAGGCACTTTCTCGTTTCCAAAAAAAAAAAATCTATACTATTGGGGGAAAAAAAAGCAGCCTCAGACAATCAAGTGAAAAGACTTTATCATGATAAAATGTCATCTTTGTGGTTTTCACTGTCACTTATTTCATTCATAAGAGCCTAAATTTCCACAAGGTTCATGAAATTATCAGGAGTTTTAAAAGGTAGATTTCCACCTTCAGAGTTTGATTTTTTAGTAGGTCAGCAGTGGGACCTTGGAATAAGAGTTTTTAATGAGTCCTAACCTGATTCAGACATGGTGGGGTGTCAATTGAACCAAACTTGGGAATACATTAGGTGAAATACATGCACATAAATCTCTGTGGCAGCTAGAAAGTTAACATAACCCACCTCTTTCATATTCTAAACTCCTTTTTTGCAGGAACCACTCATTTTACTTGGAGCTCAGATATGATTTCAGTGACTGAAAAGTTGAATAGAACAGAACTGGAGAATTTAGAAAGCAGCTTCTATTTTAAAATATCATTTTTAAATGAAAAAGGTAAGGTGAAAATGGTTTGCTACCATTTTTGTAAGACAAAAGGAAATAAGAATATCTACGATATACACACAAGTGTCTCCAAAAAGCCCCACAAAATGTTAATACAGAAACTAAAGAAGTTGTTGACTACTGGGGAAGGGTGAAAATAAAGTGGAACAATAATAAAGGAAGCAATAATAAAGCTCACATTTCAATAACGTTTTGACTTTTAAACCACATTAATGTTTTTGTTTGTTTGTTTGAACATGCTTAATTCACTTTATTTTCCTTGTACAAAAATTATATGATGGTCACAGCTGGAGCCTGGGTCCTCTGCACAGATTTCTTGATGGGCAGAGAAAAGAGATCTCCTCCAGGGACTTGATTTTCATGTCCTTGATCAGGCGGCCCAACTTGGTGCCGGGGATCCAGTCCTTATCCTCGGCCTTGTGTGAGCTCCATGGCCTCGACCCCAACCCCGGCCTAGGCTGCGACTTCAGGCCTGGAAGCTGCTGCTAAATCCTCCGCAGAAGCTGCCATGGCCTTGCCTCCCATTCCAGGGCCCCCGGCCCACCAAGCTCTGCAGCAGCACCGGTGTCATCCGCCATTTGGTGTTTGCTGGGGGAAAAAAAATAGCCGCATTAATGTTTTATATATTCAAAAAGGATATTACTTTACCAAGTATATAGTAAAATCCTAAAATTGAATCAAAATAGAAACACATGAATTAAACTGTATATTGGATCAGTAATATGAACACAAAGAAACTAAGCTAGAATTGATTCAAGCTCTGACTGTACCCCACTTTCAATGAGATATTTTCTAAAGACAAAGAGAAAATATTGTTGGTATGGAATAGTTTGAAACTGTTTTGTGTGCATTGTAGAATTGAGCAAAGAACAAGTACATTGGAGTTTTTTTTGGAAATGAAGTTCTAAAACTTAATTTTTTTGGAGAATGGAAAACAAACATGGAAAGGGGGAAGGAGAACTCCATTATACTGGATTAGAATTGGAGATATCAGTATCAATGTTATGAATTTATTACAAAATATATTTTATTGCTGGGTGCAATGAGAGGGCTTAGAAGCAATTACACCTCAATTGCAAAGCATGTACCTATCATTCTAATGTTGGTTTCTAACTACCATTTCCCATTCAAAGGAACAAGGGCTCCCTGGGAAACTGCCTAATTCTAAGTCTTGGGGGAGATAAAATACTAGGTGAACCTGGAGCATTAAGTTGAATCAAAAAGTAAAGAAGTGCTCAAACTTGTTCAGGAAAATGTCCAAAAAAATATGGAAGCCAGATAAAAGGGCTTCCACTGACCAAATTTGAGATACCTGGAATAGTAAAATAAATAGTGGCAGGAATGGATTATAACATTTACTTTTAAATCTCCGTGAGGCCAAAATGGAACAGAAAACAATGAGAATAAATGGAGAGAAGAAAAGAAAGTATATGTATTAAAAAAGCAATTCATAAATGTAGAAATAATTAAAAGATGACTTTTAAGACTATCAATCACCATTGTAATTACTGATTCAAGCAAAAAATATCAGAGCATGCTAAAACTGCTGTGTAAAATTTGGTCTTTATATTCACCCAGTTTGAGAACTATTTATTATTTACAGAAATAAAAATAGAAAACATGGCACATTTAAAATAAAGAAATCCTGCAGCATCACCTTAACCAAATAATCAAACTCACTGTCACCAAGTTTGATAAAACTGACAAATGTCCCTTGATAGGATGTGCTAAGGACACATCCTGCCAAAAATGTTTAACCTTATTTTAATCATGAAGAAGCAATCAGAAAAACTGGGAAACAGTCTGTAAAACAATTGGTCTGGAGCCTCCAAAATGTCAATATCTTAAAAGTGAAAAAAAAAAAGAAAAGGTTGGGCACAATACTAGAATATAAGTTACTGAGGAGACATAATGACTATAAACAATACTAATTCTTGAATGAATCATGAATTTTTAGTTATAAAAGGCATTATTAGGAAAATTTAGAAAATTGGAACATTAGATGTATATTAGATAATGTTATATATTAAGACTAAAGGTCTCTGAAAATTATAAATTCCATTGTAGATATGTAGGAGAATGACTTCGTTCTTAGGAGATACATAGTACTGCATTTAAGGGTAAAGCACCTAAATTTTAATTTTAATGTCAGCCATTTAACAGTTCACCAGAAGAGAGAGAGACAGAGACAGAGACAGACTGAAGGAGAGAGAGACACACAGACACAGAGAGAAGAAAATGAGAGAAAAAGCAAACATGGGACAATAATAACAATTGGTGAATCTTGCAAAATAGTACCTCATTTTATTACTCATGCAACTTTTCTGTAGGTTTGAAATTTTTCAAAATAAAGTGTTAGAGACAAGGGAAGGAACAAAAAGCAAAGGCAGTATTGGTTGCAGCCAATAGTGGATGCAAGAATAGTGTGATGTTCTTTCCTGCTTGTCATTTACTGGGCTGGGCTTGAGCCTGCTAAGAGCTGTGCTCATTAATTCATTTTCCTCTTCACACTGGCTTGCTTTCTTCCTTCTCCCATCACCAGGAGTTTCTTAGGTACCATAGTGAGGAGAGGAGGAGGGGTGTGGGGAATGTTCTCTGTATTACCACCCCAGAGGGATATTCCCACTTCAAGCACCTCTCTAGAGGGCTAATGAACTACAAAGCCTTATTACCATCCTGGGATAAGTTCAATATTTTCTTTTTTTATGATAGCAATTTATTACACCAGTTTGCCTCTTGCCTGCTGCTTCCTTGTTAATCCAATAATCTATATGAGAAAAGCAATTTGAAGTACCTCCTTCCCATCTGCCGCCCATCATCCAATCTATATCTTAACTATCAGTGATTTATTAATGGTGTCTGCATTAAGCACATCTCCACTTCACTGGCGCCCTCCTTCTTGGCATCCCAGTTGGATATACTCTCTGGGTGTGTTAGAAGGCAAACTCAGCATGAATATTAAAAGCAACAATAAAATAATCAACTGAGCTTCATTTCCAAGAGTTGCTCCTTTCAAACAATTAGCATTTATGCACATCCATGCATGAAGCAGATCCATTTCAGAAACAGTCTTAAGAAATGTGAAGAACTAGGATATTTCTTGTTATGCTTTTTATCATTCCTCAAACTTGATTTTCTTAGCTGGTTTAAGTTGGTTGTTGGAACCTGCAAATAGGCAGCAGTGGCATTGCCTTGTGCTCCAAATGAATGTTTCATTCCTCATCCCCAACCTCCTGAATGTCCTTTCGCTTGAATTGAAGTCCAGCATGAGCCTCGGACCTGGATCTCTTTCCTGCAGAGAACCAAGGGGCAGGTAGCTATTATTGGCTGGAGGTACTGAAGAGGCTCCAATGAAGGGACTTTGTTTCTAAAGTTGTGAACCTGGTTCTCTGCCTACCAGGGCATTACTTGATTCCTGAGCTTTTTTTTTTACTCACTCTGGCCTACCCAGAAGAAAAATTCTCTGGAATGACACTCCCAGGGTGGGTAGAAAACACCAGTGTCTGCTGTGTGCTCTGAGCTGAACATGCCATTTACTTAGACTGCAGGCTCTTTGCCTATAGAAGCTTGACACACATGGCCCAACTTAAAACGTGTAGTAAGAGGAGAAACGTGGACATAGGATGGAAATCTTAGAAATCCATCGCTACTAGTCTATGTGTAGTTTCCACGTGGAGACCATATGGTATAGTGGTTAGCTCACCAGCTGATGTGTGAATTCTATCAATAGTTCTGCAATTTTCTATCTCCAGGAACCTGTTCAAGTTTTAATTACTTCTGTAAAATGAGAATGCTATCTCTACCTCATAAGGTGGTGATTGAGAGTAATAAGGGTTAATCAGTAAATTGTTTCTATTCTCCATTTCTCATCAAATGTGATCTGGTTTTTAATTCTGTAATAACTATGCCCCTTTTTCCCCATTACGTGTTCCAGGAATTCTAGTTCCATTTGCCTTGCTTTCCTTGGTTCTATTTGCTTTGGATTTTCTTTGACCTGGCTTGTTTGGCTGCTTGCAGGTTTGCATTGCCTGATGTTCCAGAAATTTCCATTCGGACAGTGGCTTTGGACTTTCTGCTGATTGAATGTCATATAGCTCTTGTTGTGAGTGAGCTACCAATAAATACAGGGGCACTTTCCTGAGCTGATGGGTTTTTAAGAAAGGAAAGTGAAAAGTAACAATCAGCCTGATTCTACATTTAACATTCCTTTCCTTTGAAAGTCAAGGGTGGCATTCATCTTAACTTGTCATCCTTTAAACTCATCTACCAATGTGCCTTGCAAGGCAACAGTTCTGAACAGCTGGTATATTCCATTTCACAAGTGAGTGAAACTTATGATTTTGCATACCAGTTGTTGTATAAATATTTTATCCTCACAACTAAATGCCAATTGCCTAAGGCTAGGAATTGTCCGATTTCATTTTTTGTCCCCTCATCAAACCCAGCACTGTGTATTGTACTCTCTAAATGCTGGATAAATGCTTGAGGAACAAGTGACTATGTTCTCAACTTCATGAACAGAATGGTAATATATTTTACTATGATTTCTTTTCCTTTGACTTGTTTTCTCTCAAAACTCTAATATAAAACATTTTTCTGCTGTCCAAGAGTTACATTTCTTTCCAAAAAAAAACCCCACCTCCATCTTTTCTTAATTAACAACCTTTTCCAGAACTTTTAAATCTTTTTCTGTGACAGCTTCCCACTATTGTCTGTTTGCAGCTGTTCAGTGGTTGAGGAACAGGGTAGACATGCTAATGAGTGCCTGGTGTGTGGGAGGAGCCCGTCTAAATTCTCCTGGACTGGCCAAGCAGCCTGATCCTGCTTATTCTTTCTAAAATAAGCCTCTAGCTGGCAGCCTGGGGATGGGTTATTTGTAGTTTTTTTTTTTTCTGTGGAGGAAGATCTTGCTTGGACTAGCTGTGTTTCTGTTTAAGCACAAATAAATATGTTGCTGCTCCCAAACTCCTTAGGTCTACGCCACACTTCAAATTGCCTTATCCAGCCATGTACACAAATGTGCCTAAATGACTGGAAACCAGCTGTGGTTTATGTGTTTATTTCAGTTAATCAGTTAATTTAACAAATTATCTTGCATTTTTCTCTTTTGTCCATATCTAATCTCATCTACAGTGATCTTAGATGTTAAGAGACATTATGTCACCAAATAGATTTTGGTCTTTGTAATTGTCTTCAGAACTCCTGTAGCTGAAATTGAACACTCCCATCACTGAATTTTAAGCATTTCCTTATTTATTTATTCTTCCCAGGAGCTCTGAGAAAATGATATTGATAGCCTGTTTAGTGAAAGAGGTTACACAGGTGTCTGAATTTCCTAGGGTCTGAGACAATGACCTGTAATACTAATAATCTGAGACTCTCATTCTGAGTCATGTATTTCAGCCAGTAGGATGGAATGAAGCTAGTTAATTCCCCTTTGGTGTGTTTTGCAGCTGTTCAGATTCTATGACCTTTACACAAAGATACAGAGAATCTCAGTGATCAGAGAGCAAGCTGGAGGGGACAGGTTGGAGACCCAGAGAGATGGCAAGCTTTGAACAAGTCATAAGGGTGTTTGCCAACCATCTTGTTAACACAGGCATTGTCTCAATGATAAAGATACTTTTAGCTTTCCAGTCTATCCTAAGAGTGTCTCCTTTTCTCATGGAGCTTCTAAGATGGCCTTTAAAAAATTTTAAAGCCTAAAATGGCTATGCATTAAAAACCAGGAGACCATATGGAAGAAGCTGAAGCTGCAAGGTTTCTTTGACAAATCTTCTACCCTTCTGTCCACTGAGCATAGAAGGGAACTGTGGGAAAACAAAAACACCTCGTTTGTGTCATTCTTTTTCTCTGAGGAAGTAGGAATAAGGGTGAGACAATATTAGATTATATATTCTTTTTTTTATCCTCTCCTGAGAACATACTTAATGATTTTAGAGAGAGGAGGAGGGAGGAAGAGAAAGAGGGAGAGCAACATTGATATGAGAAACATTGGTTGCCTCTTGCACATGCCCCAATTGGGGACTGGACGTCAATCCAGGCATGTGCCCTGAGTGACAATTGAACCCACAAACTTTCAGTTTATGGGACGATGCTCCAACCCATTGAGCCACACCATCTAGGGCAGATTATATATTCTTGTGAAGGGGGCTTGCCTTATTCATATCTGGGTTCTGCTTCTTTACCAACTTGTTCTTCTCATTGCTACTCCTCCAAGACATACACAAATAAATCTGTTAACATTAGCTATTTTCCAAAGTAATCACATATACATATACATATACATATACATATACATCTCATGTAATAGTAATGGAATCAGATTTGAAATTAGCGCCAATTTCATTTACATGTGCCAGAAACCATGGACTTCTTCAGAACCTCAAAATACAGCATGACAGTTCCTTTCCTGAATTCTATCCCCTGGTTTAGTTATGCTATTCTAAACAAGTATTCAGGTTAAGTTGCTGGTGGGCGTTTATCACTTTGCTCATCCTTTGTCTCAGCTTGGAAAGTTCTTTGTTGAAAGAGTCAACAGAAAAAGTAACTCTCACAGCAGGAGAAGTTGAAAATATGTGGTGGGATAATCAGACTAATTGGCCAAGTCTGGTAATCAGTAGGCAACCCAATAATTTTGACAAAGAAAATAAACAAGCGATTGATTGAAGTAGGTTGATTTTTCCAACAAAGAAGAAAACATCCCTTTAAGATAGGGAAAGTGTTTTGGCTAAGGAAACTAGGATATTTTAATTTCTTTGTATTACATATTGATTTTACTCACAGACTGTGAAACGAGGTATAGATGGTTGGCTGAATAAGAATTGTACTATGTCTGTAATTTGGGCTAATTTGGAGAAAATACAGAGGAAGAAAACTTGAGAATATATACATCAAACCAGCCCATAGTGGACATTTGTGTTTAATCCAATGAGAGTGTGTATACACTAGCACTACTATCACCAACAATAAAATGAAGACTGAAATGTCAACAAACTCCCTCTTCTCTGTGGATGCCATATCTCCTTAGCTGTGGGCCAGTGTTTCTCTGATCATTATCAAAATACGAAGTCTTAGAAGTGGCTGTCCATGTGTGGCCCCACATACAAGCAGCTTCAGCATCTTCCTGGGACCTTCTTAGAAATGCAAATTCCCAGGCACCACTCTAAACTTACTGAATCAGACAGTTTGGAAATGGGGTCCAAAAATCTGTCCTTTAGCTGATCCTGATGTACACTGATGTTTAAGAACCACTGGTCCACAACCTTGCGGCTCAGGGCCTGGTCTCCGGGTGGTTTTCAGGGCACCATTGAAAACTTGTAAGAAATGAAGAACCTAGAGCCCCTCCTCACAGTATGCATTTTTAGTCAAATCCCCAGGTGATTAAGGTGCCCATGACAGTTTGTGAAGTACTGGTCACTATTCTTACTTCCTCAAGTCTATATATCTCCAATGAGATATATAAGTTAGCCCCAAGATTTGTTAATTTAACCTCAAAATAAGGTCTAAGTATGCCTCCTTTTCCCTATATCTTGTAACCTGCCACTTTTTAGGCCTAATCACACCTTACTCAAATTACTAAAATACTTCTCTTGTTTAAACTTCTAGTACTTTATCCTTCAAATTCATTATCCATGGATGTGAATAACTTAATTAAAATAAAAATCTCATCTTGCCATTCCATTGTTTATAACTCTATCAATAAGTCCCCCTTTCCCAATAGAATAGCTTTTCAATTTGTTTTCCATTGATTCCTTTTGCTCATCATAATGCCCAGGCATACAAAATGTCTTCCAGTTCCTGCATTACCTTTTGATTTTTCATGGATCCAGGCTGTTACTTTCATTCTGAATACCCTGTCTCACTTCTGGCTGGAAGGTGCACTTTTAGTCATCCTTCAAGATGTAACTCAAGGTTCTCATTCCCTAGATGACATTTTAGTTGTGTACCCCATGAAGCAAAAATTAAGAACATTCAACCCAATTTTAGGTAGATACTTTACATATTCAAAATTATATAGTTATATTATTGCCTCACAAGGGCTAGAAGTTCAGGCCTGTTGCGAACATAGATACATGCTCTTGGGCAGCTTGTTTAACTTCCTTGCATCTTAGATTTTCACCTTTAACAGAAAATAGTAATGTCTTTCCCACAGTGTAGACGTGGTAACTAAATAATGAAACACAAATGTATCTTACATAGTGTTGTTATGACGAAGGAGGCAGAGGGTAAATGTTAGCTTATGTGTTTCCCCAGGTGCTGGTGAGAATTCTTACCTTGGTTTTACTTTTTGTGCTCTCTAGTTCCTTTTCCCTTGTTTACACCTGAGCTTATACCCTAATCAAGAGTTTCTCCATCACTAAGTAATAAATACCATGGTCTTAGTTCTAGACCACCTTAATCTCAAGGTCTCATCTGATACTACTAACTACACTATTTTTTTCTTGAGACTGTTATCTCCCTTGTTTTCCATAAGTAGGTTGATATCCTACCTCTAATGATTTTTTCTTTTCTTCTCTAGTTCTTTTTCCTGCTGTTCCTCACAAAAAATATCCCCCTAAGGTAAGACTCATACTTTCTACCCTTTTCTTTCTATAGTTTTTAGTCCCATTGTTCTGATTCCCTCCCTTGGCCACAACTTTCACCTTTAAAGTAATTTCTTTTACCAAATCCCTCCCAAGGTCTGGCCTCAGATTCCCACCCATTCATCTTCACCTGCATGTCCTAGAGATATTTTAGAGCTTAACTCTTTACTTCCTCTTCTTAATAACTCCCCTCAAAAGGTACCATTATTTTCTCAATGTAAACTTTTACACTTTTCTCTGTCTTGCCTCACATCTAATCAGTTGTGAAGACCCTTAATTGTGCCATCACAAGTTTGTGTTTCTCTTGAAAAATTGTCATTCCCAATACCATCACTATACTTTCGATTTTCATTACCTTTCCACTGCACATTACAAGTACTTTCCTAGTCAGCCTCCCACTTTGTGTCTACTTCTTCCCTATCCATACTAGACACACTCACAGACATTTCCCCATTCAAAACCTGGTGGTGGTGCTCATTGCCCTGCAGTGTTCCAGGGTCTTCATGTTTTTCTTCCCTATCTATCACTATCTAACTTATTTATAGCTGCATTACACCTAATGACCTGCATTTCAGCCAAACAGGCCTTCCTTTATTCTGCCTTCAATAACACATTTATCGTGCTTCTGTGGTCTGAAATGTCTCCTGGTTCTCTTTTAACATTTTGCAATTCTACCCTGTTTTCAAGCCTTATCTCAAATCTCTCCTCTTCCCTGAAATCATTTATGTTCCTCGTCTACACTTCTCTAATTTTAATAGATTCCTCTTTTCTTTGAAAGAAATATAATTCCTTCTCATATTATAAACACCTAACTATTTATCTACTATAATACATTGTATGTTGTATAAGAGCAAAGATAGTCTTTTACTCATCTTCTCCCATTTTGTGCTTAATACATTATCTTGCTAATAACATTTACACCATGAATACTTGTTGAAGTGACTTAACTCATTGTACAAACTGGTATATTATTTGCAAGTCAGTAATATCAAAATATTATTGATTTTCACATAATAAACAAATATTTTCTCAAATAATGTTTGAGAAAGAAGACAGAACAAATTTGTGGCTTGACTAGGCTTTTACTATACTAAACAATATAAACAAAATGTTTATAAACACAGAAGGTTTTCTTTTTGACCAAGTGTGAACAGCTAAGTAACACACAGCAGAGCAAGAGGAAGAGGAAGACTATTAGGACTTGGTTTCTAAAGAACTGTCATGGGAGCATGCACGCGCGCGCACACACACACACACACACACACACAATCACTTGATTTGGTAAACTGGCTCCATTTTGTAGAGGACTCAGTTTAGCATTTGAAAGACATGGTTTTTTTTGGCCTCTCATAGTCATTTCTTAAGTAAGTCACAGTTGTAAAATAATAACCTTTAGCCCTGGCTGGTGTGGCTCAGTGGACTGAGTGCCGGACTGAGAACCAAAGGGTTGTCAGTTGGTGATGCGGACCCCGGCTCATAGGGTCTGAGACATTGTGGATGGGGGAGAGACATTCACACGGACTACTGAGTCGTGTGGAGGAAAAGGGTGGGCAGCTTCACTCTCAAGAGGAGCCAAAAGCCATGGCCTCCACCATGACAGCCTTTATTTCTTTTTCTGGGCACATTACTTGATGGTCCTCATTTACTATGCACAGGTTTGCTTTAGGTGGTTACCTTTTATAGAAAACAAAGGAGCCAATGCCGCTAATCACACCATGGAAGAAGGATATTTGCAAATGAAAATGCAAAAGTGGTTGAACCGGTTATATTCATCCTTGGAAGGTTTAGAATGGATTTTAGGAAGTTGTTTTGCAGTAAATGTTTGCTGCAAATCAGGGTGAGGGAGTTTTTAGCAAAAGCAAGACTCAAAAAGGCCTAGGTACATTGCAGGCCTGATTCCCCTTGGGAGAACCTATCCATGGGTGTGGGTCCTCTGCATCCTGAGTGAGAGCTGGGCCCATGCCATGCAGAACAGTATCCTACAAGTTGGATTCCCAGTCAGGACACATGCCTGGGTTGCAGGCCAGGTCCTCAGTGGGGAGGCATGCAAGAGGCAACCACACATTGATGTTTCTCTCTTCTTCCCTTCCCCTCTCTCTAAAAGTAAATTAATAAAATATTAAAAAAATAATAATCTTTAAAGTCTGTGCTAGTAAAACATATAGACAAAGGTTAAAAAATTAAATGTCATTGGCCCTATGTGAATTTGGTAGTATGTTACGTGTTCCTCAATTCATCCATTTTTTTCAAATGTCATCTCCTCAGAGAGGCCTTCCTTGACCCCTCTGCCTAAATAGTGTGTCTCTATCATATGACTATACTCCTTGACCTTCCTTTGTTTTTCTCCATAGCACTTACATTACCCACCTGTTTTCTTCACTGGAATGTAACCACCATGGAGTCAGGCACTTTGTCTTTTTCTTCTTTGCAGTATCTCCACTGTAGTCTAGAACACCCTGCTATATGGTGAGGTGTCGATACACCAATATTTTATTAATGAATTAAAATGCCAAAAATAATTTACTCATCTATGATGTGTTTGTTACAATACCCAGTTGTTTGATAGGATGTTAATTGGGTTCCCCTCAGGTTTTGTTCACCTGGGCAATATAATTATAAAGCTCTCTAGTCCTTTCTAGAAATCTTTTTTTTCATGAATTGGCCGATCTACTCTTTCCTTTCTCTTTTCATAATATACCCTGCTTATTCTATGACAGAAGATGGCTTAAATTTTCTGGGTAAGTGAAAATGGGTTTCTAATTCTGACTTTAACTCCTTATCCTTTCCTTTTAATTCACGGTCATTCTTGTTCCTAGCTGGTCTCTGTTGACCTACTCAGAATCATTATTGGGAACCAGAAGATGGTATATAATTGAATTGGTATTGCTGCTGTCACCATCAATTTGTGTAGGAAAAAAGGCTGAGGAAACACAAAGGCAGAAACTATAATTGAATTTGGTTACTGCAAAGGTAAAACACAGTTGCAATTTTCAGAGAGCATGGCAGGTCAGATGGTGGATGGGCAGGGGCTGAGTGAGACGGATTACCCCTAGGGGATATGAAAACTGAGGAGGTGGACTTTGGCTAAAATGGATGGTCAGAAGTCACTAAATCCATGTGTTCTTCAAGGTCAATTATTTTTCTAGGCACTTGAGTACAATGAACACTGGATTATGAGGTAAGTGGGAGTCAGAAATGGGCTCTAGTTTCAATTTCTCCATTAAAGGTAAAACAATAAGCGGATTATTTAATTGCCCTGAATCACAGTCATCTCAATTGTAAAATTGGCACAATAATATAATTCCTGACTCTCAGGGCTGCTAAGAAGACCAAATGACCTCAAATCTTAAATTGCTTTTGAATAGTGCTTCATGCTGTTTGGAAGCTAACCCTTATTATTATTACATGATCAATGCCTTATTTCTACATTGACTAGTCATTTCAGTTAGCTTTGTATCCATTACAGAAAGCACATCACAGAGAATTGGCTTGCTCAAATTATATTTATTTAACTTCCAACCTCCCATTAATATGTATTATCATGGCTGCAAATTTAACAGCCTGTAAACCAGGAAATATGGAAGTGATACCTGTATAGCATCCTTATATTTCAGCGCTTCTCATCACAATAAGAAAGGATGTTTACTCTGGTAATATTTTATCAAAGTCATCCATGTACTCTGTTGCCTGAAGTATTATTTTTGTGGTTCTCTTACATGCTATTTTGATGGAGACATATGACTAGACAGTATACCCATTATGGATCAGTTCTCTATTCTCTTCTTTTCCATTCAGAAGTTTTCCCTACACTTCTTTTATTTCTTCAAATCGCTGCACTTGGTGATATTCTAGAGCTCATTTAATGTCTTGCTGTAATTATGACATCAGCCATTTAACAGGAGTGTGAACTACTTAAATTTTGATGTTCTACTCCATACATTTCCAAAAATATTTATTTCCTTTTGTGTTATCTGTTACTCTCAGATATATTTGCAACTAGATATAAAGTTAAAAATTTGAAATCCCAATGAGGATCTGAAAATTGTTCATCCATATAGGACAGGGTTACCCTACAACCCAGTGTACCCAGAAGATTCTGGTTTTTATCTGATGTCTAGGAATAATTATTAATATTACTCCCTTTCACTCACAAAATGTCTTGTTTCAGGCCATAAATAATGTTACCAACCTATTGTGGGCAATATTTCCAAAGTACTTTTTTACTGTTAGAACTGTAGGTTATTAGCACAAGAAGGGACTTTAGAGTCATCTGCCAGTCTCTAGCCACATAGACACTGACAAAGAGCTTCAGTAGTTTTGGTCAACCCAATAACTTAGTTTTACTGAAAACTAGCCGTGTAACTTGATGAACCATAATCTGTCTCTGACTTAAGAGTTTAGTTCTAAAAGAGAACCTATATGGTCTTTTTCTCTATTCTCTCTCTCCTTCTCATCTATACTGATATTTTCTGATTATAAAATTAGTATATGATCTTTAAAAATTAAAACATTATGAACCATGTAATAATTAGAAATAAAAAGTACCCTGGGAACTCTATTCTTTAGAGATAGGCAATATTAAGTATATTTGACATATATCTAGGGTACTTTAATGTTTTTTTCTTGTGCCAAAGATCTAAAGAAAGTTGTCTCATGGAAGTTTTAGAGATTTTTTCAAATATATTTTTATTGAATTTATTGGGGTTTCATTGGTTAATAAAATTATATAGGTTTCAGGTATACATTTCTATAATATAGTATTAGTATATTGCATTGTGTATTCACCACCCAAAGTCTGGTCTCCTTCCATCACCATTTATTGACCCTTTATCCTCTTCTACCTGTCTCTACCCATCTTGCCCTCTGGTGATGATCATACTGTTGTCTATGAGTTGTGTTTTTTGTTTGTTTATTTGCTTTTGCATAATCCCTTTAACTATTTCACCCAGCAGCCCAACCTCCCTCTGCTCTGACAGCTGTCAGTCTGTTCTTTGCATCTATGAGTCTTTTTCCATTTTGTTGGCTAGTTTATTTTACTCATTAGGTTCCACACAAAAGTTAAATCATATGGTATTTGTCTTTTTCTGACTGGCTTATTTGACTTACCATGGTACTCTTCAGGTCCATCCATGCTGTCATAAAAGGTAAGATTTTCTTCTTTTTTATGGGAGAATGGTATTCCATTGGTAAATGTATCACAGCTTTTTTATCCACTCATCTACTGATAGGCACTTGGGCTACTTCCAAATTTTGGCTATTGTAAATAATACTGCAGTGAAAATAGGAGTGCATATATTCTTTCAAATTAATGTTTCAGGCTTCTTTGGATATATTCCCAGAAGTGGAATCAGTGGGTCATAAGGGATTTCCATTATTAATTTTTGAGTTAACTCCATACTGCTTTCCACAGTGGCTGCACCAATCTGCATTTCCATTAACAGTGCACTAGGATTCCCTTTTTTCCACATCTTTGTAAACACTGGTTGTTTATTGATCAGGTGTGAGGTGATATCTCATTGTGGCTTTAATTTGCACTTATCTGATGATTAGTGAAATTGAGTGTATCTTCAGATGTCTGTTGGCTATCTGTATATCCTCTTTGGAGAAGTGTCTGTTCAGGCTTTTTGCCCACTTTTTTAACTGGATTTTTTCAATGTGTGTGTGTGTGTGTGTGTGTGTATGTGCATGCATGTTGAGTTGTGTAAGTTCTTTATATATTTTGGAAATTAAACCCCTATTAGATGTATCATTGATGAATATGTTCTCCTATTCAGTGTGTTGTACTTTTATTTTGTTGATGGTTTCCTTTGCTTGAAAAAACTTTTTAGTTTGATATAGTCCCATTTGTTTACTTTTTCTTTTGTCTGAAGAGATGTATCCCAAAAACATTGCTATGAGAAATGTCAGATTTTCCTGCTTATGTTTTTTTTAGGATTTTTATGGTGTTGAATCTTAAATTTAAGTCTTTTATGCATTTTGAGTTTATTAATTTGTATGGTGTAAGGAGGAGGTCTACTTTTATCCTTTTGCATGTATCTATCCAATTTTCCCAACACCATTTATTGAATTGTCTTAACCCCATTGTCTGTCCTTTCATCCTTTGTCAAATATTCATTAGCCATAAAGGGGTAGGTTTATTTCTTGGCTTTCTATTTCATTTCATTGATCTATATATTTATTTTTATGCCAGTACCATGTTATTTTAATTACTATGACCTTGTAGTATAATTTGATAACAGGTAGCACAATACCTCCAATTTTGTTCTTCTTTCTCAAGATTGCTGAGGCTATTTGGGGTCTTTTGTGGTTTCATATAAATTTTTGTTCTAGTTTGTTGAAACACACCATTGCTATCTTGATAGGAATTGCATTGAATCTATAGATTGCTTTGGGTACTGTGGTTATTTTATTCCTTTCCACGGACATGGTATATACTTCTACTTATTTGTATCTTTCCTCAATTTTTTTTCAATATTTTGTAATTTTCTGAGTACAGGTTTTTTACCTCCTTGGTTACCTTATGTACCGTATTTTTTGGTTGTTGTGATTGTAAATGGAATTATTTTCTTAGTTTCTCTTTCTGATAGTTGATTATTGGTGTATAAAAGTTCCACTAATATCTGAATATTAATATGGTAACCTGCTACTTTAATGAATTCATTGATCAGTTCCAGTAGTTTTTTTGTGAAGTCTTTAGGGTTTTCTATATATAATATCATGTCATCTACAAATAATGATAGTTTTATTTCTTCCTTTCCTATTTGGATGACTTTTATTTCTTCTTCTTGTTTGATTGTTGTGACTAGAACTTCAAGTACTATGTTGAATAAGAGTGGTGAAAATGGACATCCCAGTCTCATTCCTGATCTTAAGGGAAATTTTTTTAGTTTTAGTTCATTGAGTATGATGTTGGATGTAAGCTTGTTACATATGGCCTTTATTATGTTGAGGTATGTTCCCTCTATCCCACTTTTCTGAGAGTTTTTATCATAAATAGATGCTGGAATGTATCAAATGCTTTTTCTAAATTTATTGATATGATCATTTGATTTTTATCCTTAATTTTGTTTATGTGATACATCACATTTACTGTTTTGCAGATATTGTATCAACCTTTTGTTTGCAGAATAAATCCCACTTGATCATGGCGTATGATTTTTTAATGTATTGCTAGATCCAGTTTGCTAATATTTTGTTGAGGATTTTAACATCTATGCTCATCAGGCATATTGGCCTGTAGTTTTCTTTCTTTGTTGTGTTTTTATCTGGAATTAGGATAATACTGGCCTTATAAAATGAGCTTGGGAGTGTTCTTTCCTCTTGAAGGTTTTTGTAATATTTTGAGAAGGATAGGTGTTAGTTCTTCTTTGAATGTTTGGTGAAATTTTTCTGTGAAGTCATTCAGTTCAGGACTTTTGTCTTCTGGGAGTTTTTTGATTACTGCTTCAATTTCATTAGTTTCAATTGATCTATTCAGATTTTCTGATTTTTTTCTGACTAAAACTTCTGACTTAGTTTTAGAAGATTGTACAAGGTCTGCCCAGAAAAGTCCACCATTGTTAATATAACAAGAATGGTTTGCATGACATCAGGGTAACCTGGAAGCCAAGGAGAGTAGACTGGAATGTGCATGTATGAACAATGACAACTTCACTGTACTAGTCAGTGGGGGCAGTAGATGCCATGGAGTGAACATGTGTGCTGTGTGCCCATCACATTCAAAATGACTGAGAGAGTAGGACAATGAATCTGCATCAAAGTTTGCATTAAGCTTGAACATTCCTCTGCAGAAATTACTTGAATGATTCAGAAGGCTGCAGCTATGAGCAACTGGTGATTGGCAGCTTCATCACAACAATGTGCCTACTTTTGTATCAAATCTTGTGCAGTGTTTTCCGGCAAAACATCAAATCACCCAGGTGACTCAGTCCCCCCTACAGCCCAGATTTGGTGCCCTGCAACTTCTGGCTTTTCCCAAAACTAAAATCACCTTTAAAAAGGACGAGATTTCAGACTGTCGATGAGATTCAGGAAAATATGATGGGGCAGCTGATGGTAACTGGGAGAACTGTGTGAGGTCGCAAGTTGCCTACTTTGAACAGGACTGAGGCATCAGTGTCCTGTGTACAATGTCTCTTGTATCTTGTATCTTCTTCAATAAATGTCTCTATTTTTTCATATTATATGGCTGCATACGTTCTGCACAGATATTGTATGTTTTTAGGAATTTATTCATTTTATCCAGGTTGTCCAATTTGTTCACAGAAAGATATTTCTAAAGGCAATAGGAATCATATTGAGTGGTCAAGAGGCTGATGACTATTTAAATTGATTTTTCTAGAAATCAGTTCTACTTTGTGGCTCATTAAATAGAAATGAGGTGAGGGCAGCTTTCTTCCCTTTATGCTTCCCTGTCTTTGCATCAGGACCTGTCATTTGACTGTGCAAAAGCCCACTGATGAAAGATAGCATGCTCCATTTTGGCTGATTCAACATGTTATGAATTACTCACTGGTTATATTGTAACTCCTAGACTGGAACACTAATGGTCCTCTTTGGCCTCTATGGCTGTATTTAGTTGCAGTGATTTGACTCATTTGATCAATGGTGACAGGAGGCAGATGTCCTGAGACTCCTCATTCCCTAGGATGAACTGTCATGGTGGGCAGATTCCCCATTGTGCATAGTATGTAGTTTGGATACCAAAGGTACATGTCTGAAATGAAAACTCTGGACTTTCTGTTATGATGAAACCAATGCCTTGGAACTAATTAGCAAGTGTGGGTATTATACTTGCCTTTGCAGCTTTTTCCACTAATTAATGTGACAGTAATGGAATGATAACATGGCACAACAGATATAAAAATACTGTCTCAGTTACTGCAAGAAGCCAAAGGGTCCACAAAAGCATTTTAAAGAATGTAACAGGTTACATAAATGTTAGGCTTAATTCAGTTTGTTATACTTGCTTTGTGATATTTAGGTGGATAGTCTAGATATTCCTGGTATCATATCCTGCCTAAGAAATTGTTGTAGTTTATGCATTTCTGGCCCCATTAGATAGTTAAGGTATACCTCGGAGCTCTAGAGTATCCCAGGCAGAGGGATGCTAATGCTGGCCTCTCCAGTTTTGTGATCGAATAGACATTTGGTTTGCTGTAAAAAATGTTTCATTTCTTGGGTTTATTAATCAGGTAATGGAGTTATGCTACTTAATTCTTTATCAAATGACAATGTAGATATAAAGCATCCATAAATTTTTTCTCACATTAAATTAATTCAAAACTAGACTTCTTGATGCTTCTCTATTACCTCCCTCTCATCTTCTAGTCTCTCAACTCTTAATTTTCTAATGCTGAGGGCTCATACTCCCCTGGGTGCCTGACCTCTGCTTTACTTCAAACCCACCTGTCTTCTGAGCTTTAAGGTTAGGGACCAATTGCTAATTCTATGCTGGACTATCTTTTGAGCTCTTTAGAGATGTGTTATTAATGCAAACAATAAAAATATTTTTATGGAAAGCACATTTCTAGAACCTGACAACATTGTGAAAACAAAAATAATAACAGGCTGATAATATTTCTCTGATTATGCAGTTCCACCAGGCTTGGGTTTGATAGCCTTTTTGATAATTGACAGCAGAAACAATAATAGAAGAGGGAGATGTTTGAGAAAATCACAAAGCATAGGAATATGCCAGCTCCTTCTGCTAATCAAATTGGTGATGCAGTCTCCCAGGAGGCACGTCTTTCTTCAGAGTGATAGAAATTACATTGGATGCTTTTTATCCTGCCCTAGATCCATGACCCCCTACTGCTCTGAACAGTCACTGCTGCTAAGGAACCCAGCGACCCCCTGGTCTTCAGCCTCAGCCCATCCTATTTTTGCCCTTAGTGAACTGAATTGCAAATCTAGGCATGCCTCAGTGAAAATACTTATATTGCTGATTCCCTTCTTTTCAGATAGTAAAACCCTGAGGAAATGTATCAACCTCCCTTAAGCCAAGGCTTGATCAGATTAGCTCCCTGCTTAATAAGACTTGACGTAGGCAGCCCCACTGTACTCCCTCCCATTTCAAATAACCAGAAAGATCAATGGCTGAAGACCCTTAATCTGTAGAGTGGGGTCTATAAAGGTAACTTTGGGTCCAGTTTCTGCAGTTTTATCATGAGTTTCAGATCAGAAGGAATATTTTTTGGCTTTCAATGGAGAGATTTAAAACATAAGACAGAGCTGAAAATCCTCACCTAGGAGAGGTAACAAAAGTATGGACTAGTAAAACTTTAGGTCCTGTTCAATCCTTTTATGCATTTAGTCCAAACAAAACATGATTCTTTCCATAACATAAAGTCATCATCCTTTCAGCCCTCTGGCTTGTTTTCCTAAAGTGTAAAACATAAAGAGATTACTCAAGATCATTCTTAATGCCCCTCTCTGTTCCAGACTCCCATAAGATTCTCAGGCCTTATCATGCTATTATGGGCAGTTATCTTGAGGAAAGAACGAGGAGACCACCAAATTAATCATTCATTTAACTACTCATGCATTTAGCAAACATTTTATTTAGTCCTAATCATATTCAGGCACTCAGGTGCTTGCCTGCAAAGAACACATATTTTGATGGGGAAGATAGAGCCATAAAGGGTAATAACAATCCAGTGTGATCAGTACAAAATCAAGACCATTCAGGGTATTATATATGGTCACATCTGCTATAGAAAGAAAAGTTGCCTTGCTCTATTTACAAGCTTAGAAGAATTATAGGTGTCTTCCCCTTTTCTTAACTCCCCTTTGGAGTCCTCATTGTTCATCATCTAGGCCTGCTCTGTCTTAACCCAGCATCTTATTATCTTATGATCATTTTGCTTAGTATAAGGAGGATAATTCACAGAAATGATTTGAGGCACCTTAAACTGTATTTAACTACAGTAGGTCCAATGGGATCCCGGAAGCCTGTTGAATCTGTCTTGGGTAATATTCCAACCCAAACATGTCATCAAAAATAAAGGTTGGCCCCGCCCTAACTGATGTATCTGGTTACTTATCAGGAAGAATATGAAAACAACAATATTTAAAAATGTCGATATATCTGTTTTTGGAAACCTGTCAGAAAATAAGGCAGGGGAGTTTGTTATTGAATGTTTTGTTGTTATTTGACCTTGCAAGTTGATGAGAGTGCTACATTCCTCCTCAGGTGTGGAAGTAGGCCTTTTCTCTTTCTAGGAAACTGTAATATACTGGCTCATAAGTCAGGAGACCTGGGGTTTGGTTTCAGCTCTACCAATTAGTTAGCAGGGTGACTTTGGTGAAATTACTTGAGCTCAAAGTCTTTTCTATTAATAAAGTAGTTGAATGAAATGATCCCTAAGTTTCTTTTCAGCTTTGATAGGACAGCTTTTGTTTCTCTGAGTCTCTAATAGTCTCTGATCTGGAGTACTCAGCAATGGGTGTGGTTGACATGATAGGCTCAAAGCATCAGAAATCAGTATGAAGATGTGTCACAGGTTGGGTTTCTTGGGAAGCAGGTTCTTAGATGGAAATTATCAGGCAGATGGTTTGTTAGGAAGTGCTCTTGAGATGGATCCCTATGGAAAGGAAGGGAAGGAAGCAAGAGTGAACAGAGAAACAAGAAAACTTTTGACCTAGTCTCAATGGAAAGCACAGAGGGGATGACCCTTCACAGCCATCCTGAGTTGGAGAAGAGAGCTGGACCTTGACACCCTTGTATTGAGCAGGCATTAAATACAATACTCTTTAACAAAAGTAATCCCCAAAGAGGGCTGACAATTGAGGTCTTCTGTTGGCAGCACTTCCAGTAGCTGGAAGAACAAGTCCTTCATTCCTTGTGAAGTGGATGGTACATCACTGCACACACCCTAGCATATTTGTGTGCTCTTACACTCTTGTAAGCATCTGTGGAATGTAAGTGCACAGTGTCCATGTTCAGCAGATGTTCATTTGCCCATCCATCCATTCTTTTATTACTCTTTTTTCTTCCCAGAGATCACAGGACTGAAAGGAGAGTATCAGCAGGTGATTTTTCTTACTAGCAAGAGATTCTTGTATAAGGAAGGATATCAGATCTAGTAAATCCCTTTTAATCTGATGCTACCTCTGTTCTATGAGTCTATACTATTCACAATGCTAAATAATAATTGAATACTGTTCTGTGCATTACATGGTGTTTTGAAGTGTCTTATTTGATTCTCGTAACTAGCTTATATGGCAAGCTAAGCTGGTATAAATAGTCTCACTGTAGAGGTGAAGAACCTTATGATAAATCTAGTAACTTGTCCTAAACCAGAATAAGATGAAAATAGATGGAATCTAGGTCTGCTGATTTCTGGCCCAAGGTTGTTTCCATGATGCTGGCATCAGCAGGGGCTCACAGGCTGTTGAGTAGCTGATAAGATCCAGACTTGGGGCAGTCTATCTTCCTGGAAAGTCTCTTCTCAGTTGAGGCTGACCTTCGGGACTGCACTGACTTTAGGATCAGGGAGCCTATTCAGTTCTCTACATTTCAGCCCTATGTAGTTTACTAAGCCTGTGCATATTTCAGTGTAGATACTGTCAGTGGAACCACTGAACTTGGTCATTTTATACACAGAAGCTGAGATTGTTCTCTGTGACTTAGTGTGGATTTATAGTGAAGAGGAAATGTCTTGGCAGGCTAATGAGATGTGTTGCCGTCCACAGACCAGTGCTTTTCAAATGTTAACATGCATTTAAACCATCTGAAGATCTTGTTAACATGCAGACTCTGGTTTAGTAGGTCTGGAGTAGGACCTGAGGTTCTTCATTGTGAGTGAGTGCCCAGGTGAAGCTGATGCCTCTGGACCAAAGGTTCCCTCTCTTTCCCAAAGGGAGCTCAAGGTTGGACTTGCTTTAAAGGATAGTTGGAACCAATGATCTGAAACAAACTATCATAATATTATTATAATTACAGATTCTTATTTCTTCCATCCCTTCCTAACTTCCATGTTTTCTAAGAAAAAAAGAAGAAAGAAAGGTGGCAAAGAAGGGAGGAAGGGCAGAAAGGAACAGAGAAGGAAAGAGAAAAAGACACCATATTGGCAATGTAGTATGTGGTCTGAACCACTCAAGCTGTACAAACATATGTGATACTAGTAGCAGGTGCCACAACACTGGATTAGAGCCTCTTCTTTTTAGTAAGGTCAAATTATCTATTTTGTGCAAGAGAAATGGAAACCATATGGATGAAATCTGTAGACACCAGAGAGAAAGAGGCTGTGGACAGGCACTCAGAGTAATGTGAGCCCTTGGGACTGGAAGTACAGGAGGAAAGCCCTGTGGTCTGGTTAAACCAGCTCCATTTACTGGCCTGTGGCCTGGTATTTACTCAGCAGAGCACCCCTCACTGCAGTCCCCGGGATGCTGATTTACTCCTTGATGGTGTCTGTTCTGTAGAATATGGCTTCATTTCCCAGGGGTTTCTAAGGCTGGTGGATGGGGTGGGTGGTAGTGAATACTTTTGAAGTGATTTTCTTGCTAAAACATTCAAATGGCTTCTTCCTAAGGGAAATGAAATATTTTCTGAGATTTCATTGCATAGTTTCTCCAAACAATGGAAGGAGGGGGCAGGGAATGGAAGCTGGAAATAGTCTTAGTCAGGAATGTTCTCAGGAATAATATCAGGCGAGGTGGGGGGAGGGAAGATTTTTCCTACCAGGCAAGCTTTCTAAAAGAAACATGAAAACTGGAGCCTGCTCACCAGGGAAAATCTGTCAATGCAGTGGTGGAGGAATATACATGTGGATGGGATATCTAAAACAGGCTTGGTCAAAGCCCCAAGCAGTATTCATTTTGTCCAAGTACTTGCCCGTCACATACTGTCTTCCTGCCTGTCTCCGTCCTAGTCTCAGGGTGATAGTGTTGGGAGGGGCAGGGTTGGTGCTGACAGTCATTGTTTGTCTGTAGTCTCAGCAGTGTGTGTATGTGTGTGTATGTGTGTGTGTTTTAGGGCCCTGGCACCAGCCTTCCAGGGTGTAATCAGAAGCATGGTAATTAGGCATCCCACCCCCTCAGGCAAATGGGGAGGAGTTTGCTTTCCCTGAGAGCCTGCCTGCAGAGATGAAAACCTGGAGGAAACAGTAGGACCCACCTCCCACTCCAGTTCATGACTCCTGAGGCTCAAGGTGAGAAAAAGGTGCTGCTGTGAGCTTCTGTCATAGATGACACTAGCTGTCAATTTGGGCATCATGGTCTCTTTTTCATGGAACTTTTTTATTCACTTGTTTAAATGATTCATCACAAAGAATTCCTCAAACATTGAAAACTTTCTGAGAAAATGGCACAGTGAAAAGCAGGGAGACAGACATAACAGGGTATACGTTATAATTTTACTTGAAGAAAATCTCCATGGACTAGAAATAACTTAAAATAGCCTATTTTGTGAGAATACTTGCAGTTTTCTAATTGATTTACATGTGTTATGCTACTGAGTTCCACAACAGGCCTGCAGTAGGCAGTCTGCTAGTCACTTCATAGATGAGGACTGAGACTCTGAGAGGCTGTACCTTGTCTGAGGTCATACTCTTAGTAGGTGGCAGACTTAGGACTCATTAAAAGGTATTCTGCTGTCTTCTGCTGCATTGTGTTAGTTCTCCAAAAAATGAGCTGCTCCATGCCATCTCCATATGGCAGTCCTTCCTGCCTCAGATATTCCCTTTACTATTGTTCACAGAAAATAGACTGCCTCCCACCCACTTTGTAATTCTGGGCTATGTCTTTAGTTGTTATCATCTCATTAGATTTATATATTACTTAAAGATCAAAATTTCTCCCAGTGGAATACAAGTGGACGTTGCTATGCTAATCCTTCTGCCCACAATGATTTCAAGGGAAACACGGAGCACCCACTCTGCACCAGGGTTACAACAATGATCCCAGACACGAAGTTTTACCACATTCTGGTATAAAACAAGTGAGTCAGTAGAGTAAATATTAGCTTGGGGCTTGGAGTCAGACTTCCCGACATATTTCAGTTTTATCAATGATTAACATTTCTAGGTCTCAATTTTTTCACCTATAAAACAGGAATAATAATATCTCTCTCAGAGGGTCACTGTGAGAGTTAGAATAAAGAATGCATATGAAGTGGTCAGTAGGGTGCATGGTCCCAGAATGTTAATGATGTTATTTTTAGGTGCATAGACTTTTCAATGGGACCCTTGATAAAAGGTTTGATTCTGAAAGACTTGCAAGAATTTAGTGACTTAAATACTCTTCAACTGTAAGGCCTTTACTTTCAGCTCTGTGATTCTGTGGGCCTAGGAAATACCACAGAGGCAAGGCTGTGTTTCATGTATCTTTGTATTTGTCAGGGTTACCAAACACAAGGTCTCCCATGGAAAAAGTACTCAATAAATTTTAGCTGACCAGGTGAGATGGGGAGAGGGAGTGTGTGCAAAGTTATGGTAAGTAGGGAGATATGGTGATGTGTCTTTGACCATCACAGTCAAATGCCTTTGGATACTTTATAGCTTTGCCTTTAGAGAATAATACTCTTCTTACTCTAGTACTGTTTCCAGAGTACAATTATCAACAGAGATACTTTCATGATTGTTGTCTTGGGTATAATAAACTCTGCTATACTAGGAATGTAAGAATCTTTATTCACAATAAAATAGAAAAGTAGTTTCCTAAATAGATAGAATGTCCAATGTTTTTCAGCTTTGGGAATTACTTGAAGACCAATTGCTGCTGGATTCATTGTCCTGCTATTCTTGACCCACACCTTTCTCTTTCTGATTATTTACTAAATCCACTTCCTTAGATGTCTCATCCTACCTATTTCTCTTCTTAGACCAAGCCGTGCTTTTCTGGATTCCCTGGCCATCACCAATGTCAGAGAGCTGCACCTGCAACTTGACAGACTTATCCTCAGTTTCAGCAGAATTCTTTCTTCCAATTGACTCCTCAATCTTTTATGAACTGCCCTGTGAGATCCCCACTTCTAAACTGGAGAAAGCATATAGGTCCTATGTTCAAGATCTCCAGGGATTTGAGGTTAAGAGACCTTTTTAGATCTGTTTACTTTGAAATTAATAACCAGTAAAATATTTAGATCAGGATCTCTATGATGAGTATGGCTGCCTATATGCTGAGATGGAGAAGGAAAGCCACCACAAGATATGCTATAAAGGTTACTGAGAGTCCCCCATTTGCCCCCAAATCACTTAAGTATTATGGCATTGAAAGTGCTTTGTGATTATTGTATATTATTTTTTAGGACCTAAAGTGGTACATTAGAGATGCTGAATCAGATCAAATCAGATAGACCCAGAATCATTTTCTAGATTTGTCCATTACTGGATCTATGACCTCAGGCAAATGGCTTCAGTTTCCTCATTCTATAAAATGGCAAATATATTCCCTATGTGATTGTGGCACAGAATAGAAATAATGGGTGCAAAGTGATTCTTGGTACCTGATATGTATTAGGTGTACAATAAACAGGAGCTATTTATTAGTTTAGCATTTATAAATTGCTCCTCCTTAACCCATTCACTAACATATGAATATGGGAAGAGTAATATACCTAGCTTATCAATTTAACTAGGTTTCACCTTGGAAAACAGATAGATTCCAAGGTATGGGGAAAAAAGGGGGTGTTGGGGAGGAAGTGGCCTAGGGAAATGGCCAGATATGCCAGGAGGCTAGAATCCAGATGGACATTTGTGGTTGAGATTCCTGTGTATCCAGGGGATAGCAAAAGTGACCTAGGAGCCTGAAAAGGGAAGTTGATCAAACTGGAAGGTGTTGGTGCCCACAGGCTACACTGGAAACCTACCATTAATTTGTATCCATGATGACTGTGTTGGACACTCTGATGGATTAGGTCACAGCACTTCTGGCTACAGGAAAGGTTTTTTGTCACTGCTGCAGCTTATGAAGGCTTCCAAATAACTGTTTTCTGCTATCACCAGCTGTAACAGAGGCAAGTCTGGTCAGAATAAATTGGACATTTCTTAAAACATTGTATGAAGACCAAATGAAAACCAGGCAAAATGTGTATTCTTTTCACTGGTCATTTGGCCAACTGTTTACTCACAGGACATTGACTGTTGGAGAATTGATCTAGAGGCAGAATCCACAAGCCTCTTTCCCATTTCATCCACATCAACACTGATTTTTGTGTTTTATTTATAGAGTAGTTAGATTCAGTGAAATAATAGAAAATATATTTGTTTCATCTCCAGTTACTGGCTCTTAAAACCATTGTAATTTCTTAAATGACAAGAGTACTAGCATCTTTTGCTCTAATATCTGGTCTTTAATCCTGGTTCCTGGCACAGAGCCCCTAAATCTCTTAACAGTTCCTGGGTTATAGGAGTGTCTTTTGCTCTAACAAACTGACTCTTGGTGGGCTCCTGGATTACTTCAGGATAGGGGCTGGTCTTCAGAATGACCAAGTCATGATTAGAAAGTTGAGACTTTACCTCTACTCCGCATCCTCTGGGAAGGGGAGATGGGCTGGAGGTTGAGTTAATGGTCAATCATACCTATGTGATGAAGCCTCCATAAAAATCTCAAAAGTACCAGGTTTGGAGAGCTTCTGGCTTGGTGAACACTTCTACATGTCAGAAGGGTGGCACACATCAATTCTACAGAGACAGAAACTCCTGCATGTGCAAGATCCTTCCAGACCTTGCCCTATGTATCTTTTCATCTGGTGATTCATTTATATCTCTAATTATATCCTTTTATAATAAACCAGTAAATGTAAATAAGTGTTTCCCTGAGTTCTGTGAGCCATTCTAGAATACTATCAAAGCCTAAGAAGAGGTAAATGGGAATCTGTATTCCTGGGATTTGTGTTTGGTGTCTGAAGTGACAGGCAGATTTGTGAGTCTGAGTGCTTAACCTATGGGATCCATGCTAACTTCAGGTAGATAGTGTCAGAACTGAATTGAGTTATAGGACACCCAGCTGATGTCAGAGAATTGTTTGACATGTGAAAAATCTACCCATCTGGTATCAGAAATATTCTGTGATAATTGTCTGAGAGCAAAGGAGAAATCCAAGAGTGTTTTTCATAGATTCCCTTCTACACTGTTTCTAGTACCCTGGGACACTAGATTGTATTTGGGAGCTATTTGTGTGATACTTCAATGTTGAAGAAAATGAGTTATTTTTATAATAATGAGGTACAAAAACATTTCACTGGAAGGGGTGACCTACCACTGACGTGTAACTGATTTTTATGAGCTACATCCTAAGCGCAGGCTGCTGGGAGCCCTCCATACCTCACTTATGCACTTTGTCCAAACCCTGAATTTTCCAAGTAGGAGACTATCAAAAATTCTCTGAAACTGGCCTGGAACAAAGAATTAGATGCTTTGATGGTTTATGAAGCAGAGGGGCAGCAACACTTTGCTCCCTTCCTTAAGTCAAAGCAAAAATACCTAGATGGCTGTGAGTTTGCTGGACCATTTGAGCAATTAAAGGTGAATTATCTGTGCCATCACCCTACTTTCTTCTTGAGTTGGATCCACAAACAGATTTATTTGTTTCCTATGCATTTTTAAACTGAATGGTCAATTTAAAGAATGTTTTAAAGAACACTTGCCATGCTTCATGAAGGGTCTTTTATATCTCTTAAGAACAAACTCAATCTTAGAAAAACATCACAAATAAAAGAACAGCCAAGGGAATGTGGCATGTAGCTGGAACTCTGAACATACTCCAGGATATATGTCCAGTTGTATTACAGTAAGTGTGAATTCTTTTTTCTTACTTGGCCTAGAATGTTGATCTAATCACATTTAAAATAAGAGAAAGAAAAATAGTGTTAGATGCAAAGTTCTCTACTTGTAACTGAGGAGAACAGGGCATTTTAAAGAAGGATCTGACTAAGGCAGTACAGAGAGGTTACTTGGTTAATCAGAGGATAGCAAACACAACTACATAATATATAATTTGAAGCATTAAGATTCTACTAATAATTATATTATCATTTATTGAGCATTTCTGAGCATTGTTATACTAATTCTCACCACAACAGTACCAAGTGGACACTGAAGTTTCTATTATTTATATTAAATATATATATGTATGTATAATCCAACTCTCTCTTACTCTCCGTGTGTGTGTGTATTTCAAGTATTGACTCAAGTTTATATAGCCAATGAATGGAGGAGCTTAAATTTGAACCCAGAGCCTGTTCTTGTCTTATAACTTGCTTATTCTTTATTCTGCAGTAAGTAAATGTTGTTTTGTTATTAGCCATGAAATCCAATTATTCATTTGACATTCATTTAACCAACATGTGTTGGAAACTTCCTATTTTCCAGAAATTACAGGGGCTACTGCAATTCAAATGGCAAAGCCCCTCATTTCAAGGAGGTTACAGTCCAATAGGGGAAATAATTGCCATGCAAGGCAGAATGTAAAATATGCCAAAAAGAAGTATGTGTCTCTGCTTCTCATTTCTCCTTCCCACAGATAATCAATAATTAATTCTACTATGTATTTGCTCATACCTGTCTTCCAAGGAAACCAAATGCTTTACATATATTATCTTGTCAGCACTCCTAACAGAAGAATAGCTTCATAATTCAGTTCCAAAACCTTATCAGCTTGTAAAACTGTGTGTGGCCAATCTCACACTTTCTCATGTCAAGCAGTGACATAATGTCTTGCAACTAGCACTTCTGATCCCAAGTACACAGCACCAGCACTGGGGATCACACAACCCAGTTTTATTTAGATCTGCATAGACATAGTCTATTTTCTATAGATAATGGAAGGATGAGTTAGTCAATGGTGCAGTAGGGGAGGGGGCTAAAAATAATGAAGCAATTTTATTCCATTTGGCCAGCAGCAGAAGGCAAACACCAAAGGGAAGTTAAGGAGCACTGATAGTATCTGAACACTGAGTTATACTGAGGGCTAGCTACCATTTATGGAAGACTGACTATGTACTATGCATGGTGCTCAGTGCCTTACTTTCATCATCTCATTTAACCTCTACCTCCTTAAGTTTAAGAAGGTTGTACTTACCTTTGAGTAAACGTTCTTAATATTTCCATTTCTTTATGGGTGAAGGAACTGGAACTCAGGTTGGTTAAGTAACTGAGGCTAGTCTAAAATAAACTGGAGTTCAGCTACAAATGTATTCCTTTAAAGTTCAGGTGCTCACAGCTATGCCATATCACTTCCCAAGACAGAAAGAATCAAGAAAAGCTACATGTAGATGGAGACTGGTTGTCTGGGGAGGCTGCAGGCAAGAACCTGGAAGACAGGGATTGGGGAACATCCAGGTTTAAGGTGTGGCTATGAATTGTGTAACAGTAAGAATCCTTGAATTGAAATAACAGAAGTCCAACTTAAGCCATCTTAAACCACAGAGGAGCTTTTGTCTCAGGGAAACAAACTGTGGCAATGGTGGGAGAAGAGTGGGTCCAGTGGTCTTTACCCGAGAAATAAAGGCCTCAGCTCTCTGTCTGTCTCTGTCTCCCTGTATTTTAGCTCAGCTTCTCTCTTTTCTTTTCACTCTTTGACACCAACTTTCACTATGAGGCTAAAGGCATGTGTATTAGGTGCCCCAGATTTTTATCTTTAAAGCTTCATGACTTGTGAGGAAAAAGATTCCCCCCAAATTTCAGTTAGAAAAATCCCAGGAAAATTTCTGATCAGTTTTGCCTATATTAATTCTCTGTGGCTGGGTAACACTTTGATTGAAATCTCCTCCCAACCAACCAGATGGTGGGAGTAGGAGAACTTTTTTCTCTTCCAGAAAAAGAGATGTTACATTTACAATAACAACAATGTGTACTACAAGCAGAAACCAGATTAGTCATCGCAATAATAGATGTAAGAATCTAACCATATATGGAAAATATACCTTGAAATTGATTATTTCTTTTGCCTAATAAGGCTTCCTGCTGCCAATCCATGCCAACCCAACATCTACAACATCGCAGAATCACAGAAGCCTTCCATCCCATAGCTCTCCCCATTGCTCTCTGTTACTCGTCTACACTGTTCTCCCTTCAGACCTTCTTGTGTGTAATGCATTCCTTCTTAGATTATTCTGTTCCTCTGTTTGCAGTGACTTTTCTGCAGTTATTCAGATCTCCCCATAGAGGACATCCTGACTCCCTTATTATAAAACAATCTCCTTCCAGTTTCATTTTGTCAAAGGACACCACTGACATTCTTACTCTCCTGTCTTCTCCTTTCCTCTTATATTTTAACTTTACATATTTATATTTTATATTTATTTTTATTTACATATTTTAATTTTTTTCTTTTGCTTTTATTTCCTGTTTTTTTTTTTCTTTTATTTTCTGTTTCCCTTCCCCCAAATAAGTTCTGTGGTGGTAAAGATCTTTTCTGTCTTCTTGTCCATTGTAATGCCAGCACCCACAACAGTGTCGCATTATCCTGTAGGTCCTTAATACATATTTGTTGAATAAACAATTGAACTAATGAATCCGAGACATAGAAGAAACTACAGAATTTAACTTGAAGGTTTTTTTTACATAAGAGGTGTTTCAGATGTGTTTTCAAATGAATGAAAAATACAAGAATCCAGAAACCTATATTATTAGAATGTGCTGGAAATATTGCTGAATTTGAATGGTATAGCTATAACCAAGGCTTCAAACCCTTATACCAAGGTCAAATGGCAAACATCCACTTTCCCCTTCCTCGTTTTCATTGGGGTGTATGAGCTGTGTGAGTGCTATTTTGAAAAGGCCTGGCTTATTTTATCAGTATCATTTGTTGAGCACATGTCATGTGCCAGACACCACTGAAGGTACTTTACATGAATTACCTCCAATTCTGAGAGTCAGAATGGTAGGTAACTTGCTCAGGGTTCAAAGGCTTATAAAAGACATGAAAGGGATTAGAACCCTTTCCACTACATTACAGTAAAACTTTTCAAAAGTGCTCTAGCAGGTCAAGGAGGAGATTTCAGAGTTGTGGGTTTGAATGAGTTCTAATCATCGGTACCTGTCAATAACCCATCTCATTTTTATCTATGCCTGGCATGTGGGTGAACTGATGAAATTCTATTCCCAACTGTACCAGAGGTTTTTATCTCTTAGCACAGTGGTTTAAAAGTCTGATCCTCAGCAGCGAGTCAGCATGTCCTGAGGACATGTGAGAAATGTAAATTCTCAGACTCCATTCTGATCTGCTGAATCAGAAACTCTGAAGGTAGGCCCAGTATTCTGCTTGAACAAGATCTCCGGGTGATTCTGCTCTAGGACATCTTTTGGGAAGCCTGGTAATTTCAGCTGAAATTAATATCTTTCACCATTAATACTAGGCATTAATGGAGAATTCTAGAGCCCAACACTAGGGGACGAGAAATAAGGGTGGGGTGACCAATTGTCCTGGTTTGTCCAGATCTAGAGGGTCTCCCAGGATGTGGGAATTTTAGTGTTAAAAGCTGGACAGTCCTTGGCAAACCAGGATGAGTTGTTTACTGTATCAGTTTTTTATTGCTATCATAACAAATTGCCACAAATGCATAGTTTTAAACATTTATTCATACCATATGAACTCACCTAAAAGTGGAATCTAATCAACAAAACAAACAAGCAAGCAAAATGTAATCAGAGGCACTGGAATTAAGAACCAACTGACAGTAACCAGAGGGGAGGTAAGAGGGGTCATGGGGGGAAAGGGAGGAAGGGTTGTCAGGAACATATATAAAGGACACATGGACAAAGCCAAAGCGGGGTAGCATCAAGGGTAGGAGGTGGGGACAAAGCCAAAGGGGGGGAGGATCAAGGCTGGGAGGGGGGATTCATGGCGGGAAAGGGAGACAACTGTACTTGAACAACAATAAAAGAAGAAAAAAACATTTATTTATCTTTCAAGTTCTGTGGATCAGAATTCCAATGTGGGTCTTACTGGGCTAAAATCAATTGTTAGCAGGGCTTCTTTCTGGAAGTGTGGGGAGAACCTGTTTCATAGCTTTATCCAGTTTCTAGAGGCCTCTTCCTCTGTCTTTGTTGCCAGCAATGTTGCATTTCTGTAACCATTCTTCTGCAGTCACATCTCCCTCTGACCATAGCCAGAAATCCTGCTTTGATTTTAAGGACCCATGAGATTAGATGGGGCCTTTCTGGATAATTAGACTCACTCCATCTCAAGATTCTTAATTTACTCATATTTGCAAAGTCCTTTCAGCCATGCAAGGTAACATATTCACAGGTTACAGGGATTCATGTGCAAACACCTTTAGGGAACCATTATCCTGCCCACCAGTTATCATAACTGGGAGTCTGGGATGTGGAAAGTCCTGGGCAGAATCAGGACAAGTTGGTTCCTTAATTGGGATGAAGGAGTGCAGAGAAGAGCCATATTGCTGCGGTGGTGGCCACATCATAAAATGGTGACAGATGTACTGAAGCTAGGCAAAAGTCAAAAGGAGGCAGATCTGTTTTCCTGGGTTTCCTATTCTGTGATTTTGTGTAATCTGATTCAGACTTTTTCTTTTTCATGCCTGTGACATGATCTCTCATTAGTAGACATTTATGTTTGTGTGTTTGTGTGTGTTGAATATAACCATACTAATTTATTATTAGTCACTAACCATGGGTAATTCACTGTTGCTTATAAAATGCTACATTAGGTACTGCTACCATTTAGCTATCAACTTTTGATGGTAGCAAAAACAAATCACGACTTTAATTGTCTGAATCTGGCTCTGTGTGTGTGATCAGCATGTGATCAGGGCCTTGCTGAGTCCTAAGGAGAACTGGTGAAACACATTAGAGGAATGCAGGCTGTGGTAGTAGCTCTTGCGGGGAAGTAATGATCCATGAGTACTTTATTGTTTGTAGTATATAGTAAGGATTTACTCATACTGTGTAAATATCTGACTGTCTCTAGTTCTATCATCTCTTCAAATGAAATGCCCACAGACAAAATGCCTTCTAAAATAGCTGGGAATGGATTCACATGTAAAGTATTGATGATGCTATTCAAGGTTTGTGACTTTAACATAAACATAGGTATATGAAACCAATGAATGTCCCTCTTCTTCATGTTGACCAGGCCAGGAATAGAAGCAGACTAAGGGCTGTGTCATAGGTGCTAATCTTCTTTACATTTTGGCACAGATGCTTCTCTGCAAAAGATAGAGCACAGTCATCAAAATAAAGATAGATATGGAAGGACTCAAAATACCAAATCTATCTTTATTAACTATGTGACATGAGGGACATTTCTTATCTTTCTGAGCTTTATTTTTCTCAATTTTTAAAAAAGGATAATAATACCTTAGGTTTTCTGTGAAGATTGAATAACATTAAGTGTCTGTTATGGAGTTGACATAAATAAATGGTTTTATTAATATTATTGGTTCACTTTTCAAAGATATCACCAATAATAATTGAGGGTTTGTTAAGGTGCTTCAGCATAGTAGCTGTTTTCATTCCTTGAAAGGCCATTCATTCAACATGCTTTCTGTTCTGTGTCAGGCTTATACTGTGCATATAAAAATTAATAAATGAACCATCCTATGTCCCAGGAACTCACAGCCTTCCTGGAGAGATGACACTTGCTTGAACTGGAGGAATCAGTTAGTGTCATTTGGAGAATAGAGTGTGTCACACTTTGGGACCAGCATCCAGGGTTGTCCAACCTGTGCCTGCAGGCCACATGCAGCCCAGGATGGCTGAGAATGTGGCCCAACACAAAATCACATAAAACATTATGAGGTTTTTTTGTCATTACATGTCACAATGTATTTAATGTGTGACCCAAGACAACTCTTCTTCTTCCAGTGTGGCCCAGAGATGCCAAAAATGTGGACAGCCCTGAAAGCACAGAGGTGAGATACACAGCCTGGTCTTTGTTGGAAATTACATGTAGATGGTATTGGTGCAATACAAGTATATTAGGAAGGAAGTAGGCAGAGTTGAGGCAGATGATACCAGCTGAAAACATGAAAGACCTCTTATACGATGGCAGGGAACTTGGATATTACCTGTGAGTGGTGGGGATCCACTGATGGTTTTAAGGGGAGAATGATGTGATCTAATTAATATTTTAAAATTATCACTTCAGCTACTCTATGGATAATGGATTGAAGATAAGGAAGGATGAAGAAGAAATCAGGGATATCAGTAGGAAGGTCTATCAGTTATGGTATGTTTATTAAACAGAAACCAACTGAAATATCTCATGATACTATCATTAAAGAACTAGAGAGTGAATGGGAGCAGGGTTAAGGGAAACACCAAGACTGTTAAAACACTTCAACAGTGGGAACAGTGGGGATTGTTATCGTCAGGCACAAAGGGACAAGGGAAAGAATTGGTGAGAGCTGGAGCCATGGAGAAAGAGCACTCTGATAGGAATTGTAGCCTTTCTTAGGTCAGGTTCTCCAGAAATTGACCCCAGAGGAGGATTCATGTGCAAGCGATTCAGTCAGGAGGTGCATCCAGGAGGAGCTGGAAGGAAGAAGGGAAAGAATCCATGTGTAGGTACTATGTCATCAGCATCTTGTGAAAGGAAGGCACTATGCAGTGAGTTAGGAATGAATATGAGTCAAAAGGCCTGGTGCTAGGTCCTCTGCCACTTAAGTCACTCAGCCTCCTGCTTTTTAGTTTGTCTATAAAATGAGAAAAGTGAATTCTTTTAGAGCCAGTGTAAGGGGCTATGGTATAGAAGAAGTCTCTGTTAAGCATTTTTTTTAATACATTAATTGGGGTGGCCATGGTTAATAAGATTATATAGGTTTCAAGTGTACAATTCTGTGATACATGATCTATATGTTGCATTGTGTGCCTACCATCCAAAGTCAAATCATCTTCTGTCACTATATATTTGACCCCCTTCACCCTTTACTACCTCTCACCCTCCTTCCCTCTTATAATTACCATACTGTTGCCTATGTCTGAGTTATTGTTTGTCTTTCTTGTTTGTTCATTTGTCGCTTTCAGTTTTATATCCCACACATGGTTCTTATTTTTTTCTCTCCGACTTATTTCACTTAGCACAATATTCTCAAGGTCCATCCACCTTGTTGCAAATGGCAATATTTCATCTTTTCTTATGGCTGAGTAGTGTTCCATTGCATATATGTACCACATCTTTATCCAGTCATCTATGGAAGGACACTTTGTTTTTTTTCCATTTCTTGGCCAATGTGAATAATGCTGTAATGAACATAGGTGTGTGTAAATCTTGTGAATAAATGTTTTCAAATGTTTTGCCTGACTAGTCTGAAGAATGTGAGTTCTGGGGCCCCATATAGAGACTGGTCCTAGGTCTTCTGGGCCTCATCTTTGTGCTGTAGGCCTAAATTTGGCAGTCTTTGAATTAGTCCATGGGTGGACACCAATGGCTATCATTTTATAATGAACAGAAGAGATCCTGCAGACGGAACTTTAAATTTTTTATGATGATAAGAATAATTTGAATAAGTGTTTTTAAAAAGATTCTTATCTTTTAAATTGGATGTAGCATCTAAATGATGGGATATAGGTACAGGTTACTATGGTTATTATACATTTAAAAGGCATTATCACAGCATGAGCTTTGTTGGCCAACAATACTGTTTCTATTGTTAATAGAAATCTGACAGTATAGCAAATAAATAGAATTGCTGCCCTCCAAAAAGATGTTAAAATTTCTTATTTAATGACATCCGTGATACTGTGAGACAGTTTGGTAAAACTTTTTGATGTGGAAGATTCTCTCATTATCTCTGGATGTTCAGGAGAAAAGCAGAGTAGCAAGGAATGTGTCGAAGCATCTGATTCATTACGATAGGTGTACAAGTACTTCCTCCAGTGAGAGCAGGAAATACTGGTAACCTTGGCAACACGGGTGGCCCTTCCCATCTCTTTTTAATTAAAATAGCTGTTGCTAGGATACACCCTAAAGCAAAAAGAAGGGAACGGAGAGGGGCAAGAGAATAAGAGAAATGAGAATTGGGAGGGGGAGGGAGGATGAAAGAGAAGGAGAGAAAATGAGAAAGGTGAGAATGAAAAGGAAGATGAAACAAAGATGTCAGGTGGTATTTGAAGGGCTGAATTCAGGACATGAAAGAGACTGTTGAATTACTGTCCAGATTAGAGAGCAGGGGGTGGGGATAAGAGTAGAATGTTAGTTCCTGATTTACTAAAAATCAATAATTTATCCTTCATTTAGACCTTGAGTTTTCTGAAGCATGCTTACGTATTCTTAATGTAGGTGTTTTCATATTGCCTTGAAAGGGAAATGTTTATTAGCTTTCTTTCCCTCACCCAAATCCCCCATCAACATCCTTTCTTCTGATGTCTCCTCTTTCTGCTATCCTGAAAATGAAATATCTGCAGAGAATAGCATTATATTACAATGCAGTGAATGCTCCTCTGTCTAGTGGGCACAGGCAAAGTTTGTCTGGTGTCTATAAGAAGCCATGACCCTATCATCCATGCTTCTGACCTCAGTCTCCTGTCTATCTGTGCACAGGCTTGAATACTGGGTGAAGACAAGTGGTTTAAGCAGCTGACTAGCTCTGAGTTCAGGGGAAAGGTTATGGTTGCACTGGGTGATTGTAGCTTTTTATAGCAGGGGAGTCACATTATGCAAGACTTACAAATAAGGAGAAATGGCTGCCCTGATGAATGGTTCCTCTCCACCAGGGTGTGGCAGAGTCACTCTGAGCATACCCCTCATTCCCAAAAAATGATTATACTACCCAAGATAGAGTCATAAAGTAATTAAGAGGCTTTGAAATCTTGGGAATTTGCTGCAATTAAAGGGATTTTGTGTGCTTTATTTACTGTGGTGTCTTCACCTAGAAGAATGTCAGGAACATGGCACTGTTGAAATTGCTTCCATTTTCTGAGCCATAGTCATCTATCTCACTGTTCCCAGTCTCTGAGGGTTCCCATCTCTGATCTCAGCTGTGGAACACCCAGGCTTCAGGTCATTGTCAGAGCACCTCCCCTCTGACCATGGTGATTGATTCAAGGATGGTTTTATGACAGCATCAAAGCTGATAAAACAAAGTAAGAATTTTTTTAGGATTGTTCAACTTTCACTGCCTCACCACTGGACGTGAATGAGAGAGGATGTATACCTGGTTCTGCTACAGCCATCTGTGAGCATGGTGGCCTGAAACAAGAGCAGGGAAAACAGAGCCAAGAATTGAGAACTCTGGCTCTCTGCCCATATAACTGTCTCCAAGATTTCCCAAAGCTGCAAACCCTTGAGCTGTCGCAGGAATCATCATTACCTGTTCTCAAAACTGTGTTGGAGCCATAGGTATACAGAGATGCTGGGATGCTTTTCTCCCAATACAGTGTCTCACTTTCCTATCTGGGCATTGAATCAACTTTGCTTGTGTTTTTCTGCTTTCCAAATTTCTAAAAAACAAACAAACAAAAACAGCCATGTACTGTTCCTGGTAACTCTCATATAAGCTTGGTCCCTGGTGCTTCAGATTTGGCTGAGAAACAAAGTCTCCTTTTTACGTTATTAGCCCCACTCCTGAATCAGAACTACTTTACGTTATCAGAACTACTCCTGAATTCTTTGATTTGTTCACAAACTTTTTTCTTAAAGACATCTTAATCCAGCCCTAGCTGGTGTGGCTCAGTCATTTGGAGCATTGTTCCATAAATCAAAAGGGTGCAGGTTCAATTCCCAGTCAGGGCACATGCCTGGGTTGTGAGTTCAGTCCCCAGTTGGGGTGCATGTGAGAGGCAACTGATTGATGTTTCTCTCTCACATCAATGATTCTCTCCTTTTCTCTGTTCCTCCCTTCCTCTCTTTCTAAACTCAATATTAATATTCTCGGGTGAAGATTGAAAAAACAGATATCTTAATCCAAATTAATGTAAGAATCCAAATCAATAAAATAGATACTTAGAAGCTTCCTACCTCCCAAATTAGTATAGTCCTTTGAATATATCCTGAGTGTTAGGTAAGGATAAAACAGGACACACTACTACAAGTAAAACAAAAGAAATGCTGAACAGTTTATTCATTGCTAACATTCTATGGCTTTGACTCTAATATATAATTTGTATAATCATTCTAAAATTCATAACTTAATGTTTTGTATATCCCTATTATCTGCCAGGTACTAAGCTAAACCCTGGTTACTGCCTTCATGAAAGGCAATCTGGGGTGTGTGAGGAGTAGAGGGGTCATAAACAAATGAACAAGATTTCAGATTATCATACGTGCTACACAAAGACAAACAGGGTAGTGTGACAAAGTGTATCTGAGATACCTGATGTCCACCTTAGCTAGGGTAGCCAGAAGCCCTCTGGGAGGAAGTGACAACTGAACCAAAAACTGAATGATGAGAAATAACTGATCATGTGGAGAGATAGGGGAGATTGTTCTAGAGAGAGGAAATATATGTTAAAAACCCTAGGGTGGAATGAGCTTGGAGTTTTAAAGAAAATTGACAAAAATATCAATGTGACTTAAACAAGGGAAGGAGAGGGATGTAGAAAGGACAAAATCACACAAGGCCTTGAACACTATGATGAGGAGCTTGGGAGCCATTGCAAAGCAAAGGAGGTCGTTATCTGATTATAAAATAATTACTCTGGTGCTCTATAGAGAATGGATTGCAAGAAGGCAAGGACATGAGCAAAGTGACTAGGTAAGAGACACTGCAGCAGTATTGAGAAGTGCTGGTAGCTTGAATTAGGGTGTGGCGCTGTAGTCAGAGGAGGACTGAGGGATAACAGGTAGGTTTTGGGCTTCTGTGACTGTGGTTGGGGATAGTGTACAGAGGGAAGACATGGACAATATCTGGGGGGATCAAGAGTTTCATTTGGATATATGTTTCAGGTGGAAATTGAATACATTAGGTTGTAATACAGAGAAGGGGTCAGAAATGGCAATGTAAATTTTGGATTAGTTGGGGTATAGATGGTATTTTAATTACTATAGTGCTGCTTAAGATAGTCTGGGGAGAATGTAGGTGAAGTGCAGAGGGGCAAAGATGACATGGGGCTAGGACTTGATATTTTACCAGTAATGGAGTATAGATTAAGTTTTAGTATGTTTTGAAGGTAAAGAAATGTTCTACTTGAAAGATGAATATGAATGAGGGACCCATTGACACAGCCAAGGGGGAGGTGGGATTGAGGGTGGGAGGTGGATGTAGGTAGGGTGGGGGAAAGTGGTGGTGGGAAAATGAAGACAACTGTATTGGAACATCAATTAAAAAAAAGAAAAAAATTACCAGCAATCTCTGTTTTCTAGCATAGAAATGGGAATTAACTTTGAGGCAAATTAGCTTTTATTCTGCAAAGAGTAATCCTCTGTAGATTCCTAGGTTGGAAGAAACCCTTCAGAGAAAGTGAGATATATCTATACTGGTAGTACTGTTTTTATCCTGGTTTCTTATTTGGACTGGCCAGATAAACATATATATACACTATGTTTTTTGGATCACAAGATACACCTGGATTTTAGAGGAGGAAAATAGGAAAAAAATTTTGAAGCAAAAAATGTGGTAAAATATTTAATAATATAAATAACATAATATTTCACCAATGTAAATGTAAACAGAACTCAACATCAGCATTAACAACCATTATTCCTCCCAAATTGGGGGGGGGTCTTATAGTCTGAAAAACACAGTATATATATTCTATATATCCTTGAATGTTGGGTTCAGATGGAGATGGGCACTGACCATGTAGAACAGTGGGTTTTTAAAATAGTATTATCTTTGGACCATTCACTAGGCAGTTGACTAAAAATATATACTTCTGCATGCCACTCCAGATTTATTGGATTAGATCTTTGTAGATGGGCCCACAGATATGAATATTTAACAAAACTTCCAGATGATCTTATCAGTGGCATTCTCCTAAATGTTTATCTTCTGGCTCTTGTGTGTGAGGAAGGAGAAGGGAGGGAGAAGCCCTGATTTATATTATTTACCAATTCTTCTCCACTCCAAACAGAGAAATTAGAATAACAATAATTTTAAAAGCCTGATGGTGATAAAGGGGACTTTGGTGACAATTTTCTTTTTCTTTTTTTATCAAGGACTATTTCCACTACTCTATAGTTTAAGCTTGCAGTTGACATTTATATTTAGCAAGCTCTGCTTTCACTTTGCCTCCCCTCTTCCCAGAAAACAGATATATCTCTCTGTTTAATAGTTGCTGCCAGTCACCCCTCTCCTCCTCCCCACCCCCTTCTCCCTCTGGGCAATCCATCTCTTTACAGGATATCTACCCACTCACCTCACAGCTCTCGGTGGATGCCTACTCCTTTCCATCTATGTTATGTTTGTAGTTTTGTTTTGAACATAATCAACAAAGCTGGGATTTCCAAGGCTGCTTTCACCTTCCCCTCTTGAAATGCCATTTATATAAAAAGGGGCTATAACAAGACAGGAAACTTAAAGCACCGCTCAGACCCAAGAGAGAGAGGCTGCTGTCTTTGGAAGCTCATGAGCTCTCATCTATTCACTCCAGAAAGGAGTCACTAAAAATCTTCCACCCCCACCACCACATCAGACATATTGCTTCCTTCAACCTGAGGTTGATCTCAGAGCTGAGGTGAAGTCCTATCACCCACCTCATCACCCTGTCATCTGATAATATAATTCTGTCATATTCTTCTCAATAAAACTTATAATGTCTGCTCTTTTCAACACCTGGGGCCTAACCCCTGAGCAATGATCTCAGAAACATGACTCTGAAGCTTCTTTCATCTGTTACAGGATTAACATTATACATCAGTGTCCTTCTCTTTTCCCAGTAGGTATGAGTTTGGTGGTTAGAGAGCCCAGTGGCAGGAGGAATTTAAGATCTGGATTGTTTATCCTGACTCATCCTGCAGTGGGACCTTAACTACTAAAGGGCTTAACATTTCCGTCTTCAATTTTTCCAGCTGTGAAAGACAAATAATAACATAATGAAAGCTCACTACACACACACACACACACTTATTTCATAGGCATTTTAAAGGATAAATAGGTATAAAAGTTTTGTCAGTTCAGGATTAATCTTTTCATTGATTTGAGAACAAAGGTAGGACTGATTTAGTATGCCATGTAAAAACTTACTGTTTTAGGAGAGCTCTATTTAAGTGCTTTGATGAACAACCCACTCATTCTTCCTAACAATCCTATGAGGGTTTTACAGATGAGAAAACTAAGGTTCAGAGGACGCTAGGTAATTTGGAAAGAGCTGGAATTCAGACTCAGGTGAACTGGCTGTCCCTAATGACTCTCAGCTCTACATCTCAGACATAATTCTATATCAAGATCTTTCTCTTGAACTCCAGATTTTATGTCTAAGTACCTTCTGGTCATTGCTATTCTTCAGAGATTGTCATTACAAGACAAGGACTTCCTTATCTGGTAACTGCTTACCATCTGGCCTTATCATATAGCCCTCTCCTTCTTGTACTCTACATTTGCACTCTACTGAACTACTTGCAGTTCAGCAAAAACATATGCTGTGATACGTCCTGTGGTACGCTACATGCATCCTTCCTTTGGGATCAAGGTGTATGTACATTTTCACAACTTCCAGTAGGCTGTTGCCTACTTTATAACTGAGACCTTCTGAAGGAATTGACTTCCACCAAAAGGAGGTGCCATGCACATAGGTACACCTCACTTTAGAAGCAGATAGCATCTCATGACTGGTCAGTGCAGGGGTATAAAGCCCAGTCCTCAAAATGGGTCAACTTTGAAGGCCATTCCAACTCAGTTTTCCCCACTGAATTGGCTGAATCCTCTGTTGGAACTGCAATGCTCTTCAACTTCTCCTTCTGCCTAATTCTGCTCTCCTTACTCTTTTGCAAGTATTTTCCTTCCCAAGAGCCTTCTCCATAAATCTGCATTCAATCTCTGTTCCACAGTTTGTTTCCTGGGAAGCCTGACCTAAAGCAGTTGGTACGAGTTGTCCTAGCAGTTTTAAAATGGGATATTGGAGCTACATTACCCTTTGTTGGGCTGACATGGAGGACCCTCTTAGTGGTAGGTGGAATTTTGATAACTCCTGGAATGCTGTAGCAATGCCAAAGTTATATCTTTTGTCAGTGGTAAACTCAGATGGAAACTGAAAGATATTGTACTGCCAGGTGCACTATCTCAGGCTATGAAGAGGTTCTGGGAAAGTAGTAATTGTGAAGACGATGGAATTAAATGGCTTTGGCTGGAGGCTATCAAGGCATTAGAGAAAGGCAATGAAGGGCTGAGAGTGATTAATCTCAAATTTAGGGCTAAGTGAGAAAGCCAGGGGCCCTGAGGGCATGAAGACGGAGGATCAAACCTGGAATGTGATTTAAGTGTAGTAGAGTTCCAGAAAGATTGATTTGTCAACCTGGCAAATTTGCTTCACCAAGGTCAAGGCCTTAATTGAAAAGGAGTGAGACTATGAGGCTTGCAATGGGTTAACTGGGTTAATGTCCTTGAAAATCTTGAATCCTCTGTTTCCTCTGAACCTGCAGAAGTGTCCTGTTTCTTCCTGCTAGAAGTAATCACTTTCTTTTGCTTACAAGATTGCAAGACAATATGTACTCTCACATTTCCTTTCCCCCTTTCCTCTCACCTATCCCTGTCTTATCCTCTTGGTCACCAGACTAAAAACCAGGGCCAAGTCACAACAAAACTGGCTGGGAAAATGTTTGGTCTGTTCATTAGTGGAAAAAAGGAACTATACACCCAAAGATCTGCAGAACCCAGCCAAACATGTATCAATAGGACCAGGAGAGAATGTATGGAACTGAATCCTGATGTCCTAGATCAAGGTGGGTTAGGTGGGGTTGGGAGAATGAATGTAAAACATAAATTTGGATAAGAAGAATTTATTTATCTGGAAATATTGTCCATTGATGCAGGATTTAATACCCATTAAAAATTCAGGAGATAGTGTTAACATGCTACTAGAATGGCTCTTAGAAGCTTGGAAAAAAGCTATGGCCTAAACTAACTAAAAATACCAGAACTTCCATGACACATGGTGAAAGAAGAGATTGAAAAGTTCAGAGAAGTGGACATGCTGGAGTGGATGTACTATGTGAAGTAGGAAACCCATCTGCTAACCATGTTCCACTTAAGACTCCACAGAACACTCCACTCACCAGAACAGTAAAGAATGCTCCAACGAGAGGGCCACCAGCATAAATGAGACACTCAGTGGTGGCTGTCCTCTGCAGGCTAGGGCTGATGGTGGAAGATGCTCTCATAAAATTGTAAATGAAAGATAGAAATGAAGAAAATGCCAAAATAATCAAGGCAAGGTGAAGGCACATATCTATCAAAAGCAAACTGGTCACAACAATCATAATAAATAGCCAGTCTGAGTAATAGCCAGGGAGGCCTGACCCACACAGAGCCAAGGAGATGGTTAGTAGAACACAGGGTACCCGCAGGCTGTCAACAAGAGTAGTGCTCTATGTATGCAATCAGAAAAGTCAAAGACAGATAATCAGAAGGTTAAGGGAAATTATCCCAATAAAAATTAAAACCCTAGTTTAGTTTCTCCCCAGTGCTTGAAGGAAAGGTCAGGTCTCAAGGAGGAAAAGACCTGCAACCCCATGCTTAGCATATGTGATAATGATTCCCTCAGTACTTCTTCACGGTACCTGTGTCTATTTGAATAATCCTGCTCTGGGAAAAATGGGACTATCCCATCATTTCGAGTAGTGTTATGCACAGGGGATGAGTAAATAATATATCCAGGGACCTGAAGCATCCTGTGGTATCAGTGTAGGAGCATATAGAAGCCAATTAATAAATGGAAGTCTGGTCTAGTCCCATTTCACAATGAGTTCACTATGCCAGTGGACTTACTACATAATGATTTATGTGATACCCAAATATGAAATTGAAATAGGCATATTTGGTAGTTGGCAAAATTGTTATATCCGTTCCTCAGACTTTGGACTGGCACATCCCTCTCCCAGAGTGCCAAGATTGCTATTATACTTGTGTGCAACATAATATATTCATGAGTACTTTCATATCCTCTATTCAAATTACAAGTCTAGCTTCTACCAAAAACAAACAAACAAACAAACAAACAAGCAGGTGGATCTCTGGAGATTTATAGTGGACTTCTGCAAATTCATGTAATAACCCCAGTTGCAACTTTGTGCTGATCATGGTATCTTTGCTAGAGCAGATTAACACAGTCTCAGATCCATAAAATGTAGCTGTTAATCTGGTAACTAGTATCTTTTCCATTCCTTTTAGGAAGAAGGATCAGAAATAGTTTTGTGTTCAAAACAGTATATTACAGTCTTTTCCAAGGCTATGTTAAGCCTTCCTTTTTGTAATACAGGTCAAAGGGATCCCGACTCTATTCTTCGGAACATTATTGGTCTACTGTATCAATGACATCATGTTAATTGGAGTGAATGAGGAAGAAATGGCAAGGAGGCCATTTCCTCCAATACATTGGAGGCCTTGGTAAGACACGTGCACTCCAAAGAGTGGGAGGTAAATCTAATGAAAATTCAGGGCTCTGACATACGTGTTTTTAGGAGTACAGGAATGTCTCACTTTATAGCATTTTGCTTCATTGCACTTTACAGATGTTGTGTTTTTGGATATTGAAGGCAAGGTCTTCTACCAGTGAAAAGATTACAATTCACTTTATTGTGGTGCTGCGGAACCAACCTTACAATATCTTTGAGGTATGCCTGTATATTCGTCTGGGACATGCTAGCCTATCCTTCCTAAAGAAGAGGAAGGATTAATGCATCTTGTATCCTCTATTCCTAAGAAAGGAGCACAGCACTTTTTTTTTTAAAGATTTTATTTATTTATTTTTAGGGAGGGAAGGGAGGGAGGGAGGGAGAGACAGACAGACAGAGAGAGAGAGAAACATCAATGCGCGGTTGCTGGGGGTTATGGCCTGCAACCCAGGAATGTACCCTGGCTGGGAATCAAACCTGGGACACTTTGGTTCCCAGCCCGCACTCAATCCACTGAGCTATGCCAGCCAGGGCTAAGCACAGCACTTTTAAGGCCTCTGGGGACTCTGGGAATGGCTGTTTCATAACTGGAATTATTGCCTCAACCCACTCTCCAAGTGCATGAAAAGACTACTAGTTTTGTTAAGACCCAGAGCAGGAATGGATTCTGCATGTCTGTCACACATCATCCTGCAGAACTAATGATAGGTGCTTGATGGGAAAAGATGTTGTTTGAAGTTTGTGGTCAACCCTAACAGACAAATTACAAAGTAGATTCCTGACATTCAAGAACAAGGTCATGCCATCTGCACTAAACTTTTGGAGACCAAAATATCATTTGCAAAAATAACCCTGGCTATGCTCCTGGGACCTGGTAGATCAAAATCATAGCACATCAACTGACCATGCAGTCAGGACTGTCCATCATGAGCTGGGGTCTTTCAGACCCATCAAGTCATGAAGTTAAGGTGAACAATACCAACTCATTGAGAGAAGGAAGTGGTATATCAGATTATGAATGAGCACAACCAGAAGATACAAGTAAATTGCAGGTAGTGCAGACCTCAATGTCATCTATCACTGTCACAGTGAGGCCTCTCCCTCACTGTTAACACCTATGGCCACACTGGTACAGGAGTAAAAGGTTAAGCCTGGTTCATTGATGAGTTGGCTCTGTGTGTATGTGCAAACTGAAAATGTACTGCTGCTACATTACAGCCCCAATTAGGGGTGCTCTGAGGGTCAGCTCCCAATGAATAAGCTTCAGATGGTCACAGCTATTTCTCCACTTTTGGGGCAATTAAAGCAGAAGGTGTGAGTAATGCAAACCTAGATCTGCAGAAGTTGTTAATAAATAAGCAAGTGGCTGGGCAAAGAAGCAGAGGCCCAGTAAGAGCGATGCATACAGTCCATGATGACTGAGGCAGCTGGTACAAAGGGGTTTCCTGACACTGAGCCTCGATCCTGATCCCAGTTCTGGTCAATCCTGGATGTTACAGCACAGTCCACTGTTCTCCAGATAATCTGAATGAAACCCTTTTCATGACGATCATAATAACATAACTAAAATAGTGACCAGAGTAAGAACCCATGTTTTGTGGTTCCAAATTCAGTGCTCCATTGTATCCATTGGCTTTGCACCTACCTGGCCCTTCCTTCTTTACCTCCTGCAAATTTACCCTATACAACCTATATTGGGGGTAGGTGGAGCCAAGTACTCCCCAAGATATAATTCCGACAATCTATACTACTAATTATGCATTCTGTCATTAAGATGACTCCCTCAGACACAACTAGACATTCCTGATTCACTATTAGTCTTAACAAATTCACTCTTATCCCATGATAACTCTGCATAAACACACTATCAATCATCTTGTTTGTAGAAGTTTGGCTAAATTTTCTTTCCAACTGTATGTTTTATACTTGTCTAAGCTAGTAAAGTGGACCACAAAAGTTTGGGTTAGCTTAAACAATTGACTAGTAACTTATTTCTCTTTGGTGGTTTACAATGGAAGAATTTAACTGAGCACTATTAGTCAGGGTCCAACCAGAGAAGCAGAACCAGTAGGAGATTACATTAAGAGATTATTGCAGGCCACGGGGAAGGGCAGGGGGAGACTTCTCAGGCATGGCTGAAGCTGATTGTTCACAGGAAGAATTTCTTCAGGGAAGTCTTGGCTTTGTTCTCAAGGCCTTTCAACTGACAGAGTCAGACTTACCCAGATTATCTAGAATAATCTGCCTTATTGAAAGTCCATTTCTTACAGGCTTTAATAACATCTACAAGGTACCTTCCTAATTAACTGAATAATTGGTGACTGTAGTCTACAACTTTACACATCAGAAGATCATCAAAATATTATCATCATAAGTACCATCAAGGAGGTCTATTGTGTAAATGCAAAATGTTATTGTTATGAAAAAAGTAGTAAGTTTACTTCTCTAAGCTTTAATTTGCTCTAGAAAAATAAGGAAATTGGATTTGACTAATTTTTAAATTTGATCAATATTTATTTATTCACTCATATTCCAATAATGCACTGTGCTAGCCACTCTCATTTATTTCATCAGCAAATCATTTCAGTTCTGCCTTCAAAATAAATTGAGAATCCGACTACTGCCTTGTTCACTATTACCATCCTGCCCAAGTCCCATCTTCTCTTTTCTAGATTATTGTCACAGCATCCTTAGTTTTTCTCTCTGCTTTTCACCTAGTCCCCACTATGATTTAATCTCTGGAACTGGAGAGCATTATGCTATATGAAGTAAGCCAGGTACTGAAAGACAAATACAATATGATCTCACCTATAAGTGGAATCTAATCAGCAAAACAAACAAGCAAGCAAAATATAACCAGAGACATTGAAATTAAGAACAAACTGACAGTAACCAGAGGGGAGGGGAGAGGGAAATAATGTGGGAAAGAAGGGAAAGGGTCATCAAGGAACATGTATAAAGGGCACATGGACAAAGCCAAAGGGGGATAGAATGGAGGGTGGGAGGTGGGGGTGGGTATGGCAGGGGAAAGTGGTGGTGGGAAAAAGGAGACAACTGTATTTGAACATCAATAAAAAATTTAAAAAAATAATTTTCATATAACACCTAGTGTAATTATTCAAAAATCAAGGCATATTACTACCCTAGCTGAGTCCTCCAAACCATTCCTTTGTCACTCAAAGTCCAAGTCCCTTCAGCGGTCTGTGTATTTTTACATGATCTGATGCTACTGCTTTCATCGCCTAACTCTTTCACCCTTCTCTACTCTATTCCAGTACCACAGGCCTCCTCACTTTTGCTCTAACATCCAAAAAATATTCTAACTGCAGGGCTTTTATACATACTGTTATCTCCAGCCAGAAAGAGGAATCTATTTTGTTTTGTTACTTCCTCAGGCATCAGGTTAATTATGACCTTTTTATAGTGGTCTTTGTCAGTCATCTCTTAATAAATAGCAGTCTCTTGCAATCTCATAATACTCTTTCTCCTTTCCTTGTGTTATTCTTCTTTGCATCTACCACTTGGTCTGCTTCATTTACTGCAGTGCCTAGAAGTAGTGCTTGGGAGACAGCATTCAAAAAATTTGTTGACTGAAGAAAATATAGAAAGATATCTATTTACTGTAAGGGTTACCAAAAAAATCTGAATCCTCCTATCGGAGAACATTACAGTGCTTTTATATTGAGAAAAATCCTTCTCTATTTCAAATCCTTCTCTATTTCAAAACAGGAAATTCTTCCTGTTTTTTTTTTTTCTTTTTTGAATAGTATTGTGATGTTGTTTTTCCCATGACCATTCATTGAATAGGTGTTTCTATGGTTACAATGTTATTTCTAGTCATAATCCTGCCGTGTGGAAAAACCTGATTTTGGTATCTCAAAAAGTCAAGATTCTACTGACATACTATTAAGATACAGATGGATTTTCACAAATCAGCTTCCTGCGTCATTCACCAAATTAGTTGGAGAGACGGAGTACAAGATATATTTAGGGTTCAACTCCAGAGTTATGAAAGATGACATTGTAGGAAATAGAGAAAATGAGTTACCAATATATTTGCTCATCAGTGAGGGTCCCAGAGAAATCAATTCAATTTCACCTTGCTTTCTACTACTGGGGCCTTGGTGTACTAGTTGTCATTATGCTCTCATCTTTATACCCAATCACGCTGTGGATTCTTTAGTCTGCTTATTCTTTGTGTTCTGTTCTGAAGATAGGAATAAAAGTACAGACAACTCTACCTCTAGAGCCTAATTTGTGAGTTTACTCCACAAAACAAAGTATGGCTAATGTTGATATCCAATGAATACATGGGGATCTGGCTGTGTTAGAACATCACAGAGGAGCTCATATTACAATTTAGACATATGTCTTAGCTCCTTAAGCTCAATTTCTACATGCCTAGCAAGCATAGAGAACTATTAAGATAGAAAATGCTGTTTTCAACTTTGTCTCATATTTCTTTTTGGTGCCCCCTCTACTGTCCTGGCTATTCGTCTTCCCACTGATCTCCAACCTGGTTCTGACTGGTCATAATCTTTTTAGTCCTGTTCTTATTAAATTTTGAAAATGTAGAAACATTTCTGTAACTACATAGATATCGTTTAAAAATATTTTATTTATTTATTTTAGAGAGAAGAAGGGAGAGAGAAAGAGAGAGAGGGAAACATCAATGTGTGGTTGCCTCTCACATGCCCCCGACCAGGGACCTGGCCTGTAACCCAGGCATGTGCCCTGACTGGGAATCAAACCGGCGACCCTTTAGTTCACAGGCCAGTACGTAATTCACTGAGCCACACCAGCCAGGGCCAGGTACCTTGTTTTAGTCTTTAAAAAAATGAACATTGCAAAATGCAAATTAATTTGCATATGTATGACACAAATAAAATGACTGTCTTAAGTCCAACCTAAGCTTTATAAGAAAATCAAAGTCATTGTTGATTTAATCACTGAAAAGCAGTTTCTATTTTGAATGAAAACTCTGCAAAATATGGCAAGGGAAATTACATTTTAAGGCATAGAGCAACATATCCTCACCTGTGCCTGGCTGGTGCTCGGTTCATCAAACTCTGCTTGTTCAAGTCTTTCCTTTCACCACATTAAAAGAAATTGCTCAGTACTTATCATGTGTCCCAGAGTACATACTATCCTTGAAAGAACTAATGTTTCATTCCTTTATTTATTCAACAAGCATTTATTGAGCATAGGGTACTATGTACCCTGATAGGCATAAGAACTGGCCTCCAAGTTGAAGAATTCATATAAAAGTATATATTCTGAAGAAGGATAGGGATATATTGTATAATCAACATATCATCAAGCAAGATATAATAAATTCTGTGAATCAAATAAATGCATAAAATCACAAAAGAGTTTCTGATCCTCTGGACAACCAAATTTCTCATTACCTTGGTGAATAGCTTCATTGATTTGCCATCATTAGAGTTTTTCCTCCACTACCCCTTTCAAATTGAAAAGAATCTAAGTCACCACTGCAAACTGAGTTTAAGATCCACCTTTGTGCATATGTACTTTATGACTAAATTGCTCTGTCTGTCTGCCATAGGTCATTAGCTTCTTGACTAAGACCTATGCCTTTTTCTAAGTATATTCCTGCATTAAGTAGCTGCTATTTCACAAATAATAAATAAAAATGGTGATAAAACACATATTTCATTTCTTTTGCTATGGAAAGTGCTTCTTAGAGTAATTGAAAAAGTTAGTTTGGCTCTTCTAACTGACATTTTTAAAAAAAGCTGAATGAGAGTAGATGGAATCAATGATTAAGTAAAATGATTTCCTGGAACTGTAGAGATTGAGTATAAAGAAATATGGCACCTTATGTTAGCCAAAGAAGGGTACAGCTGTTTGGTTTCTTATTTAATCAATTGTAGATGAAAGGGAAATTTTGTTTAATAAAATGGACTGAGTCATACATAGTTGGCTCTGGGACATGTCCTTTTCAGAATGTGACTTGGGAGCTACATTTGCAATTTCAGTCAAAATGGCTTCAGACTTTCAAGTCCTTCACAGGATCTCATTTCATGTAGTTTCTTGATGTTGAGAATGCTAAAAAACACTACAGGTTTTATGGCATAGAGTCACATGTGGCTTAAAGCTCTGATTAGGAAACAGCACCAAAGTCCCATGATGTAAGCAGGACAAGCCTAAGTACATGCTTGCCTACCTTGCTGATCAATTTCCTCTGACTTCATGTTGGCCTCAAAGTTATAACTGACTTGAGGTCTTCATTCTTGCTTAGATTACTTCTCTGTATGTATTTATGTAATAGCCATGACTATTAAAGTGCTAATATGTAGTCAGGAAGCAAAAAATTTGGATTAAGAGATAAAAATTTTAAGTTATTAAGAAAAATTTAGACAAATACCTAGTTAGTTCTGAGTTGCTGTTTGTCATCAAATAACCAAATATTTAATGTTCTCACTAAATTTATCAGTTATATTCAGTTAGTGAACTTCATTTCCATTAAATGATGTTCTTATTGGAACTCATCCTTTATCTTTTTTTTTCTATTGCTGGATATTTGACTATATCATTATCTAAACTCTGTAGACTTCAACAGGCTTGTGTCCATACATTAGATCTCATAGTTTGACTGGATAGATGGAAAAAATAAATAAATAGATAATACATTTTTTAAATAATCTAATGTTTTCTAAATTTAAATCATCAATTGACATTCAAGTTTAAGCTAATACAATGTTGATTATGAAGGTTATAAAGCCATAACCCTATTTACATACTTCTAATTTATGTAGTTTGTATAAATAAATTTATACATACAGACTTTCAGCGATAATGGCACAGATCTTTGAGCACATAGAAGTGCAAGAAGGCATTTAGACTGCCAAGCATTCCAAGTTTGTTGCATATCATTTGAAACTGATGCAGTAGAGCACCTTGTGTACTACATATTCCTGACAGTTCATTTCCTCCATGATGACCCAGTGGCATGGAGCCCTCATCAGTCACAAGGATGCTAGAAAGAGCAAAAGTCTAGAAGAGCATTTCTGCTTAAAGTGAGTGTGCTCCAAGCTTGGGATTATGTTGCTCTAATGTAGTGTTTTTGTGTCATTTGACTAGATTACTATGGGCTAGTATATTTCAGGTCACAGAGAATGTTCTGGGATTGCTTTAATGTTCTCCACATAATGGTATATGGATGATCAAATATTCTCATTGGAATAGCACTACTGTTCTAAGTGAAAAGAAAAACATGACAACCTCTCAGGTGAGAGCAGCCACCAGGTAACATTGAGAAGAATTCAGCTAATGGCTGCCATTTCAGTAGAAGCAGCCCATCACATGGATGAAACGGCTAAGGGCTTTATGATAATGGTTACATTAGGAAAATCAGTCCCAAAAAGCAGGACATTTTCTCTGTTCAGTTATGCATCTGTATGGTCTTTGTTAGTGACATTTGGCTGCATTAATTTTGTTGATATTTGACCCAGCCTTTGTAATTTTATGACATAAAAATGATCTCTAACAATGGTTACAAAATTCTTTATAGGGGAAACTGGTCAAGCCCTCAAAGAGATGCTTCATTGAAACCATCTTTACTGGTTAGATCTAATATGTGCTAAGTTTTAAAGAATGGGGAACTGATTTTCATATCCTGCTTTCTTACCTGCTAAATTTTATACTCTTTGTTCTCTGGCCTAGTGATAAGAGAAAAAAAAAGAACAAGATACAATATGGACCAAATTTAATAATGTAATGTGTGTACAATTTATTACTTCCAAGGATCAGTACTATTGTTTGAATACTCTTAATAATGCTTGCAGCTGACTTATTAAATAGTGTTATACCTGCCAAGACTCCCTTCCCAACACAGTCACCCCTGATGGTCCCCAGGCCTTTTCATGATTCCCAGGACACCTGAGATGCAATTACAGCTTCTTTTAAACTCCAAGAAAGTTCATGGGGTTTATTTATTCAATAAATATTTATTGAGAATGAGACACTGGTCACGCAGCATACTGAACAAAGCACACAACCTCTTGCCCTTCTAAAGTATTCATTCTAGTTGGAATTTGAATGAAATCAGATTCTACTAATTTTCCAGGAGGGACTGGAACCTGCAGAGGCCTGAACAGGATTCACCCACCAACCTCAGTAATCCCTGAAACAGCTAATCCAAATTGGAGCACAGGTCCTAATTTCTTGGAGTTTTGGGGACTCTGGAATGGACCAGAAATTTGGAGCTTGTTTTACAATGGAACTTGCAGGGTGGAGGATATAATATAGTCTTACTCAGATTATTTTAGTAAAATGGACTCTGAGGGGTATATGCAGTTGCCTATCCAAGAAAAAATAAAAAGCAACAAAAAAGTAAAAACAAAATCAAAACAAACTTGATTAAACATATTTCTCATTGCACTTATAGGGTACAATATCTAAGAGACTGCATAGACTTTGCTTTTGTCATCTAGGATCTTAAGGACTATTATTCTGGTTGATTGCACAGCCTGACTCTACTCTAGGTTGTGAGATTTGGAAAACTCTAAAGAGATCTGAGTACAGAAACAGTAATTTACACAATTCCCATGTGCAATATTTGTCCCTGCAGATTAGCTGACCTGAATCTGACCATTGGCTGGATGTAGGCAAGTTGCTGGTACATGGTGCCTTTACCAGGTGTTGCCATAATAACATCAAGTAAGGGTTCTGTTCTAAACTTCCCTCTGTAATTGTCTCCAGATTGGATTCATAGAACATATTTATTACTTATTCAAATACAATGAGTTTCTTCTTTTTATTTTTATGTTTAATTTTATTTTTAATTAAAAAATGCTCTGCTAAGTAGACTGTCAAAGTATTTGAGATTTTAAAGTGCTGATTTTGAATTATTTTTATAAATCCCTAGAAGTTGTTATAAAATGTTAAAATTAATTTTTGTTCTGAATTTCCTAAATTTATTAAACATGGATCTTTATTAAAATATGAACAATAGGTTTATTAAGAGACATTTAGAAACAACTTAAGACAAAATTGTAGGCAATGCTGCTAACTCAGTGACAATAAAGAGACAGTGCAATGAATGAAAAGCTGAACATGGCTGACTGACCTGTACAAATTTCTGTAAAGATTCAAGGGTGAAAGCAGCCACTATCCATGTGGCCCCTGATGTTTGGGGAATCTGTGAAGTCCACATAAACACATGCTACCTGACAAAAACATTTCTGTCACACCAGAAGTGTAGTGATACTGGGAATAATTTTGTAAATGTTATTTGAGAGTGCCTAGGTTTTAACTTGGTGACCCTTGATCCAAAACTTGAAATTTACATGATCCAAAGAGATTTAAGTCCTGGATGAACTGTGCTTTGCCTTTCTAAGTCTAAATCTGCCTTCTCTTAAGGTCCAGAGCACATCAACTATTGCCATTGACAGGAGGTTGAAGGGTTGTTAGATAATGACTTTACAAAGAACCTTTTGCAAAAATTTTAATTGTTGTTCAAGTACAGTTTTCTGCCCTTTACCCCCATCCCAGCTCACCCCTCAGTGCTCCCCACCTCCCTCCTGTTTCCACTTGCCCCCTTGTTATTGTCCGTGTGTCCTTTATACTAGTTCCTTCAAACCCTTTCCCTCTTCCCCTGAAATTCCCTTCCCTCTCCCCTCTGGTAACTGTCAGCCTGTTCTCAATTTCAGTGTCTTTGGTTATATTTTGCTTATTTGTTTGTCTTGTTGATTAGATTCCTGTTAAAGGTGAGATCATATGGTATTGTTTTTCACTTCCTGGCTTATTTCGCTTAGCATAATGCTTTCCACTTCCACCCATGCTGTCCCAAAGGGTAGAGGAGCTCCTTTTTTCTTTCTGCTGCATAGAATTCCATTGTGTAAATGTACCATAGTTTTTTGATCCATTCATTTACTGATGGGCACCTAGGTTGCTTCCAGCACTTGGCTATTGTAAATTGTGCTGCTATGAACATTGGGGTGCATAGGCAAAGAGCCTTTTATTATTGTTATGGCCATGTGGCACAGAGCTACTTTAAGTCTTGTTTCTTCTCTTCTGTTAATGTCTCCTCATAGAAGGTCTAGAGCACAGCTGTTATTGTGTTGGTGCAAGGAGTCTATCTTCAATGACCTTCTGTGGAACCAGGAAGCTGTGTGCTGGTGGCCAACCCAATTATATCATAGGCTAGACAGACCCCTCATGTTGCCTCTGGTGAATGCACCAGGAAGCAAAATGATAAATCTTTATGATAAATCTCGATTGTTGGACAGGAGGAAAAAAGACCCCCTAAGCCCATCCCAAATTTCTTTTTCATTAGCCTCCTGATACTATATCCTGAATAATATTGTAAGTAAGCAAACTATAAATATTGCACACATTTCCAATACTAAAAGCTGATAGAGTTTATTGTGCTTATAAAATAAATAGAAGGATATGCTTTTAGTTTGCTATTTATAGGCCTCTGGGGAGATTTCAGGTATAATTTATTGCTTTAATTTAAAAAAAATGTAGTGTCCCTTCACACATGCTCTCTTCTTTTGCTATTTTTTTCCCCTTTGGTATTTTATGTCTCAAGCACAATACATAAGCGACCATGCACTCAGACTTCTGTTATATAGTCTTGTTTTTGTTACAGCTCTTCATTTGTCTCTTTAAGATAATTCTCTCATAAGTTTCTCTATTTCTTTATCTATTCTCCTTTTCTCTAGTTAACAAACAAACTAGTCTTTCATCATACCTAAGTTTCCTCCTATTTCACATTTGCATTCTGGAATCAGCATATATGTAGACATCCCCTTACAAATTTAAGAGATTACTAAATTGCAGGTAATCTGCAACTAAAAAATATAAAATGTTTATTTCCAGTAATGTGCACCTAAACTTTGTCATTGCTTTATATGAAAGAAAATCTTCTGAGTGTTTGATGAGCAGACTCTAAATTTCAAATGCTCAAGAAAAGGGTGGTAGAGGGAGGAGGGTGCTTAGATAAGTCTCTCGTCCCAAAAATTCTCTGCTTATTTACTAGCCAGTATTGTTCAAAGGTTCTGGAAACCTGGCCTTTCCCTGAACACAAAAATGGCAATGAATGTGGGGATCATCTGGTGTGATGTCTCCTTTCATTCACACCACTCATGGTTTCATTATTTCTGAGGTGCTGCAGTTTGAAAACAAGTTTGGACTTGAATTATCACCCTATATTTTTGGAATCAATGTGCATTTAACCTTTCCTTAATTAGTTACACTTTCTGCCACATGATATCCAGCAAGGCAGTGGTAGCAGTAGCATCTTAGTTTCAGGATGAGATGGGAGAGAAGAGCGTTGTGTTCCTTTCTTTATCGTACAGACTAACTGTAAGGGAGATCATCCAAGAATACTGGTTAAAGGTTTAGATATTCAGAATTTTCCAAGTGAGGCTTATAAAAGGTACAAGTGTCTCCATGCATGGCTTTTACAGGAAGGTTATTTATATTCACATATTAAAAAGCATGGTGTGAAATAATACTATTTTGTTATTAATGAAGTACTTTGCTAATTATTATTTTAAAATATTAATACCTACTCTGAGTGGTATGGCTCAGTTGGTTAGGTGTCATCCCATAAAGCAAAAGGTTGCTGGTTTGATTCCCATTTAGAGCACCTGCTAGGGTTGTGGGTTTGGCCCCCTGTTGGGGTACATGGGAGAGACAGCCAATAGATGTTTCTCTCATACATCAATGTTTCTCTCCCCATCTCTCTAAAAATAAATACATAAAATCTTAAAAAATAAAAATAAAAAATAAATAAAATAGAAAAAAGAAATATGGCCCAAATAAAAGAGCAGAGCAAAACTTCAGAAAGAGAGCTAAGTGACAAGGAGATAGCCAACTCATCTGATGGAGAATTTAAAGCCTTGGTAATCAAAAGGCTCACAGAATTGATTGAGCTTGTTTGAAAAAATGAAAAAACAGATGAAAGATACCCAAAATTAAATAAAGCAAAATATTCAGAGAACCAACAGTGACAGAAAGGAAACCAGGACTCAAACCAACAACTTGGAACAAAAGGGAGAAATAAACAGTCAACTGGAACAGAATGAAGAAACAACAATTCAAAAAAGTGAAGAGAGACTTACAAACCTCTGGGACAGCCTGAAACATTTTAATATCCAAATTATAGAGGTGCCAGAAGGAGAAGAACAAGAGCAAGAAATTAAAAACTTATTTGAACAAATAATGAAGGAAAATTCCCCCAATCTGAAAAAGGAAATAGACTTCCAGGAAGTTTAGGAAGCCCAAAGAGTCCCAAAGAAGTTGGAGCCAAAGAGGAACACACCAAGACACATCATCATTAAGTTACCCAAGATTAAAGATAAAGAGAGAATCCTAAAAGAAGCAAAGGAAAGGAGAGAGTGACCTACAAAGGAGTTCCCATAAGACTGTCAGCTGATTTCTCAAAAGAAACCTTGCAGGCAAGAAGGAGCTGGAAAGAAGTATTTGAGGTCATAAAAGGCAAGGACCTACATCCAAGATTACGCTATCTAGCAAAGCTCTCATTTAGAATGGAAGGGCAGATAAAGTGCTTTCCAGATAAGGTCAAGTTAAAGGAGTTCATCATCACTGAGCTATTAGTATATGAAATATTGAAGGGGCTTATCTAAGAAAAAGAAGATAAAAAATATGAACAATAAAGTGGCAACAAACTCACAGCTATCAACAAATGAACAGAAAAGAAAAGCAATGAAAACAAAAACCAAGCAAACCAGTAGAACAGGAACAGAATCAGAGAAATGGACATCACATGGAGGGATTTCAGTGGGAAGGGGGAAGGGAGGAATATGGGGGAAAAGTACAGGGAAGAAGAAGCATAATTAGTAGTCATAAAATAGATGGGGGGAGATAAGAAATGGTATAGGAAACAGAGGCCTCAAAGACCTTATATGTACAATTCACAGATATGAACTAAGGGGGGGATGCTGGAGGACTGGGGGGCAGGGTGGAGAGGGGATAAAGGGGGAAAATTGGGAAAACTGTAATAGCATAATCAGTAAAAAATACTTTAAAAAGGAAGAAAAATCACGTAATATATCAATCGATACAAAAAGGTATTTGACAAAATTCAATACCCATTTGTGATCAGAACTGCCAGAAAAGTAAGAATGGGAACTTCTTTGGCTTCATAAAAGCATCAACACAAAATCTACAGCTAACAATATCCTTAATGATGCAAGACCATTGCTTATTTCCCACTCAAGATCAGAAACAAGGGTGTCTACCCTCATCACTCTCTTATTCAACATAATGCTGGAAGTTCTAGCCAGTGCAATAATGCAAGAAAAAGAAATAAGATGCATGTAGACCAGAAAGGAATAAATAAAACTGACCATATTTACATAAGACATGATTCTTTATGTAGACAATTCCAAGGAATTTATTACAAAAACAACAAACAAAACTAGACCTAATAAGTAAGTTCAATGTGAGAGACTATGGTGATAGAATGTTCTGTATCTCCACTGTATCAAGGTGAACATAGTTTTGATATTGTACTATAATTTTATAAAAACTTATCATTAGGGAAAGTGAATGAAGAGTGCATGGGATCTCTCTGTATTGTTTCTTACAAGTGTATGTGAGTCTATGGTTGTGTAAAAATAAATAGTTTAATTAAAAAATTAAAAAAATAAGTAAAATAAATAAAATATAGTCTTTATTTTTAAGAACAGTTTTAGATTTACAGAAAAATTGAGAAGATAAAAGAGTTTCCATATACTTCACACTGAATTTCCTCTGTTAACATCTTACATTACTGTGGTACATTTGCCACAATTAATGAACCAATATTGACACATCAGTATTAACTAAAGTTCATAGTTTACCCAGATTTCCTTAGTTTTTACCAAATGTCTTTTTCTGTCCCAGGATCCCATAACAATACCATGTCACAGTTTTCATGTCTTCTTAGGCTGCTGTTAGGTTTGGCATTTTCTCAGACTTGCCTTGTTTTCAATGATCTTGACAGTTTTGAAGAATACTGGTCAAGTGTTTTATAGGATGTGACTCTTCTGGAATTTCTCTCATGTTTTCCTGATTGTTAGACTGGGGTTATGGAGTTTCAGGGAGGAAAACCTCAGAGGCAAAGTACCATTTTCATCACCTATCAAGGTGGATAGTATCACTGTTGATATGACCTTATTTATTTAATGGAGGTATTGGTTTTTAGGCCTTTTCACTGTAAAGTCAGCCCCTTCATCCCCCTTCCCTCACTGGTACTCTCTGGCAGTAAGCCAGTGTGTGCAGAGTGGGAACTTATGGACCTCATTCCTTGAGGGCAGAGTATATATACAATTTTTTTGGAATTTATTTGCAAGAGAGATTTGTCCTCTCTATTTATTAATGTATTCAATCACTTGTTTATATTACTATGGACTTATAAATATTTATTTTATATTTTGTGTTATAGTTCACTAGAACTTTGTTTTGTTCCTCAAATTGTTCCAACTTTGGCCATTGGAAGTTCTTTGGGTTGGCTCCTGTGTCTCTTCAATATATCCTCATCAGCATGAGTTTTTTTGTTTTGCTTTGTTTTTGAGCCCTTCCTTACCTTCTTGCACTACAGGTGCTCCAGATGCATTTTATATATTTTCCTGCCTAAGTTTGAATCAGCCATTTCTTCAAGGAAGCTTGGCTTTTCTTATTAAAAAAAAAAACAACCAATATTAGAATCCAAGATCTGGATGCTAGGTGTGTCAATAATATTTCCCTATGTAATCATCTGTATCTATATTAAGCTAAACATGAGTTTATCCTAATGTCTCCAATTCTAATTCATTACCACAAGAATCATTCTAGCCCCATCCTATTGCTTATCTGTAAATTTCCACTCCATCAGTGAGAAACCTGGTTCTCACCAACCACTATCCACTTACTTAATCATTCAATTTTAATATGTATATGTACAATGGTTTCAGAATTGTTAACCCATATTCCCATGGGGCACAACTTTATCAACTGAAGTGTAGTACTTATGTGAAGTTCCTTTGCCTCTAGTCTTGCATTCAAAGTTGCTTTGGTCTGCATCTTTCATTAAACAACTTTCACACATATATTTATGAGGGGGAACCGTCCCAGACCCAGAATTTATTTATAAAAATTGTGTATTTATTCTTAAATGTTTAAATTTCAGTCACCTTCAAAGTATTCTCCATTTGATGCAATACACCTATTGAGACTTTTTCAATGCTCAAAATAGTTTTTGAACTCATCAATTTTGATGCCTTTCAGTGCTTCTGCCATTTCTTGTTTCACTTCTTGCATCCACACTGGCAAAACATTTCCCTTTGAGGACATTTCTCATTCAGGAAAACAAAAAAAAAAAGTCACCCAGGGTGAGATCAGGTGAATAGGGATGGTGGGCCACAGGAGTCAAGCTATGTTTGGTCAGAAACTTCTGAACACCCAGCACAGTGTGGGCAGGTGCACAAATGAATCACCTGTCATGAAATGGGCAAACACATTGAGTCTTAAAAAAAAACAACTCACTGAAGACAAATGCAGCCTCTTACAACAATGCCAGCTGGTACACTGATACAGATGGGTTCCTAAAATGCTTGTCGAGTGGGGGAAGCCTGTACTACAGGGGGCCCACCCTCCAGGAGATAATTCCTTTTTGGGGGGGTTCCCCCTCATATATTACAGTTAGGTCCACTTGTCACAATCTACATTCCTTTATGAGATCTTCTGCCCTCCTAAATAGTTTTTTTTTAAATCTGCATAAATTAATGTTTACTCTTTGTGCTGTAAAATTCTTTAGGTTTTCAAAAAAAATAATGTCTAGTACAATAAAGAATAGTTTCAGTCCTGTAAAAAAGCTAATCTTCACTTCTTTAACTCTTCTCCCTTTCCCCAAGTCATTGATGTTGTTTTGCTTCTTCCATTATACCATATAACTGGAATTATATGTAGCATTTTCCGGCTGGCTGTCATTACTTGGCCATATACATTTAAAGTCCCTCCCATGTCTTTTTAATGACTTGATAGCTCATTTTTATTATAAATATCCCATTTTATGAATATACTACATTTTGTCTATTCGACTGTTGAAGGACATCTTGATTACTTCCGGTTTGAGGCTTATTGTAAATAAAGCTGCTATGAACACTTACATGCAGGCTTTTGTCCAAACATAAATTTTTAAATTAGGGTAAATATCTAGGAATACAATTTCTGGATCATCTAGTAAGACTCCATTTAGCTTCATAAGAAACTGACAGACTGTCTTCCAAACTAGCTTTACATTTTGCCTTCCCACCAGCCAGGAACGAGAATTATTGTTTCAGGATCTCAGCCACACTCGATGCTGTCAGTGTTTTAGATTTTAGCCATTCTGATTGATGTGGAATGGTATCTCACTGTTGTCTTAATTTGCATTACCCTTACGACATATGATCTGGAACATCTTTTCATATGCTTATTTGCCACATGTATATCTTTTTGGTGAAGTGCCTGTTAAGGTCTTTTGTGCACTTTTAAATCAGGGTTTTTTATTATTATTATTGTTCAGTTTTAAGAATACTTTGTATATCTTGGGTTCCCTCTTTTATCAGATATATCTTTTGAAAACATTTGCTACCAGTCTGTGGCTTGTCTTTTTATTCTCTTAACAATGTCTTTCATAAAGCAGAAGTTTTAAATTTCAATTAAGTCCAACTTATTGATTTTTTCTTTAATGAATCATGTTTTTGTGATATCAGAAATATCATCAAACCCAAGGTTATCTAGATTTTCTGTTATTATTCTTCTAGAAGTTTTATAGTTCTAAATTTTACATTTAAGTGTACAATCCATTCTGAGTTAGTTTGGTAAGAAACCATAAGGTCTATGTCTAAATTAATTTTTCTTTTTTTGTAAATGAACATGCAGTTGTACACCATTTGTTGGATAGATTATCTTATCTCCATTAAATTGCCTTTATGCCTTTTTCAAAATCAGTTGATTGTATTTGTGGGACTCTGTTTCTGGGCTTTCTATTCTGATCCACGCATCAATGTGCCTCTTCTTTCAATGATATTACACTGTCTTGATCACTATAGCTTTATAATAAGTCTTGAAGGTGAATAGTATAAGTTTTCCAATTTTGTTCTTGAGTTTTGTGTTAGCTATTCTGAGTTTTCTGCCTTTTTATGTAAACTTTAGAATCACTTTACAGATGTTTACAAAATAGCTTGTTGGGATTTTGATTAGGATTATATTTAATATATAGAGTTATGAAGATTTGACATTTTAAAAATATCAAGTCTTTCGGAGGAAGGAAGATGGCGGCTTTACTCTAGGCAGCGTTTTCTTGGCTTCTGTGAGGAGGAGGGAAACTCGTGGATCGGTGGAGAAACAGAGCAAATAGACTAGGTTACTTTTGAAAGCAGGACATCAAAAATTATTGCGATCACTGGAAAACCAGACGGTAAGGAGACTGCTTAAGGCAAAAGGGACCCAGGGATCAGCGCGGGGTCTAGGGGTGTGCAGTCCCCAGGCCTGATGCTCCCGGGTCTGCATCAGGGCTCCCGGGAGAGGGGAGTCGCTACTCCCTCCATTGAATAAGGGGGTAGAGCACCTCCAGGGGAGAACGTGTTGCTCGAAGGAACAGATTGGCCAGTTGGTCTGGGAAAAAATCGCTCAGGGACTATGAACACCCGCCCAGAGACCTGGGAGAAGTGAGGGTCCCCAGCCAACACGACCGCCCCTGGTTGGGAAAGGTGCCAACACCCCTAGCCTGGTCAGGGTGCAGATCGGTGGAAAACAAAGAGCTGGGAAGGGCTCGGCTCGCACCCCATCGGGAAGCCTGACTCGCACGCGCTGTGAACCCGGAAGGGTCATGGCGTGGCGCTTAGGGCGATCCTAGAGCCTGAATCTCAAAAGTTTAGTGGAGGGGCACACACTTTTACGATTCCCAGGGAGGGCACAGTGAATCCCAAAACGTCTTGGGTGCCTTCTGAGAACATAGAGCTGGAACCCTGCAGGATCCCGGAGTCCAGAAGAATGCAGCAGTGAGCTCTAGAGAGCCAGTGTGCTCAGGAGCACCCAGGGTACCTGACAGTCTTGCTGAGATCTGGCTGGAAAGAGAGAGAAGCATTTGAAAGGTCCCTCAGCCAGCTGAAGCCAACAAGATCAGAAAAACTGGTCTGGCCAGTTAGAAACCAACAAGAGGTTTTTCTTATTTTGTTTGGCTTGGTTTGGTTTGGTTTGGTTTTTGTGGCTGTTGTTGGTTGATTAATTTTATCTTGTGTTTCATGTGACGTTTTATTTTTCAATTCTTATTATTTTTATACCTCGCAATCCCTATGTTTCTCTTCCATTCATCCTAATATTATTTGTTCCACTCCAAATTTATCTCTCCTGCACTCCATCTTCTGCTTTTCTTTCCTTTTTTTCAATCTTGCAAGTTACTGTAAATTTGTATTATCTTTTTCTCACTTCTCTGACATTTTTTATTTTAATAGTATTTTGGTATTCTTTTTCTTTCTGTATAATCTTCTTTGCTTGGCTGGTTATACTATCATTTCATAGGTTCCCCCTGGTATCTCAGTCACAATACGTTGATAATTTACTATTCTTCATCTGTGTTCCATTAATACACCTCTCAAGGTTCTATACTCTTTATCTTGTTATCTAGATCGCATCAATTCTGCCATTAGACTGTCACTTTACTATTACTGTTAATAAGACCTAGTCCATATAATTGTAAATACTACTCAATACCCGTACCTGATCTCAGCCCACCTTGCAATTTTCTGAATTATACTATTGTGGGGGTTGTCTCTATTCTTTTACACACTACTCCTACATACTAATCTTTAATCAAATCCCACCTTAGAATCTGACCTCACACAGCCTCACAGCTTTCTAGATACAACTAACAATCCTCTCGTCCCCAATAAGAGTCTTATCCTCTTTCCATCCTTTTTAAAACGTGGATAGTGAGGTGGAGGATCACGGTTAACACTATAAGGAGCCAAAAGATAACCCATCTCTTCTCTACTGGCTGCTAATGTAAATATCATAGTAGATTGTCTTTCTGTCTCAAACTATTTCACCTTACTCCTCCAACTGATCACAAAAAAGAGTAGGGGGAAGCTGTGAACACCAGGATACACGAAGGAGATTGCACCACTGAATCTCACAAATATTCTACCACAGAAGTTCACACCATAATTTCAGGGTATCAGAAGAGATCAATTTAAGAAACAAGAAGAAAAAGAAGAAACCCACAAACAATGAGAAAACAAAGAAAAAAAAAACCCCAATTGAAGGGAAACAAGGAAGCCTCAGGAAAAATGCTAAATGAAATAGAGGCAACTCAACTATCAGATAGTGAGTTCAAAACAATGATTACCAGGAAGTTCAATGAACTCACAATGAGCTATCAGAAATTAGAGGGAAACTACATCAATCTCACTGCAAACTATATAAACATGAAAAAGGAAATAGAAACTCTTAACAAAGTCAAGAGGAAATGAAGAATACAATTTCTGAACTGAAGAACACAGTAGAAGGAATGAAAAGCATGATCGATGAAGCAGAAGATCGGATTAGCGAGCTGGAGGACAAAGTAGAAAACAACATCCAGAAAGAGCAAGAAAAGGAAAAGAGGCTCAGAAAGAATGAAGAGGGATTAAGAGAAATGCAAAACAATATGAAACATAATAATATCCATATAATATGGATACCAGAAGGAGAAGAAGAAGAGCAAGGGATAGAAAACCTAGTTGAACAAGTAATGAAGGAGAACTTCCCTAATTTGATGAGAGAAAAAGTCACACAAATCCAGGAAACACAGAGAGTCCCAATCAAGAGGAACCCAAAGAGGCCCACCTCAAGACACATCATAATTAAAATGGCAAAATTTCAAGACAAAGAGAGAATATTAAAGGCAGCAAGGGAGAAAAAGGAAGTAACATACAAGGGAGCCCCAATAAGGCTAACAGCTGACTTCTCAATGGAAACACTCCAAGCCAGAAGAGAATGGCAAGAAATACTCCAGGTAATGAGAACCAGAGGTCTGCAACCAAGGCTACTATATCCAGCAAGGCTCTCAATCAAGATAGAAGGCCAAATAAGATGCTTCCAAGACAAAAACAGTCTAAAAGAATACACCTTGACCAAACCAGCTCTGCAAGAGATCCTAAAGGGGCTGCTTTAAGGAAGGGAAGGAAAAGAGAGAGAGAGAGAGAGAGAGAGAGAGAGGAACACACGTACATAAAAGACAATGAATAAGTACCTATCAATAATAACCTTAAACATAAATGGATTAAATGCTCCAATTAAAAGACATAGAATAGCTGAATGGATAAGAAAAAATGACCCACATATCTGCTGTGTACAAGAGACCCACCTCAGAATATAAGACCTACACAGGCTGAAAGTGAAGGGCTGGAAACAAATCTTCCAAGAAGATGGACAGGAATAAAAGCCGGGTAGCAATACTCATATCAGACAAAATAGACTTCCAGAAAAGGTCCATAAAGAGAGACCCAGAAGGTCACTTCATAATACTCAAGGGAAGAATCCATCAAGAAGACATAAATATTGTAAGTATATATGCACCCAACATAGGGGCACCGAAATACATAAAGAAAATCTTAGAGGACTTCAAGAAAGATATGGACAGCAACACAATTATAGTGGGAGATTTTAACACCCCACTATCAAAAATGGACAGATCTTCTAAACAAAATATCAACAAAGATATTGTGGCATTGAACAATACCCTTGATGAAATGGACTTTACTGATATATACAGAGCCCTCCATCCAAAAGAAGCTAAATATACATTCTTTTCAAATGTACACGGAACATTCTCAAAGATAGACCACATGATAGGGCACAAAACAAGTGTCAAGAATTTCAAGAAAATTGAAATCATACCAAGCATTTTCTCAGACCACAAGGGACTGAAGCTAGAAACCAACCCGACGGAAAAAAACCATAAACACTCAAAATCATGGAGATTAAATACCATGCTATTAAACAATGAATGGGTCAAGAATGATATTAGGGAAGAAATCAAAAGGTTTCTGGAAACAAATGAAAATGAACTCACAACAACCCAAAACTTATGGGACACGGCCAAGGCAGTCCTGAGAGGGAAGTTCATAGAGATATAGGCCCACCTAAAAAGGTTAGAAACATTCCAAACAAACAACCTAACCCTACGTCTACAAGAACTTGAGGAACAACAACAAAGGCAGCCCAGAGCAAGCAGAAGGAAGGAAATATCCAAGATCAGAGCAGAGTTAAATGATGTAGAGACTAAAAGCACAATTCTAAGGATCAATGAATCCAAGAGCTGGTTCTTTGGAAAGATAAACAAAATTGACAAGCCTCTAAGCAGACTCATTAAAAAAAAGAGAGAGAAGACCCAAATAAACACAATCAGAAATGAAAGAGGAGAGATTACAACAGATACCACAGAAATACAGAGGATTGTAAGAAATTACCATGAAGAACTGTATGCCAAGAAATTTGAAAACCTAGGTGAAATGGACAAATTTGTAGAAAAATATAATCTTCCAAAACTCAATGAAAAAGAAGCAGAAAGCCTGAACAGACCAATAACAACAAAAGAAACTGAAGCAGTAATCAAAAAACTCCCAACACACAAAATCCCAGGACCAGATGGTTTCACAGGAGAATTCTACAAAGCATTTAAGGAAGAGCTAACCCCTATCCTTCACAAACTATTCCAAAAATCCAAAAAGATGGGAGTCTCCCAAACTCTTTTTATGAGGCCCACATCATCCTAATTCCAAAACCAGATAAAGACACAACAAAAAAAGAAAACTTCAGGCCAATATCACTGATGAACATTGACGCTAAAATCCTCAACAAAATACTGGCAAACCACATCCAACAATACATTAAAAAGATCATACACCATGACCAAGTGGGATTCATTCCAGGGATGCAAGGATGGCTCAATATTCGCAAATCAGTAAGTGTAATACATCACATAAACAAAAGCAAAGACAAAAACCACATGATTATATCAATTGATGCAGAAAAAACATTTGATAAGGTACAGCACCCATTCATGATAAAAACACTCAGCAAAGTGGGAATAGAGAGAGCATTCCTCAACATAAGAAAGGCCATATATGAGAGACCTACAGCCAACATCATACTCAATGGGCAAAAATTAAAATCTTTTCCACTAAGATCAGGAACAAGACAAGGCTGTCCACTTTCACCACTACTATTCAATATAGTACTGGAAGTTTTAGCCACAGCAATCAGACAAGAAAAAGAAATAAAAGGCATCCAAATCGGAAAGGAGGAAACAAAACTGTCACTGTTTGCAGATGACATGATAGTGTACATAGAAAATCCTATAGACTCCACCAAAAAACTGCTTGACCTAATAAATGAATTTGGCAAAACAGCAGGTTACAAAGTCAATATCCAGAAATCAAAGGCATTTCTGTACACCAACAATGAAACAGCAGAAACAGAGATCAAGGAAAAAATCGCATTTGAAATAGCAAAAAGAAAAATAAAATATCTAGGAATAAACCTAACCAAAGAGGTAAAAGACCTGTATTCAGAAAACTATATAACATTCAGGAAAGAAATCAAGGAAGACGCAAACAAATGGAAACATATACTGTGTTCATGGACTGGAAGAATCAATATCTTCAAAATGTCCATACTACCCAAAGCAATTTACACATTCAATGCAATACCTATTAAAGTACCAATGGCATATTTCACAGAAATAGAACAAACACTTCAAAAATTTATATGGAATTATAATTGACCCCGAATAGCTGCTGCAATTTTGAGAAAGAAGAATAAAGTAGGAGGGATCACAATACCCGACACTAAACTATACTACAAGGCCACTGTAATCAAAACAGCCTGGTACTGGCATAAAAACAGGCACATAAACCAATGGAACAGAACAGAGAGCCCAGAAATAAACCCAAGTCTCTATGGCCAATTAATATTTGACAAAGGAGGCAGCAACATTAAATGGAGTAAAAATAGCCTCTTCAACAAATGGTGTTGGGAGAACTGGACAGCCACATGCAAAAAATGAAACTTGAGCACCAACTCACACCATATACAAAAATAAATTCAAGGTGGATAAAAGACTTAAATATAAAACGTGACACCATTAAAGTCCTAGAGGAGAACGTAGGTAGGAAAATCTCAGATATTTGACGAAGAAACTTTTTTACTGACTTGTCCCCTAGAGCAAGGGACATAAAGGAAAGAATAAACAAATGGGACCTCATCAAAATAAAAAGCTTCTGCACAGCTAAAGAAAACAGTATCAAAATTAAAAGAGAACCAACCGTATGGGAAAACATATTTGCCAATGATACCTCAGACAAGGGTTTAATCTCCAAAATATATAAAGAACTTACAAGACTGCACTCTAAAAAGACAAGGAATCCAATTAAAAAGTGGGCAAAGGACTTGAACAGACACTTCTCCAAGGAGGACATACAGAAAATCCAAAGACACATGAAATGATGTTCAATATCGCTAGCTATCAGAGAGATGCAAATTAAAACCACAACGAGATACCACTTCACATCAGACAGAATGGCCATCATAAAAAAAGCAACAAACAAGTGTTGGAGAGGTTGTGGAGAAAAGGGATCCCTAGTGCACTGTTGGTGGGACTGCAGACTGGTACAACCACTATGGAAAGCAGTATGGAACTTCCTCAGAAAACTAAAAATGGATCTGCCTTTTGACCCTGCGATTCCACTGCTGGGACTCTATCCTAAGAACACTAAAACACCAATTCAAAAGAACCTATGCACCCCAATGTTCACAGCAGCACAATTTACAATAGCTAGATGCTGGAAGCAACCAAGATGCCCATCAGTAAATGAATGGATCAAAAAACTATGGTACATTTACACAATGGAATTCTATGTAGCAGAAAGAAAGAAGGAGCTGCTACCCTTTGCAACAGCTTAGATGGAGCTGGAAAACATTATGCTAAGCGAAAGAAGCCAGGCAGTGAAAGACAAATACCATATGATCTCACGTTTAACAGGAACCTAAACAACAAAACAAAGAAACAAGCAAAATATAACCAAAGACACTGAAATAGAGGAGAAGCTGACAGTGCCCACAGAAGAGAGTAGAGGGAATTTCAGGGGACAGTGGGAAGGGTTCAAGGGAACAAACTTAAAGGACACATGGTCATAAACTAAGGGGAGGGTGGTAATGGGAGGGAAGTGGGGAGGGGTGGGGGGCGCTGGATTGGGAGTAAAAAGGAGAAAACTGTATTTGAACAATGATTAAAATAAAAAAAAAATTTGCACCAAAAAAAAATATCAAGTCTTTCAATGAATAAACATGAAATATCTCTCTATTTAGGTCTTTTTTGATCTCTTTCATCAGAATTCTGTAATTTCCCATATAGAGATCCTGCACATATTTCAGTAGATGAATACCTACCAATTTCAATCTGTTGCTATTTTAAATGATATTATGTTTTTAATTTCATATTATAGTTGTTCGTTGCCAATATAAAGAAAAACTATTGACTTTTGTATATTATACTTGAATCATAAGACCTTGCTACAATCATTAGTCACAGGGTTTTTTTTTCTTCTTCTTTCAATTCTTTGGGATTTTCTACACAGAAAATCGTATGTCACTTGGAAAAGACATTTTTATTTCTTTCTTTACAACCCATATACCCTCTCCTTTTATTATCTTATTGGACTAGCTACTATGTCCAGAATGATTCTGAATAGCAAGGGTGAGAAAGGACATTCTTGTGTTTTCTCATTCTGAGAAAAAGCCTCCAATTTCTCACCATTAAGTGTAATATTATCTCTAGTTTTTGGTAGGTATTCTTTGTCAAGTTGAGGAATTTCTCTCCATTCCTAGTTTACTGAGAGTTTTTATAATGAATAGGTATTGGATTTTGTCAAATACTTTTTCTTTATCAATTGTTTTGATCATACTTTTTTTTCAGCATGTCGATACGGTAGATTATATTACTGATTTTCAAATGCTGAACCAATGTTACAAACCTAGAGTAAATTCCTCTTGGTTGTGATTTTAAATTCTTTTTATTCATTGTTGAATTTGATTTATTAGTATTTTATTGAGGACTTTTGTATCTATATTGGTCTACAGTTTTTCATTCTTATTATGTTTCTATCTGGTTTGGGTGTTAGGGTTATGCTGGACTCATAGAATGAAACAGGAAATGCTCCCTTTACTTCTAATTTCTGGGACAGATTGTAAAGAATTAGTATCATCTCTTCCTTAAACACTAGGTAGAATTCACCAGTGAAGCCATTTGTGCCTGCTTCTTTCTACTTTGGAAGCTTATGAATTATTGATTTAATATCTTTAATAGATGTAGGCCAACTTGAATTATCTATCTCTCTTTTTTGACTTCTCATTGTTTGTATCTTTCAAGGAATTGGTCCATTTCATCTAAGTTATCAAATGTGTGGTTATAGAGTTGTTCATAGTATTCCATTATTAGCCTTTTAATATCCACAGGTCAGTAATAAGTAATAATTAAACACTTTTTTCTAATATTAATGACTTGTGTCTTCTGTCTTTTTTTCTGGTTAGCCTGACTAGAGGTTTATCAACTTAATGGTATTTTCTTTTCTTTTTTATAAGGGTAGGCAAGGTTAAGTAGGTCAGATACACCCTGGATCTTTTTTAAAGATTTTAGTTATTTATTTTTAGAGAGAGGGGTAAAGAGGGAGAAAGACAGGGAGAGAAACATTTATGTGCAAGAGATACATCGATTGGTTGCCTCTCACACACCCCCAACTGGAGTCCTGGCCTGCAGCCCAGGCATATTCCCTGACTGGGAATGGAACTCATGACCTTTCAGTTTACAGGCTGGTGCTCAGTCCACTAAGCCATACCAGCCAGGGCCAATTTAATGATATTTTCAATGATATTATCAGTTTTTATACTGTTGATTTTTTCTATTGTTTTCCTGTTTTCAATTTCATGGGATTGTCTTCTAATTTTTATTATTTCTCTTATTCTTTTTTTCTTTGGCTTGGTGAATTTTCCATATGCACTGAAGAAGAATGTATGATCTGATATTGTTGCACTGAGATTCTATAAAAATCAATTAGGTTCAGTTGATTGATAGTGCTGTTTGAATAAACACTACAGGATTTTCTGCCTTCTTGATCTACCAGTTACTAGAAGAGGGATGCTGACTCTCGAGCTACACTGATGGATTTGTCATTCCCCCTTACAGTTCTATCAGTGTTTTCCTCACATATTTGGCACTCGGTTAGGTGCATGCATGTAAGGAATTGTTATGTCTTCTTGGAGTATTGATGCCTTTATCATTACATAATATCTCTCTCTATCTCTGGTAATGTTCCTTTTTCTGAAGTTTGATTTATCTAAAATTAATATAGCTATTCCCACTTCTTGTATCTTTGTTCTTTTAATTTTAACCCATTTGTGTTTTTATATTTAAAGTATATTTCTTCTAGAGAACATTTACAATTGAGGTTTATTTTTAATCTACTTGATAATCTCTTTTTTGAGATTTTAATTTTTTCTTTTAAATATATTTTATTGATTGTATTATTACAGTTGTCCTAATTTTTCCCCTTTGCTCCTCTCCATCCAGTACCCCCATTCCCACCAGCAATCCCCCCACCACTGTTCATGGCTATGGGTCATGCATATAAGTTCTTTGGCTTCTCCATTACCTATACTGTTCTTAACATCTCCCCATCTATTTTGTACTTACCAATTTGTGTTCCTTAATCCCTGCATCTTTCTCCTCATTTTTCCCCTCCCTCCTCCCAACTGATAACCATCCAGATGATCTCTAATGTCTAAAGATGATCTGTCTTTAATTGATATATTTAGACTAATTTCTTCTTAAGTACAGTATAAGCCTCTCTCCACTATAATCCCCTGCAGTTATACTGAAGCCCTGGGTAGGTGGCGATGTGGAGGGGTAAAGATAAATTATTCTATAATGTTATGATTAAATTTCAATACCTTCACAAGAATGTATTTCTTCACCATTACCCTTCCACTCTTTCTCACCTCCCACCCAGCTTTATATAAGAGAAAAGGAAGAAGCAGTTGGGTTGGGGAAATGTCCCTCTCCACCTAAAATATGGCTCTGGAAGAAGTCTTTTTTTCCATTGGAAAAATTGGACAATTTCCTAATTTTAATTTTCTAAGTTTTTTATGTTATAAGGATGGAACTGACAATGTCCAAGCTCTTTACATTTATGAGCTCTCCTCCATTATGTAACCCTGTAGGACTCCAGCATAGTGCTGAATAATTAAATAAACAGATGAAGTAAACCAGGTTCAGGTACAGCTGAACAAACTTTCCTAATTTCTCAAGAATTGCTTATTAGAAATAAAGTTAGCATTGAGAAAAAAGAATATACAATAATCATAATTCTCTGTTATTTTCAAAATTTATTTCACATGATTTAGTTTAGAATCAATAAACATTAGCATATAGAATAAACAGTGAGTTTATTCCAGAGAAGTGAAGGCATGTTCATACAAAAGCCTATATGCTAATGTTTACTGTAGCTTTATTTATAATGACCAAAACTGTGAGCCAAATGATAAATGATTAAACAAACTGTGATAAATTCATACCATGAGATATAACTCAGTGAAAAACAAGGGGAATAGATATTGTTCTTTATCTTGAATGTATCAATGTCAATATTCTGGTTTTGATGTTTTACTACAGTTTTGCAAAATTAGTAGCATTGGGGAAGATTTGTTAAACTGCACACAGTAACACAATTACATAACAATCACATTTATAAATACAAATTTTTAATTGCTAAACTAATATTCAATTATATTATTGTTTCCAAAACTTTAAGCAATATATAAATATATGGTTTAAAATGTGAAAATAATCCCTTAATCACAGGTTGCCCTCTGACTCAACTATTAAGCATGTCAGTTTGTATTTTTAAAATGTTTTCAAGATTTTTTTATGTCATCCTATATGTCTTCCTCAATTACTCTTTAATGTGACAAATATTTATTGTGGAGAGGGAAATGGGAAATTTCTGCCCACTGGGTATAAAGTTTTAGTTTGCAAAATGAGTAAGTTCTAGAGATGTGCTACATAGCACAGTGCCCGTAGTTAGCAGTCAGTGTTGTGTAATTTAAAATATGTGAAGATAATAGACCACATGTAAAGTGTTTTTTCCACAAAAGAATAAACTCCACAAGAGAACATAGGATAGGTTTGGAGGTGAGGGATGTGTTAAGGTCCTTGCTTGTGCCAGTGGCACTATGGGTGTAAGCGCACTTCCAAACTTATCGAGATGTACATGTTAAATCTGTGCAACTTATTATTGATTAGAACTTAGTTATACTTTTTGTAGATATAGATAAGATTATTCAAAATTTTACACGGGAAATAATAAAAAGTAGAATAGGTAAAAAAAAAAAAAAAGAAAAAGAAGAAAGCAGGAGAAATCAGTCTACCCAATTTTGAGACTTAGCTAGCTACAGTCATCATGACATTGTGGTATTGGTGGCTATCGATACATGGATCAGTGGATATAGAGAACCTAGAAATACACCTACAAAAATAATCCTACCAAGTTTTTGACAAAATTTCAAAACAATTCAAAGTAGGAAAAAATGGTCTTTTTAACAAATATGCTGGAACAACTGGGGGAAAAATCTTAATGTAAGCCTCACACCTTATAAAAATTTAACTCAAAATGCATCACAAAATTAAATGTTAAATATAAAACTATAAAACTTTAAGAAATGAACATGCAAGAAAATCTTCAGGATCTAGGGCTAGTCAGAGTTCTCATACATGACACCAAATGGCAAAAAAAAAAAAATTAAAATAAATAAATAAGTCATGAACCCTAAAAGGCAAAAAAAATCAATAAATTGTACTTCATCAAAATTAAAAACTTTATCTACAAAAGACTCTATTGAGTGAATAAAAGACATAATACAGAGTGGAAGAAAATATTTATAAATCACATAGTGGCATGTGGTATCATCTGTAATATATAAGAAACTCTCAATATACAACAGTCTTAAAGTAAACAGTTACAATTAGAACATGGGCGAAAGACATGAAAAGTCATCTCACCAAAGATTTTTTGATAAAAAAATTATGTTTAACATCATTAGCCATTGTGAAAATACAAATTAAAACCCCAATGAGGCATCACTACATATCTATCACAATGGCTACCGTACAATAATATATGCTGTAAAACCAAATGCTAGCAAGGATAGGAAAAAAACGGAATTTCTCATACATTGCTGGTGAGAATATAAAATGGTATAGTCACTCAGTTTACTGTTTTTTTAATAAAACTAAACATAATACTACTGTGTGACTAGCAATCATGTACTTGTACATTTATTCCAGAGAAGTGAAGGCATGTTCATATAAAAGCCTATATGCTAATGTTTACTGTAGCTTTATTTATGACCAAAACTGTGAGCCAAATGATAAATGGTTAAACAAACTGTGATAAATTCATACCATGGAATATAACTCGGTGAAAACCAAAGGGAATAGATATTGTTCTTTATCTTGAATGTATCAATGTCAATATTCTGGTTTTGATGTTTTACTACAGTTTTGCAAAATTAGTAGCATTGGGGAAGATTTGTTAAACCACACAAAGGATCTCTCTGTATTATTTTTTACAACTATATTTTACCCTCCAAATAACTAAAAATATAAAGTTTCCTGAAAAAATTATATAACTTTTATACAATGAGTACTATATAACTCTCTCTCTCAATCCCTAAAATGTTAAGAAGACGTATTTTTATTATGCTATTTGATATGTTCTAGTCTTACATTCCCAAACATAACATAAGCTTCTTGAAGGGACACATAAAATGTCGGGTGGCACAGTACTGAGTACTTGGCAGGCTTTCAATATGTGTTTCACGCAGTCATGTGGATGGTTGCTCCGACAGCCCCCCTTGGCTTATCAGCACAGGCAGTCCACAACTGCGGGCCTGTTTACACTCAGTTCCTTTAGCCTCTTTGCTGCTCTGGGGCATTTGCCAGTATTGGTTGGCCTCTTCCTCCTCCTTAAAGTCCTCTTTTTACGTGATTTCTGTGAGCAATCTTCTTTGGATTCCCCTAATTATATCATCTATCTGATGATTCATTCTCTGATATTTCATCTTTCCAAACTCAAAATATAAATGTTACTTACATTATTTTATTTGGCTTCTTTCTTTTTCTTTTTTTTCCTAATTTCCATTAATAATGCCAATCATGTTTCTGACTTTTTTAAATTGAGAAATCTTTACAGATAGCTTTCTAATTTTCCCTTCCAGTCCATACCTAAGCTCCTAAACTCTAATTCCTCACTGTCTGATGGACACTGCCAATCTGAACTGCCCTGTGGCACTTCTAACTCAACATTCCCCAAACAGAGCATATTTTTTCTCATCTCACTACCCATGACTCTTCCTTGACTTGTTCTTGTAAAGAACGTGGTTTCCCTACTTCTTATAAAGACCTTACCAACATCGGTGACATGAACTGATATGTTCGCTGCTGACGGTGGCCAAGAAAGCTTTCAAATTTTGCCCCAGGAAACTGGCCATCTTTTTTTTTTGGTACTGGAAATGACTGTTTCGTCTATGGTCTGTCTCCCTGCAGGGATTATGCATATGGACTTTGGAGATACATAAGTCTGATTTCAAGACAAAGCTTGTATTTCTTTCCACTTGTGTTGAAAACCCCTAATGCTCTACCACACATCACGCTGGCCCATGAATATACTCCAGCCATTGCTCTGACAACCAGCTGCACAAATGTATAACCTGACAGCACCTCAGGTCAGCTCCACCACTTACCTCCTACTTCCTGATCTGGGCTCGCATGCCTCCTGGGGCTGCCAGAAAAGCCTCCTCAGCCATTCTGACACAAGTACGTGGGGCAACTTCTGACCAACAGGGTATGGAGAATTGAGAGCTTGTGGATAAATATATCTATTTTTTTGACCTGCTAGGTGGGCATTTCTGAGGTCTCTTCCCCAAGTTTCCTCAGAGAGTCCCCAAGAGAATTGGATCAACCCCCCCGTTGCACATAGTATTAACCTGCTCAATAGCACATGCTTGAACTGTCATTTCCTCCTTTCTGGTTTCACTCTTCTTAGATCACAGTTATGCTCTTAAGATCTCTTCCAAAATTGAAGTACACAGATTCCAGTCATGTCTCAGGCATTGCTTTTCAGGGAAGCTAAGGCTAAGAATTACTGCCTGGAATGCCAGGGAAAGCTATTTGTATATTATCTTATAGGTTATAAAAAGTTAGTAAAATTTACCAGCTGCAATTTAAGAGGATCAGTGTATTTCTAGAGTGTAGGGTAAATTGAGTAGTGGAAATTAAGAGGCTTTTGTACTAGTTTAGGAATGGGAACCCAAACTATTGGCTAAAAAGATATGGATGATAATGAGACATTGACTAGGACTTGAAGGATGATCTTATATTTCCAAGGGATGGATGATTGGAAAGGTAAGTAACAAAGATACTTTAGCAGCTTTAAACTTATGTGCTATAGTTTAAATCGTGTTCCCCCATAATTCACAAGTCCAAGCTTATAATACCTCAGGGTGTGACCTTTCTTGGAAATAAGGTTGTTACAGATGTAAGTAGTTAACATGAGGGCCCCTAAGGAATGCTATTAGTAGTCTTATAAAAAGGGGAAATTTGGACACAGACTGCACAAAGAGAACACCATGTAAAGGTGAAGGCAGAGATAGGGGTGATGCCTCTATAAGCCAAAGAATGCCAGAGATCATTAGCAACTCACCAGAGGCTAGAGGAGAGGCATGGGACAGATTTCTCACTCATGGCCCTCAGAAGAAACAGATTCTGCTGACACATTGATGTTGGACTTCTAGCCTATGAGATTTTAAATTTCTGTTTCTTAAAGCCATCAAGTTTGTGGTTCTTTGTTATGGTAACCCTAGGAAAGGAATACACTAGCAACTAGATTCCATTAGTACAAATAAGGAAGCCAAGAGGGGGAACCCAGTTGAGGTGAGGACAAAAGTAGAGACAGGGGACAGTACTTCAGTTTTGGTCATACTTGCTTCATTAAGAGGGCAACATAGAGAAATGAGTGCAAACTGGAGTTTTTGTGTGATAGGACAAGGAACATGGTCCCTATTAATTTAGCTGGAAAGGAAAACATTATGTGAAAAGGGCAGATCATCCTCCTAATGTAAGTAATGAATGTGCACTTGAAAAAGTATGCTTACTCCCTCAAGCCTTAGATGGATAGAGAAGAACCAATTAGGTAAATTGGGTGCAATTCAGATAAGAAATTTATGAGAATGGAGGATGGGTTTTGAGCAAAGATGAAAGGAAAGAAATGTACTTAGCAAGACTAAGTAATGATCAAGTGGGATTTGATGATAAGGGACATATTTTAAAGGTGAAGCTACACAGTAGAAATAAAGTGATGCAAAGAGAAAGATCTATGCATTGTACTAGTTTTATTATAAATACAGGAAAATATTTTGGTAATAGAGAGGTGAGAAAGACTCTTATTAACAGGATAATAAAGTAAGAAAACATAAGAATAACATAAAAAAATTGGATAACAAAAATTTGAAAGTCTGGAATAAAAATCTTTTGCATAAAAACACTAGAGAACAAATGAAAATAGGAAAAATATTGCAATTACATATGACTGATAAAGGATTAATATATAAAATTTATAAAGTTTTCCTATTAGAAAAAGTGACAAACTTAATTTAAAAATGGGAAAATTATGTAAAAAGATAATATATTGAAGTAGACATATAAATGACCAACAGACAATTAAAAAGATAGTCAAAGTCAGTAATTACCAAAACATGCAAATTAAAAGTTTAAGATATTTTTCTTATTATATTAGAAAACTTTCTGGAGGCTTAAAATACTTAATTTTGGTGAAGGTACAGAAATTAGTGCTTTTGTATACTAGCGAGGGGCTTTAAATAGGTCTAGACTCTTTTGAGCCAATTTTAAAATTATTTTCAAAAATTTAAATGTATATATATTTTGCTTCAGCCAATCAATTTGCAGAAATTTACCTTATTCTACCATATTTTTTAAAGAAATATATATCATGATACTTTATTGCATAATATTTATTTAGTGAAAAAATTAGAAGCAACTTAAATGCCACTATTAAGTCTGGCTAAGATGGAGGCATAGGTAAACATGCCTTGCCTGTGTGTACAACTATAGCAAAAAATACAACTAGACTATGAAACAAATCTCACCCAGAATTGTCAGAAAATCAAGTTATGTGGAAGTTCGGCAACCAAGGATTTAAATAAACCACATTCATCCAGAGGGGGAGTAGGGGCAGAGGTACAGAGAGATGCAGAGAGGTGAAGAGAGGTGCAGAGAAAGCAGAGTAGTGGAAAGGCACAGAGAGGTATGGAGATGCAGAATCATGTGGAGAAGTGCAGAGATGGGAATGGACAGTCCCACATCCTCATGTGGTGGATAAAAAACAGGAGGGATACCTCAGGAGTGAAGGATACTAGCCCCACTCTAGACCACCAAGCCCAGGGTTCCAGCACCAGGAATATAAGTCCCCATAACTTCTGGTTGCAAAAACTAATGTGGTTTGGGGTTGCAGAAGAAACTGCAGGACTCTCAAGAGACCCTTCTTAAAGGCCAAAACAGATCTAGGATTCATGCAGACCTACCCTCTCTGGGATTCAGCACCAGGGCAACAGCTGAAAGGGCACCAATGGCATATAGGGAGAAAGTGAAGTGTGAATGCTGGAGAGAGCTGTCTCCCAGGCAAAACTCTAGAGGCCAGGCAACAGCATTGTCACCTATATAAGTCTTCCCCCACAGAGAGCAACAAAGTGGTGACAGAGATTGCACAGACCTAAAAATTACCTAAGGCTCAGCCCCATACAATTTAACAAGTGTGCCTTTTTACAATAGGCCACACCGTTAAGACAGGGAGTCAAAGCATCTCCACTTAATGCACAGAAACAAACACAAGGAGGGTGCCAAATTGAGGAGACAAAAAAAATATGGCCCAAATGAAAGAACAGAACAAAACTCCAGAAAAAGAACTAAATGAATGAAGATAAGCAAACTATCAGGTACACAGTTCAAAACACTGGTTATTAGGATGCTCCAGGAACTCACTGGGTATTTCAACAGTATAAAAAAGACCCAGACAGAGATGAAGACTGCATGAAGTGAAATAAAGAAAAATATACAGGAAACCAACAATGGAGGGGATGAAACAGAGAATCAAATCAATGATTTGGCAGACAAGGAAGGAAAAAGCATCCAATCAGAACAGCAAGGAGAAAAAAGAATAAAAAAAATGAGGATAAACTTATGGACCTCTGGGATATCTTTAAACATACCAAGATCCAAACCATAAGGGTGTCAGAAGGAGAAGAGGAAGAGCAAAAAAATGATAATTTATTTGAAAAAATAATGAAAGAAAGCTTCCCTAATTTGGCAAAGGAGAAAGACATACAAATCCAGGAAGCACAGAGAGTCACAAAGAAACTGGACCCAAAGAGGACCAAACCAAGATATATTATAATTAAAATGCTAAAGGTTAAAGATAAAGAGAGAATCTTAAAAGCAGCAAAGGAAAAGCAGAGAGTGACCTACAAAGCAGTTCTCATAAGACTCAGCTGATTTCTCAAAAGAAACTTTTCAGGCAAGACTGGACTGGCAAGAAGCACTTAAAGTGATGAACAGCAAGGGCCTACAACCTAGATGACTTTATCCAGCAAAGCTATCATTTAGAATTGAAGGGCAGATAAAGTGCTTCCCAGATAAAGCAAAACTAAAGGAGTTCATAATCACCGAGACATTATTATATGAAATGATAAAGTGACCTATATAAGAAAAAGAAGATCAAAACAATGAACATTAAAATGGCAATAAATTCACAACTATCAATAATTGAATCCAAATAATGAACTAAGCAAACAACCAGAACAGGAACAGAATCATAGATACCTTTTGGACAGTTCTCAGTTGGAAGGGGGAAGAGGGAAATGGAAGGAAAGGTGTAGGGATTAGAAAGCATGAATTGGTAGGTACAAAATAGACAAGAGGTGTTAAGAACAGTATAAGTAGTGAAGTAGCCAAAGAACTTATATGCATGCCCCATGGACATGAACAATGGTGGGGAGATTGCTGGAGGGAATGGGTGTACCAGGTGGAGGGGGGAAAAGAGGAAAAATTGGGACAACTGTAATAGCATACTCAATAAAATATATTTAAAAGAAAAATGCCACTATTAATATAGAATAGTTCAATAAGTGATGATAGCCACAATATAGAATACTATATAGCCATTAAAAAAAATGAGATAGATTTCTGAACAATTATTATGACCTAGGCTGATGCTTGTGACATAATTTTAACTGTAAAGAAAGTGAATGATAGGATGGTGTTAATCGTTTGAGCCTCTTTTTTGGTAAGCAAATACACACAGATTCATTTAAAAGCCTTAATAATGCTTATCTCTGGTAGATGAGATTATGAGTGATTTTATTAATACTTTCACTGCACATGTGTGTATCTTTTGAAATGTTTTCAATGTTTTAAACAAATGGATAAAAGAAATACTAGTTAAGAAAAAAAACAATAAGAAGTTCCAGAAGTAGATTTTTGAAACATAAGAAATGCCTGTGGAGAAAATTCTATGAATATGGGATACATGGGGCAGGTGTGACACTCTACCTAGTTGGTATTATTTTTAAAAGATCAGTAAATTCATGAAGGAATTTTTGGTTTTATAGATTTAATATGAAGAGTTTCCATTGATATTTTGTGTAGAATTAATTTTGCATTTTTCTAAGGCATAGACTTGACTTATGTGCTGAAAAGCTGGTTTGAAAGATGCAAGTCACCTAGCTATGACCAAGGTTTAGAAAAGGGCAAACATTTTCATTTCAACAAGGCTTTGATTTTTTTCTAATTGCAGATGCTGTATCTCTTGTGAAGCAATAAAATCTGGCTTTGTGAAATAGGGCCAATGAAGTAGAGGAAAGGTATTTTCAGATGAGGTTACTCCCTCAAGAATATCATGCTATGTATCTCTCACACATTGATGTTTTTCTCCCTTTCTCCCTTTCTTTTCCTCTCCCTAAAAGTAAATGAATAAAATCTTTAAAATAAGAGAATATCATGCTATGTTAGTATATAAGTCTTTAGATCTAGGGAAAGTCTGTATTATTTGTGGTTTAGCCATTGCTTGTGTTTGTCCAGGACCTGCTCTCCCTTCTCCCTACTTCTGGTGATAGGCCATTTCTTCCTGGTACAGCTAGTAGCACATGATCAAGATCTGAACACTCAGAACGCCTTTGTTTTTTTCTGATTACATTCATTACTTAGGCTTGAAATAATCAGAATCTGTTTTAGACTCAGAGACCCAGAAGTAGACTCTGAGAAGAATACTATGAATGTGACTTATTAGAAAATATTCTAAGAAAACTCTACAGAGATCTTTTAAAATTCTCTCCTGGGGGAGGCAAGATGGCAGGGAAGTGAATAGAAGCCACACTAACCTCCTCCCAGGACCAATCTGGAATTAAAACTAAATTATGGAGAAATCACCCAGAACATACAACTGAATAATAGCAAGAGAGAAGGCTTATAACCTCAGGCAGACAGAAGAATCAGCTTCAGCATAACCTCTTTGGTAAGGAGTGTGGTGGAGACTTGAGAAAGTTGGCTGGGTGCCTATGGCAGCAGCACTGGAGGGATAATTAAGTGGCTGGTTGGATCCCCCTGAGAAGAATGGGATCTAAAACCTAAGCTGGGAATCCCCAGCCTAGAGCACCAGAACCCCAAAAAGTATACAGACAACAACCAGTGGCAAAAAGTGGCAGGGTTGCTTTCACCAGAGATGGAAGGCTAGAGACACAAAGAGCTATTTAAAAGGCCAATGCACAAATTTTCATTTGTAGTCATTTACTCATGGCTCTGGCAAAGGCGGGGGCAGAGTAAGCTAGAGACACCTGAGGAGAGACTGGGGATGGAAGCTTTGGGGAGAGAGTAACTACAGGAATCCTGGGCTGAGTCATCCCACATGTGGCAGTAACTATAGTCCTCAGGCAGGCCACTACCCTCTGAGCAACAGTAGCCCCATGGGAAACAACAGCCCCATCCCCAAGAGAGATTCTGCCCTGGCTATGTGGTGCTTAAGCCTGACTGCTGAGTGCAGAGTAGCTAGATTAACAACTGAAGGAGACAGCCACAGACAGCAGATCCCGGGCAGTATTGGAGCAGGCTGCCTAAGGTCAGACAAGGTAAATATCTGACATTACCAGATGTGGATCTAGAAAGAAAAAACAGTGGTAAATACTAGAGACTACATAAACAAAATTCAATGTTGTCCTCTATGACTAGTGACATTTTCTTTCCTGTATAGCTTTCTAACATTCATTTCTCATCCATCAAGTTTGTGCATATTAAGTCACTAGAGTTAATACTATAGTTTATTTCTCTCTTTTCTTGTAATAGTCTTAATCTCTTTACAGTTTTATTAATGCTGGTTCATTTGCTGTTGATGGTGGGATTGTGGTGGAGAAGATATTTTTACAGATGTGGGTTTGGTCCCTGGGCTCTGTGGTTTGGCTCTGGCAGCACCTGCACTACAGCATGTAAGATGGGGTATGTGGAGTGACCCTCAGTCAACCAGCAGGAATGAAGGACATACCAAAGAATGACCCAACAATAATCAAAACCCAATTATATCCAGAGAGAGCCAACATAAACAGCATAAAGGGCATCCCAAGAGCATCAAGTTCAGGAGATCAAGGAGACTGAACCACTAAATCTTACAGGTCTCCTACCATAGAAGTTCACACCACAAATTCAGGGGGTCAAAACAGATCAAATTAAGAAGGAGAGGCAAACAAGAATAGTCTCACAAACAATGGGAAGAAAGAGAAAGAAACCCCAAATGAAAAGAAAGGAGGAATCCTCAGAAAGAATGCTAAATGAAATAGAGGCAACTCAACTATCGCATACTGAGTTCCAAACAATGGTTATAAGGAAGCTCAATGAGCTCACTGAGAATTGCCAAAAACTACAGGAGAACTATGAGGAACTCACTGCAAACTATATCAACATGAAAAAGGAAATAGAAACTGACAACAAGGGCCAGGAGGAAATGAAGAATGCAATTTCTGAACTGAAGAACACAGTAGAAGGACTCAAACCTGGGTCAATGAAGCAGAGGATCGAATCACCAAGCTGGAGGACAAGGTAGAAAAAAACTACCAGAAAGAACAAGAAAAGTTAAACAGACTCAAAAAGAATGAAGAGGGGTTAAGGGAACTGCAGGACGATATGAAAAGTAATAATATCTATATAATAGGGATACCAGAAGAAGAGAAGCAATGGATAGAAAACCTGTTTGAAGAAGTAATGATGGAAAACTTCCCTAGTTTGATGAGAAAAAGCACATAAGTCCAGGAAGTACAGAGAATCCCAATCAAGAGGAACCCAAATAGGGACACTCCAAGGTACATCATAACTAAAATGGCAAAATTCCAAGACAAAGAGAGAACCTTAAAGGCATAAAGGGAGAAACAGGAAGTAACATACAAAGGAGCCCCGATAAGGCTAACAGCTGACTTCCCAACAGAAACATTACAAGCCAGAGGGAATGGCAAGAAATATTTCAAGTAATGAAAAGCACACACCTGTAACCAAGACTACTCTACCCAGTAAGGCTATCAATAAAAATGGAAAGCAAAATAAGGAGTTTCCCAGACAAAAGAAGGCTGAAGGAATACACCTCCACCAAACCAGCACTGCAAGATTAGCTAAACAGACTGCTTTAAGAGAAGGAAGAAAAAAAGTGAGAGGGAGAGGCACATAGGTATGAAGGGAGTAAAATGGAAATGAATAAATACCTATCAATAATAATCTTAAGCCCTCTCTGGTGTGGCTTAGTGGATTGAGTGCCAGACTGAGAACCATAGGGTCACTGATTCAATTCCCAGTCTAGCCACATACCTGGGTTGCGGGCCAGGTCCCCAGTAGAGAGCACATTAGAAGCAATCATACATTTATATCTCTCTCTCTCTCTTTTTCTACTTCCCTTCCCCTCTGTCTAAAAATAAATCAATAAAATCTTTAAAATAATATAATAGTAATAACCTTAAATGGAAATGGATTAAATGCTTCAATCAAAAGACATAGAGTAGCTGAATGGATAAGAAAACATGACCCACAAACATGCTACCTACAAGAGACCCAAGTCAGAACAAAAGATCTACATAGACTGAAAGTGAAGGTTTGGAAAAAAGTATTATAAGCAAATGAACAGGGAAAAAAAAAGGCAGGATAGCAATACTTATCTAAAACAAAATATACTCCAAAACAAAGGCCATAAAAACAGACTTAGAACAATACTTCATAATACCAAAGGGAAGAATCCATCAGGAACACATAAACATGGGGACTTCCAGACAAGATGGGGGTCTGGAAGTCCTAACCTAACCCTATATGTACAAGAACTGGTGGAACAACAACAAACTAAGCCCAGAGCTAGTGGAAGGAAGGATATAACCAAGATCAGAACAGAATTCAGTGACATAGAGACTAAAAGAAAAATTCTAAGGATCAATAAATCCAGGACCTGGTTCTTTGAAAAGATAAACAAAATCAACAAGCCTTTAAGCAGTCTCATCAAGAAAAATAGAGAGAAGACAAAAATAAACAAAATCAAAAATAAAAGAGAAGAGATTATGACTGATTCCACAGAAATACAAAAGGTTGTAAGAAATTACTATGAAGAACAATCTATATGCAAAGAAATTTGAAAGCCTAGGTGAAATGGATGAATTTCTAGAAAAATATAATCTCCCAAAAATGAATGAAGAAGCAGAAAGCCTAAACAGACTGGTAACAGCTGATAAAATCAAAGCAATCATCAAAAACCTCCCAAACACAAAAGTGCTGGACCAGATGGTTTTACAGGAGAATTTTACAAAATACTTAGAAAAGAGCTAACCCCTATCCTTCCAGACTATTCAAAAAAAATCCAAGAAGAGGGAAAACTCCCAAACTCTTTTTATGAAGCCAGCATCATCCTAGTCCCAAAACCAGACAAAGACACAACAAAGAAAGAAAACTTCAGGCCAATATTGATGATGAACATAGACACTAAAATCCTGAGCAAAATATTGGCAAACCACATCCAGCAATACATTAAAAAGATCATACACCTTGATCAAGTGGGATTCACCCAGGAATGAAAGGATGGTACAATATTCACAAATCAGTAAACATAATACATCACATAAACAAAAGGAAAGACAAAGGTCACATGATCATATCAATGTATATGGAAAAAGCATTTGATAAAGTTCAGCACCCATTTATGATAAAATCACTCAGCAAAGTGGGAGTAGAGGGAGCAAACCTCAACATGATAAAGGCCATATACAAGAAACCTACATCCAACATCATACTCAATGGGCAAAATCTAAAAGCTTTCCAACTGAGATCAGGAACAAGACAAGGATGTCAGCTTTAACCACTTCTATTCAACATAGTTTGGAAGTCCTAGCCACAGCAATCAGAGAAGAAGCAGAAATAAAAGACATGCAAATTGGAAAGTAGAAAGGAAAACTGTCATTGTTTGCAGATGACAGGATAGTGTACATAGAAAATCCTATAGACTTCACCGAAAACTACTTGACCTAATAAGTGAATTTGGCAAAACAGCAGGATACAATAAAGTTAATATTTAGAAATTGAAGGTATTGTTGCACACCAACAATGAAATATCAGAAACAGAAATCAGGAAAAAAATCCCATTTGATATAACAACAAGAAAAATAAAGTACTTAGGAGTAAACCTAACCAAGAAGGTAAAAGACCTATACTCAGAAAACTATACAACACTGAAGAAAGAAATTAAGGAAGACACAAACAAAGGGAAGCATGTACTGTGTACATGGATTGGAAGAATTAGCATCATCAAAATTCCATACTACCAAAAGCAATTTATATACTAAATGCAATCCCTATTAAAATACCAATGACATATTTCAGAGATATAGACAAACATTTTAAAAGTTTAATGGAATCAGAAACAACCCCAAGTAGCTGCAGCAATTTTGAGAAAGAACAAAGTAGGAGGGATCACAATACCTGATATCAAACTATATTATAAGGCCACAGTAATCAAAACAGCCTAGTACTGGCATAAGAACAGACACATAGATCATTGGAACAAAACTGAGATCCCAGGAATAAACCCAAGTCTCTATGGTCAGTTAATATTTGACAAAGGGGGCAGAAGCATAAAATGGAGTAAAAACAGCTTTTTCCACAAATGGTGTCAAGAGATCTGGACAGCTACATGCAAAAAAGGGAAATTGGACCACCAACTTACAGCATACACAAACATAAATTCAAGATAGATAAAACACTTAAATATAAGTTGTGACACCATAAAAGTCCTAGAGAAGAACATAGAGAGGAAAATCTCAGACATTCCATGCAGCAATATTTTCACCTATATATCTACTAGAGCAAAGGATGTAAAGGAAAGAATAAACAAATGGGACTTCAGCAAAATGAAAAGGAAACCAACCATATGGGAAAATATATTTGTCAATGATACCTTGGACAAGGGTTTGATCTCCAAAATATATAAAGAACTCACATGATTCTACTCAAGAAAGACAAACAACCCAATTAAAAAATGGGCAAAAGACTTAAATAGACACTTCTCCAATGAGGACATACAGAGGGCCCAGAGACATAGGAAAGGATGCTCAACATCACTAGCCATCAGAGAGATGCAAATTAAAACCACAATGAGATACTATTTCACACTAGTCAGAATGGCCATCATAAACAAATCAATAAACAAGTGCTGGAGAGACTGTGGAGAAAAGGAAACCCTAGTGCACTGTTGGTGGGAATGCAGACTGGTGCAGCCACTGTGGAAAACAGTATGAAATTTCCTTAGAAAACTAAAAATCAAACTGCCTTTTGACCCAGCAATTCCATTGCTGGGACTATAAGAATCCTGAAACGCCAATGCAAAAGAACCTATGTACCCCAATGTTCACAGCAGCACAATTTACAATAGCCAAGTTCTGGAAGCAACCTAAATGCCCATCAGTGAATGAGTGGATCAAAAAACTATGGTACATTTACACAAGGTAATACTATGCATCAGAAAGAAAGAAGGGGCTCCTACCCTTTAGGACAGCTTGGATGGATCTGGAGAACGTTATGCTGAGTGAAATAAGCCAGGCGGTGAAAGACAAATAGAATATGATCTCACCTATAAGTGAAACCTAATCAACAAAACAAACAACCAAGCAAAATGTAACCAGAGACAATGAAATTAAGAACAAACTGACAGTAACCAGATGGGAGGTGAGAGGGGGTTATAGGGAGAAAAGGCGTAAGGGTTTTCAAGGATCATGTAGAAAGGACACTTGTACAAACCAAAGTGGGGCAGGATTGAGGGTGGGAGGTGGGGATGGCTGGTGTGGGGAGGTGTAGGGGGAAAATGGAGACAACTGTACTTGATCAAAAAATTAAAAAAGAAAACTTTAGAGAAAAGTTGGAGAAGAGGGATGTTGTAGTGGGAAGGAGAGATCACTAAGCCAGGCAGTAGAGACAAGCAGGGTCCTATGAAGATTACTGTGTCAGGGTTCCCCAAGACCACTCCCAGGTTTAATGATTTTCTAGGAGGATTCATAGAACTCATTAAATAAATAATTGTGCTCACAGCTATGATTTATTACAGTGAAAAAATGCAAAGCAAAATGAGCAAAGAGAAGAGGAGCGTATGGGGTGAGGTTCAAAGGAATCCAGGCATGAGCTTTCTAGATTCCTTTTGCAATGGAGTCACATAGAAACTTAATTTTGTCAGTAAATGAATTTTGACAACACATATGAAATGTTGCAAACCAAAAGAAGGTTCATTAGAAGGTCAGAACTGGTGGCTCTTATTGGGGGCTGGCCATACAGGCCCCTCTGCCTTCCAAAATCTCAAGCTCCCAGAAAGACAATAGGTCTTCAGTATGAACCACATTGTTGGCACAAAGAGTTCAGGTACAACAACTATTATTGGGGAATGGTGAGAAACCTCCTAAAATATAAGATTCCAGATGCCAGCCAAGGACCAACCTCGTATTTAGGCATTTTCAAGGTGACTGGTTTTAGCCTGCTATGTTGCCTCTTTTCTACAGGAAAGTTCATAGGAAAGCTCTGAAAAACTGTAGGCCACACCTCACTTTTGGGAAAGGGTGCTAGAGTATATTTCCACACTTGTCAGTCATTGTTTAAAAGCTACCTGCCATTGATGTAGATTTCTAAAAGTGTCTAGATTTCTAGAAGTGTAGGTAAGCCAAGTTGGTTTCAGTCTCTTGAGGGCTAGTCCTCCAACAAAGAGATGCAGGTGTTGGCTATTGGAAGTTAAAACACACTGGAAGACATGTGCTTGAAAAATGGACCTGACCTTGAAAGGATACAGGTGAAGTTCTGACAGTATCTGCTATGGTGTGTCTCCTGGGATTTTATACATGGAACCAAAGATGGAGAAACTGCCCTCTTGAGATAGGTGAGCTGGCAGGTAAACCAGCCTGTAGCTACATTATCTACTAGGTGGAGAGGACCCTTCTTCAGTAGCCAAGAATGAAATCTGCACTCAGAGAAGAGCAGAGAGAACACAAAGATAGAAAATCTTAATTGTGCCTGAGGTCTCACTTGAAACCATCTTTAACATTAGTTCTACCTCTGGTCCTCTTATCTTAACTTGCAATGCATCTCCTCTTTTGCTACTGCTGACTTAATTTAGCCTTTTGTGACGTACAGCCATTCAGGAGAGTCCTAATCAAAATATTTTGTATGTTATCTGCCATACCTTGCAGATTGTGGTTACCCAACTCAAAGATATTTGATAGTAAATTTTATTTCCTTTATAAATGTAGGAACTTAGATTAATGGATTTGAGCCATGCAAGGCATTTCCTAAAACAGTTTTCAACAAACAACAGTCAAATCTACCACTTCTACCTTCCACCCCATTAACCCCTCCCAGTCTGTGTTTGTAGAACCACAAACTAAAAATGTTTTTTTTTTAATCTTTATTGTATTGTTTTCCATTACCATTTAGTCCTCTTATACTCCCCATCTGACAGTAATCACCACACTGTTGTCCATGTCCATGAGTCCACTTTACATTTTCAAATGTTTGAGGGAAAATATTATATGAATATTTTTGTGACACATAAAATTATATAAAATTCAAAGTTTAGTGTTTATAAAAAAGTTTTTAATTTCATGAATAAAATATGTGTGGAAATTTGTTTTCTTGCCTGATATATAAATAACTACACAATAGCCTTAATTTTGCCTCTTAGTTAACAAATACTTATTATCTGGGTATTTAAAAAAATGTTTGTTAATCCCGGTACAAAAACAATGAAAGTGGAAAATTGACTAACCCTTCTTAAGGGAAGGAACCATTTCTTATTTGTTAAAAATAATCATGTATAATGGTACCTAGAAAAATTCTCTGCAAAGAGGAACGTGGAGAAAATTAAACCAACGGAGCTGGACGGCACTTCATGCTCTGCCCTGACAGTGACAGGGAGGGTGGCTTACTGACAGAGATTGCCCATCACTAAATGGATGGGTGCAATGACTGTTTGAAAACCAGCTAATGCTGCTATCTGCTTGGCCTTGAAAGCATGATAAGTAATAAGGTGAATGAGACGTGATGAGCCTCCTTGTGATTAAGTTTTGAGGAGCCAGTTGGCGCCTTACATGAGATACCCAAATCTAGATTCTGACAGCTCATAAACCAGAGATTCAAGTGTGTTAATTAGCTTGTATTTAAAAGCAGATACATCTCTGAGAATACTGAGGGTTTTAGTCATTTATACCCCAGTATGCACAGTTTTTATTATAATAGATTACTTTTTTATTCAGCTATCACAGGTTATAGGTGGTATAAACAAAGGAAGAATAGGAAGGAGAAAAAGAAATTATAATCTTTTGAAAAACTTTGGAAGAGGGTGACCCTGTGTGTGGCACTCCATCAGGTGGGCTTTTATTTTTAAATGCCTGAGAACTGTTCCTAAGAGTGAGGTAGGAGGACAAACATTAAACTTTAAGATGTGGGAAAAGGTCACAGAAAGATATGTGGAGGGTAATAAGGAAATTTGTTTCATTTAACATTTTTACCTAGTAACCAGATCTTATAAGCTACAGAATGCACGTTGCCTGCACGTAATTAGAAAACTCAACGTGGATATATTATTATCTTAATTTTGCTATTGTAGCTACTTTGATGGACAAATTGTTGTGTGAAATCATTTAAGTTTTATTGTATATTAGTTATTTTCTAAGACTTTTTCTGTGGTTGCTCATGTCTTTTCTTAAGGGATTACTTCAACCAATAACCATTTATAAAGCATTACTGCTGGACAATTTTCAAGGAGAATTTCTTACAATATGCAATGCAAGTTGGAGGTCAAGCTGCTAAATTTAGATACCAAACCATAAAGTTAATTATTCATGCCCTTTTAGTCACCCACTGGGAGGAGTTCTTTGTAACCACAATGAGGAAGACATCTTGACCAGTTTCTCAACGTGGTCTCCTTGGCTTAGCAGAAAGTTACTAGCTGGAAATTTTGAGAAATTCACTGTCTTAGATTCAAATTCCAAATTTGGAGATTTTGTGTAGTTCACTCAACACACACACACACACACACACACACACACACACACTTGAAGAACTGACCATTTTCTCTTCACTGTGCTCTAGATACAATGGTGAACAAAACAGAGAGAGGGGCTGCCTCATGGCACCGTCACCTGCCTGCCAGTCTGTGCCTGTGTGTCCCTTATTAATACAACAGTGGTACATTTTCAGTGTCCATTTCATGTTTATGGTTATGTTCATTCCCACCTAAGATTAACTGTCAAATAAACAAATTATGAAATTGGGTTCAGCAGAGTGAAGACACATGCATTTTATAGTGATAGTGGCTAACTACATTGAATACTTATTAAGGGGAAGGCCCTGTACTAAGTAATTCATACACATCATTTCATGTATTCCTACCAGCTACCCTATGTGGTAGGCAGTGTGCTATTTCCATTTTATAAATTAGGAAACAGGAGCAGAAAGGTTAAGTGATTTGTCCAAGGTCACATCATAAAAGAGTTGTGTTTTAAACAGCACTCTGACTCTCAAGGCTGATTTCTTAAGTGCTGGGATATAACCTCTCTTTAAAACACGAATTATTTCCAGGTGATTTGGTTATCACACAACTGTCTGGCTTTATGAGAAGTTAGAATCAATCTACAGATACATCGGCTAGGCAAAGCAATTCCATCCAGAGGCAAAAAGCAAAACCTGAAGACATAGGATTGATATGAGGGGTTGGTAGAGAAGCATGTTTATAATGAAGAGACTTCCCTGACCATCAATGATGGCCCATACTGAAGAGCTGTGGAAACCAAAATTAGATAAACTAATGTCATGTGCAAAAAACCTTGAATGCCATACATAGAAATTTGAATTTAATGCAGCAGACACTGAAGTGTAATAGTTAGAAGGGTGCATTAAAGTTGGCCAAATTGTTATGTAGGTTGGTTTGGGGGGCTGGTATTTGGTGGAGACATAAAGTATACCCAACTGGGAGAAGAGAAGGGAAAAATGAGTAGGTAAACTTTGAGCATATTGAAATTAAGGTGAATTTCAAATGTAATTGGCTGGTTATCCAAGTAAATATGTTTCATAGACTGAATTAACATACTATAGGTTGAATGAGTGGCATTGGGATTGGTGATTGGGGTCTCCATAGAGTAATGTTCATTGAAGATGTAAAAGTAGAATAAGTATGGATGAAGGATAGCAGAAGGATGAGATCATAGCTTTGGTAGGAACTCACAGTTTGGTCATGGGAGGAGGGAGAAGAGCCAGCAAAGAAGACAAAATAGAACCATACATCAAGTTTGGAGAACAAAGTAGTAGAGTGTCATAGAAACCAAAAGAAGACCAAGAGAGAAAGAGCAGGTGCTCCATGGTGGCAAAAGCCATAAAAAGGTCAGGAGGATGGAAACTGAGGAGAGACTGGAGTTAATTAATGAGATCATTGGTGACACTTGGGAAAGAATTTCATAAGGTGAAATGAGGAACAGACTGCAGAAATTACTTAGATAGAAAGATAAAGGCAATTAACGTGTGATCTAGCTTCTGTAATGAGAAATTGAAGTGTTCTAATATAACACACCCTTATTTCATAATAAAAGACAACAGAAAAGTGAGATTCTTCTAAGAGGGTTTCACTTTCCAGCAAGATTTGCTGGAGCTTCTATAATCTTTTGTGAGAGAGAAATTGGTAGTAGACATGTATCTTTTTACTACTGAAAACTGAACTGAGTCCCTATTTCTAAGCTGCCTTACCATAAGCATTAACTTTACATTTTCCTTACTCTCATCTCTCTGTGCTGACAGTAGGAAGAAAAAAACACATGCTAATCAACTGAGATAGAAGTGAAATTTTCAAAACTGTCGATTTCATGATTTCTCTGGTAGCTTTCCTTTGGCAACTGAGTGTCTAATGTTCGGGGACAAGAGGAATCAGACCACAGGGTGCCTGCCAGCCTTCCCAGGGACAGAAACCCATTTTTGCATGCATGTAAATGAGCCCAGAAATAGGTTGTAAGATAAGAAGTGGTGTAATGTGGCAGAGCTGTACTCCACAGGAAGGGGCCTATACTGTCCTGATGGCAGCGGAGTTTGGACACTCTGTGGCTGCAGTAGATTGTGACATTAGAAGAGAATCTCTCACAGCCATGATATATTTTCCCAGAGTGCTGTGCCAAGGGGACAGGTTGTTTAATTGTGTAAAATACAACACTGAACAGCTCCTTTCCACTCACCTTCCACAAATGCTTATGCTTGCAAAGGGAGAGTTTGGCATCAGTTTACATTCATTTCAAAGAGTAAAGAAAGGCTAATGCAGAGATGTGTTGACCTTTTGAAAGGGCAGCAACAGATTCATAGGTCATAGTGCCACTTCTGAATAGCCAAGATGTTGTGTGATGGGAGAAACCATGGGAAGAAATGAGAACATAACAGAAATGTCCTTTACATAAAAAACTATATCTCATTGCTTTTGTTTCAAAAGAACAATATAACATTATATGTGTGTGTTAATATCATCATCATTTACTTTAAAATTCAAAGCAGAGTGCAATTTATTCAGTAATTGAAAGAAATAATTAGAAAAATATTTCTTTCATGGTATAACCTGAAAGTTAAAAAGAGAGACATACAGAGAAAGGCAAGGAAGATGGAAAAAAGAGAGGAGAAAATGTGCAGTGAAGGGTTATCAAAAAGAAGGTAGAAGTGAGAAAATTAAGGGAAACTTGGGAGAAGGAGAAAGAGAGAGAGGAGAAGTGTGTTTTCAGTGAGCATCTTCTGTGCTCCCAGAACAGCATAAAGAACTAAGAGAGAGGAAAGATAAGCAAACAATGGAAAGGAAGGCCTGACAAATTCTCTTTGCATCCTGAGATGATTGTGCTGGTTGGTGATCTATTGCCCTTTTTACTTACACGCTCGTCTTTGCCTTGGTAAGGGAACCAAAATAAGCATGGCTTCACATCATTGCATTTCAAATTAGGTCTACCTCTTCAACAGTTTACAACAGTCCTTTTAAAGTTTGCAATACATTTTCTTGTTTTATTTTCAAAGTTCAAAGCAAATTTTTAAAATAATATTTTAGGTCCTCTTTTGGGATCTTTAAGATTTCTTTTTAAGTGAAAGGAATGATGGCATTTTGGAGTCTAACCTTGGAGTTGTAGTGACATCATTGTACAAGCTACTAACAGGAAGTCACTTGACATTCAGAAAGCAAGGTACCACACATTTTAACACTGCTGATGGTTTATTTTTGGATCTAGCTATAATCTCATTATGTTGAGCTTCCCCCTCCCCTACTCCTTGTACATTCAAGACTACCCACTCTTTTTGTGCTTTAGGTATGTTTCAGTAAGAAAAATACCTAACTGTAGCCATCCATCCATCAGTCCATTCATCAACCCACCCTTTCATCTATCCTTTCTACAATAATACCTACTGTAGTCCATTGTTCTTTAATTGATTCTCTTGAAAAATGATATGGGATCCCAGAAGAAGCATATTGATCTCTGACCTATCTTACTTAAGTCACTTCATCTGAAACTTGGATAAAATCTGTCAATATGCTGCATACCACATCTCAAACTTAGCCCAGTTACAAAAAAGTCAATGTGCATTTTATATAATTCTTTCCAAAATGGTTACATTCACGCTGACCACAAATCTCTGAAGTATTAAATACGTGTATATCTGTATATATTTAAATATATTGGGTTGACCAAAAAGTTCATTTAGTTTTTAGTTTTTTTCCATAGAAGAAGAGACACATTTTCATTGTCACCAATAATCTTATTGATTTGGATATTTCGAGTATGTTGGCTATCTCCTGCATGGTATAATGTTGATTTTTCTCAATTAATGTCTCTATCTGATCACTATAAACTTCAACTGGTCTACCCAATCATGGAGCATTGTCCAGAGAGAAGTCTCTAGCATAAAACTTCACAAACCACTTTTGACATATTTGACGAGTCACAGGACATTCTCCATACACTGCACAAATCTTTTCTTGAGTTTCAGTTGTGTTTTTACCTTTCATGAAATAGTGAAGTATAATATGCCAAAAATGTTGTATATTTTTCTTCCATCTTCAATATTAAAATGGCTACATAAAAATTCACCAGTTTTAATGTTTTTTAAATACATGGTAATATGACAGCTATCACAATACAATCTAAAAATTGTTTTGAATGAAGTTAAAGACAACTAAGTGTGACTAGAGGCATGTGATGGAAAAACTAAATGAATTTTTTGGCTAACACAGTACTTACCCCATTTTATTTTATTTTAAAAAAGATTTTTAACATTTTTTAGAGAAAGGGAGGGAGAAAGAAAGGGAAAGAAATATCAATAAATGCTTTCCTCTCAAGTGCCCCCAACTGGGGCCCTGGTCTACAACCCAAGCATGTACCCTGACTGGGTATCAAACCAGCATCCCTTTGGTTCACAGGCTGGTGCTCAATCCACTGAACTAGACCAGCCAGGGCTACTTGCCCCATTTTAAAGCTTACTGTATTAAAGGTTTTGTGAGTATAATGATTTTGTTTTTTATTAGATGACTTTCATGAAGTGCAATAAACATGTGCCCTTTTATCTCTGCATGGCACTGATCGAACATTATGTATCTCTAACGCAATTTCTTTTAAAAAGTAGATACACATATAATAATATGTTATACTATTATATGAATACTATTCAGTACACTAAAAATATTTATATAGTCATAACTGCTTTACTGGATGAAATCTCTCTAGATCATTGAGAATATCATAGCAACCTTGTACTGTATACTCCTGGCTAATGAAGTTAGTACATTATATTGCAAATGTTCCTAATCAATGAGGACTCTTCCATATTATTCTAAGGCAGATTTAAAAATATATATATACCTGTTTTTGTCAGTTGTGGACTCTCCCTCTGATGTTATTTTATTCTCTAGAGCCTGTAGGTGAAAAAGGTGTGCACTCGATCGAGTTCCTTTGCAGCAACTCTGCCCCTATTGCACTGTACAGTGGTGCATAGTTTAGGGAGGCTATTCTTCAGGGGAATGATCAAGAGCAAAGAGTGAGGGCAGTAGGCATTTAGGCATTGTAATAGAACTTTGACATTCTGAAGGGCATCATAAACATGTCCTATAATCTTACAGACTTGACCAATAACTGTATGTAAGGTAGCCAGAAGAGAGCTTGTGAATACATGAAGTGACTTTAGGAGCAATTGGAACAATTTCCAAATTTGAGCTTTTCTGGGCAATTAAAGCCAACAAAATGTAGTTTCTCTTATGTGCTATAATCCACAAATTTATATTAAGATTCTCCTTCTTCCAGACACTTTGAACCAGTAAGATTTTACTTTTTTTTTAACAAAAAATAAACCTTGCCTGCATTGAGCAACATACTAGACCAATGACCTACTGTCTTTTGGCTAACAGTAACATCTTGCAGTTTTAGTTTACTGATTTTAATTCTTGGGAAAAATAAATTTTCAGCCATATGTAGTTGAGTACAGAATAATAGGAAGTAAACACCCTATGAAACACAAGTAAATCAGTCATCAGCAAAGACACAGCTTCTCCAAATGAATTGGTTTTATCTATTTAGTAAAAATATTTGAAAACAATATACTATCTGCCTCAGATGCCATGAAATGAATTTTGTTCATATTATAGTTTATGTTTGCTTATATAATGATAACATATTATGCTATTTGCATAGGGATCTGTGTGCCTCTATTCACATTAAGGACCACTTACTTTTACCTGTTAAGATGACTCTCTCTGGATACCCCATGTGTGCATCTCACCTTCAAATCAGTCCTGCCACAGCTCTACCTCTGAATCTTAGGGTTACTGGTGATTTGTATCGATAAAGATTTCCATAGGTTAGAAAAAGATGGGACCAAAGCTACAGATTGTTTGCTGTCTTTTTTTGGACTTACTAAAATTATCAAATTAATTAAAAGTTGTTTCTTTTTTGTCCCCCAGATTTCCATGGTCATGAAGATAAGAAGCAAGTAGGAGTCAAAATTCTTTTAACCTTTTTTTTGCTACCCTGAAGCTTATAAGAAAACAAGTGATAGGCAAGAGTTTTTCCTAATATCCATAGAGGAAAAAAGATTGTATTTTTACTGCCCACTTCTTTTGCAGTCCTTTGAGGCTTGATAAAAAGAGCAGAAACCATCCCAACCAGCTGGATCTCAAAATTTAATAAGAAAGAGCCAATACACAATAGTGATACTGAATGCTTTCTTCTTTTGTGAAAGTGGCCATGCCTCACTGGAGAGAGCAGTGCATCTCATTACTAACTGGAGGAGTGAGAGGATTGCTTTTCCTACTGAACGTGGGAATTATAATGACCTAATAACATAATAATAAACCCAGGCCCAAGTCCAGGGAAACAACCCAAATACAGGAAAACTATAGGAAAAAAAAAAAAGAAAGAAATCAGAAACCAGAGACCTGAGTAATGTCTAATGTGCAAATTCTGGGGAACAATGTTAAGTCACAATAAACTCATCCTTTAATGGTTCAAGGAATTTTCAAATATATATTTTTCAATTATAAAAGGTATACATGTATTATCAAAGAATATTTATCATCTTTTAGAAATACTTACTATAAATCATAAAAATTTTATTAATGCTATATAACTTATAACTCCTAACATATTTCATTATTTTCTTTTCTACTCTCTCCCTTCTATTTTTAGTAATAAGACTCCCTGTGGTTAGTTTTTTGACTTTTCTCTGTCACTATTTCTGTTCTCTTGGAGAATTATCCAAAATTGTTTGTTGTATCTCCCTATACTCAGAGGAAACTCTTGTAAGTAGATAAATTCCATATGCTAAATAAGCACAAAGATATATATATTTATTAATCATATCCTTTGTCTCAACAATAAAAGAGTCATCTAAAAGCTCCTGTAATACTCTAGATCAGTCTAGTCCAAAGTAAGGTACAATTGTCTTTTTGAGAAAGTCATAGTCTAGTGACCTATAATAGTTTACTCTTCCTATTGTTTCTTCACATGAAAAGTATTGAGCTGGCTGTATTATTTACTCATTGGCATATGACAACATTACAAAAAAAATAGTTGCTAAAATCAACGTTTCATATCTCACAAACACTGTGGGTCAGGAATTCAGACATGACTCAGCTGATCCTCTGCAAAACAGCTAAGGATCTGTGCTGTGGTCTCATCTGAAACTCTGCTGGGGAAAAAAACACTTCCTTACTCATGTCATTGTAGGCAGATTTCAGTTGCTTGTGGGCTTCTGGACTAAGGGTCTCAGTACCTGGCTGGCTGTCACCTGGGGGCTACGGTCACATTCTAACTGCATGGCTCTCTCGCTGCACATAATCACAACATGACAACTTGTTTTCTCATAGCCACCAAGGTAAAGAGAGTCTTTTAACAAGGCAGGCATAACAATCTTATGTAATATGATTATGTCCATCCATTACCTTGCTGTTTTTTATTGATTAGAAGCAAGTCACTGGTCCCACATAAATTAAAAAATATGGAACTACAAAAAGGCATAAATACCATGACATGGAGATCATGGGGGCCACCCTGGTGTCTCTGTACCCCTCTGGTTTATCGATCATTCTCCTGGAGATGCTGACACTGCTGTTCTCCTCATTTGTTTCTTCCTGCAGGATGAAGCTTGAATACAGTTTAGAATATCTTCCTATACACCAAACTTAAAATTAGAATATTTACCATACAAATCATGATTTAATGGCAATGATGTAACTATAACTTGATCTTAGCTTCCATGCATTATATTCATTATGCTTATTACATGTTTTCCTGTCTCTCTAATGGGATTATAAATACATTTTTGTTTTTTAAAGATTGATTGGTTGATTTTTAGAGAGAGGTGAAGGGAAAAAGAAATAAAGGGAGAGAAGCATTCATATGAAAAAGAAACATTGATCGGTTGCCTTTTGCAGGCGCCCCAACTGGGAACCGTACCTGCAACCCAGGCACGTGTCCTGACCAGGAATTGAAACAGAGGCTTTTTGCTTTAAGGAATGAAGCCCAACCAATTGAGCCACACTGGCCAGGGCAAGTACATTTTTCTTTTTTCCACATTCTTCATGTTATCAATAGCGTTCTTTCTTCCAAGTTATATATTTGTGAGTGTACCAATTTGTTTCTGTGTTTTATTGCAATTTCTCTTCATTGGAAATTGGCTCAGCCTTTTGCTTCCTCTTCTTCCATCAGAGCATCTTTCCCACATCTCCCTTTCAAATCAGTATCTACCTGAGAAATTACTTTCTCATAACTAACAGTCCCATCATGTAGCTATTTTGCCCTGACTTATCTCAGCTAAGGTTGTTTAGGTTGTTCCCCTTAGGAAAGAAGGATTGTGATTATACTACATAGCTCCAGAAGACAGAATGAAGATTAATAGTGGGAAGTGAGAAGAAGAAAAATTGTACTCAGTTTGTGGAGGACCTTTTTAATAGCTACAATCATGTGACAGTCTCTGGAAGTGCTCAGGTAGGAGACAGCCATTTATCAGAGCTCCTGGCGAAGAAATGCCTACATTGCAGTATCATGCCTTAAAAGACTAATTCATCCTAAGTCCCTCCTGACTCTAAGATACCATCATTCAGAGGTAAGTTTTAAGCTCCCCATCTTCTTTTCTAAAGTCTAAACAAAATATATGAGGGAGGTATAATATGTATAATATACATGTGTATAAAATGCATTATACATATATATAAAGTATATTATACATATACTTTATATATATGTATATGTATATTATACATATATAATATGTTATACATGTATATATGTATATGTATATATAATATAATAATATATTATATATGCATATTATATTATTATAAATATATGTATTTATATTATATTATATATGTATTTATAAAATATATGTATTGTAATATAAAATATATTTTATATATTATAAATATATAAAATATATTATATATGTATTTATATATATGTACACACACACACACATAAAATATGAGGGAGGATCCCCCAAAATCAGAATGATCTTCTGGAGGATGTGCCCCTTGTAGTATAGGCTTCCTTTGCCAAGTGAGTGTTTTGGGAACCCATCTTTATGAGCGTACCAGCTGGCGTTGTTGTGAGAGGCTATATTCTACTTCAATGAATTTTTTTGAAGATTCTTTCAACATGTTTGCCCATTTCACAATGGGTGATTTATGAGGACACCTGAACACACCACACTGAGTGTTTAGCAGTTTTTGACTAAAAACGGCATGACCCCATGCCCCACCCTCCCTATTCACCTGATCTCGCCCCAAGAGACTTTTTTGTGTTTCTTCTGGATGAGAAAAGTACTCAAGGGGAAATGTTTTTGGCAATGTGGATGGAAGAGATGACACAAAAAATGGCAGAAGCACTAAAAGGGCATCAAAATTGTGGAGTTCAAAAACTTGTGAGCAGTGGAAAAAACATCTTGTTAGTTGTATGGCATCAAATGGAGAGTACTTTTAGGTGGCTAAAGTTTAAACACGTAAGAATAAATACACAATTTTTTTACAAATAAATTCTGGTTTGGGGGGTCACCTCTTGTATAATAATAAAATAAAACTTTATTGGCATAACCACCAAATAAACACCATTAGGATAATTGTTTCTCTGTCTCACTCCCACTGTAACTTTTTTCCCCCCTTTCTAGTGCATATGCCACTTTCTTTTACTACTAGTGCTGTCAGCTCCCAGTGCTGTGGTTAGTCTTAGCTGCGTTTCTAAATCTCATTCTTATTTTCCAATTTTTTTACTTTGCATGAACTGACATGAAAACAATGAAGAACCACATGGCCATTAAGAGACTAAAGGGAAGTCTTGCCTTATTCTCATAATTCTTCATATTTCTATTTCACTCCATTACTTCATCAAATTGAAATACAATTTCTCACATATCTCTACAACTCAATTGAAATACTATATTGTGTCATACTTTCCTATTTGAAAAATAATCCTTTTTGTCAGGTTAAAGGCTTTTCCTTGATTTAAAATATCTGAATATAGTTCCTATGTCTCTCCCCTTCTCTCTCTCTCTCTCTTTTGCTATATTCAGCTTCAGAGAACTTAGCTGTTTTCTATCCCTTTGAGAAGACTCCCTATATTCAGTGTTGTAACAGCAGCTCTGCTGTTCTAGCCAGACTTTAAGCTCAGTGTAATTAAATTCTTAATTTGATATTTAATATCATGTAACAAAAGACAATAGGAAATACAATGAAGTAGTAGACAGTGTAGGATTAAGATTAAGTAGGTATGAGATTGGCTACCTTTGAGAGAAGCATCATTACCTTGTTAAACATAAATAAATGCAAAGGTTTCAAAGGTGGAAATTATGTGCTCTTGCAAAGATTTGATGTGTGGTGTGAGAGAGCATATATGACCTAGCATGAGTCCAATGAGCTGAGGGAAGATGCTGGCCCCCTCAATGTCAGAGCAGCCTCAGTTGTTAATTAGCCACAAAGGAGCTGCCCTGGATGTTCAATGTTAGAGTTATCAAAGCTTTTCATGGATAATTGCTAGTACATAGTTTGTGGAATCATTCATGTTCTTTATCAGCCTACTATTTCCAGGGTAATGAATATGAGCTATGCAAAATGCCAATGCAGTAACAAATACACTTTAGGCACTCAAAACATGTCAGGCCCTTCTCCCTCTCATTCCCAATCCACTCATTTGCTTTCTGCTTTTGCTTAAGTTCTTCTTTTTTTTAAAGATTTTATTTATTTATTTTTAGGGAAGGGAGGGAGATAGAGAGGGAGAAACATCAATGTGCGGTTGCTGGGAGTTATGGCCTGCAACCCAGGCATGTACCCTGGCTGGGACTCGAACCTGCGACACTTTGGTTCATAGCCCGCACTCAATCCACTGAGCTATGCCAGCCAGGGCAGCTTAAGTTCTTCTTAATAAATAATATACCTAGGCAATCAATACCATATCTCTTGCCATTTCCATTCTTTTACGGTGGAAGTCTGGAATTGAGCCTCTTTCTTTCAAGAGGCTTATCCTGCATTATCTGTTTGAATGATGGGGCTCTGAAAGAGCTCATATGACAAAAATGCTACATCAGCCCTTTACATGATCTTTGAAAATCATTAAACATGGAAAAATCTATTTGGTCTATCAAGTTTGTATTTGTCTCACTCATATTTTGTAGGGTTACTTTCTTTCTCAGGAGTCAATATACTTTTCTCTATTCCCTTAGTGTTCCCATGTAAAATGAAAAAAAAGCAACAAACATATACCACAACAGTCCCATCATCTCCACCACATACACACCCAGACATACATTTGCACATCTATCTGTAGATTTACAAACATTATTTCACACTTGATTTCTTCTATACCCCTGCTAAATCAGCATGTTAATTTGTTTTCAAGGCTGCTTATATGACTGAATGGATGAAAGCTTGAGAAAAAGTTGTGATTTATGGGTATGTGTTGGCAGGAGGCAGTAAGGCTGTAATTAGCCTTGAAGGAAGCTAATGTCACAATTCATATACTAACTCTCTACCATCACCAGAAACCCACCACAGTTCTAGTCTCATGACTAGATTCTGCAAATCTTGCCGAAGCTTAGTCTTTTATTTTCCCTAGCAGGAAGAAGACTTAAAAGAGCACGCCTAGGCTGAATAAATGGCTGCTAAATTTTCTCGAGAAATGTAACATGTGCCTGCTGATCAATCATTCTGAATAAGTCTTTTTTCTCCTCTCACTTTAATCCAGTGGAATAGGAATGTAATGTCTTGGAAAGGGGAAAGATAGAGGAGCCCTCTGGGGAAATGTTCTTAGCAAAATATAGTGAATAGCAAATCAGGAATATAATAACAATGAGCCAAAATAACAAGTGAGAGCCACTGCTGAAGAAGAGTAAGGTAAAGAGGAGGTGGATGTGTAACCTCTGGCAGGTATACATGCATATCAGCACCTCCCCTTCTTTCTCCCTTTGCTCTTACCCGGATTGGAGAAATATTGAGCACTGAGGGGTCAGACACCAGGCTGTTGAAGGGATGGGAGAAGGAGAAGCTTAAATCTTAGCCTTCGACTCCAGTCCTCGTAACTGGGGATCATTGAGAACCTAGAGTACATATCGAGCAACTTTCAGAAGCTTATTAAGGGTCTTAATTTGTTTCAAATGATAGAAGTGTTTGTGAATCTCTTCTACCTCTTTTTTGCTGCTTCCTCTCCATTTCCTCAGAGGACTTGCATACTTTTCAGGTCTTACACAGCTCCATTGGGATACTCCACTCAGGTCCTCTGCCATCCTCTGCCATCCGCTGCCAATGTCCAAAGCTCCAAATGACACCTCCCTTTCGGAGTTAACTACAACTAACCCCAAGATTCAGAAAGCAGTTCAATTTAGTTATGTAGTTATTCAGTTAAACTAATTCACGTAAGATTATAAAAAATAGCATTTAACATTTCCTGCATTTCCACTTTTTAATCTAAGTAAAACACTAATTGAGGTCTGGGTCATGGATAAATGTTTGGAGGAAAGGCTGTTCCCAAGGTTCTTCCCATCTCTACTCCTCTCCTTTTAGTGAATCATGTTCAGAATAGTTCAGTTGTGCTTCATCTACCCACCATTTGGAGCCTTTGCATATATTTCTGCATTCCATGGGTCTTAGAGACCATTGTAGGGGTTGGCACATTTTCAAACAGGCAAATCACAAATCCAAAAATGGAGAGTTTCCTCTTTTTATATTAATATCCGGCTATTGATTTACTCACACATTAGAAACCTCAACTTAAAGGTGGTAGAGACTTTATCACACCTACTAAGTAAATATTCTTTATTTATGCTGATAACAGAAATGCCAAAGACCTTAGTTGAAGATTTAAAAATAATAGTTAAATAAAAATAACCAAGAGCCCTTGTTTTCTCTCTCTGTACTTGTTACGCAAATGATTTTAATTTCATTTTTAAAATGTGTTATTGACTCTAAAGCTGTAATCTTATAGTAAATTATACTGTACACAAACATATTATATACATTACTATATTAAAGACCACACCCACTATTTGTTTTGTGTGGTGAGCTGGGTTTTGTGCAGTGCTTAGAATGCCTTTCCTGTCATTGCTCTGCATATGTTTAATCTTAGTGTAACATGTCATAGATTAAGAAAACTCTAGTTCCATGTTACTTAAAAGAAAATCACACTTGAACATCTCTGCAGTACATGTCTACAGAACTCTTTTAAAGGCCAAGCAAGGCTCAAGCTTATCTGTTTGGTGCACGTCTACATCTGGTTTAGGAGTCAGTTGTGTGTACAGACACATGAATATGCAAAATGTTATGTATTACTTACAGAGCTGGAAATCATTGTAGAAAAGCCCTTTATGCATAGCAAGATGTTAAATTTCTTTAAAGCTTATTCTTTAGACTGAGTCCTCAAAAGGTCAGAGACAAAAGAAAGGTAACAAATTCTGAATTCATAGTCCAAACTGAGGTGATGAATCATCTTTGCAGGATTTTCAAAGGAGGCTGGAAAAAAGTGGTTTTATGACCTTTGGCTGGCCGCATATCCTCGGCTGTTAAAGGAGGACATGGAGGCCTAGAGAAGGGAAGTTGGGAATTTGAGAAAGGTTTTCCCTGGAGAGATGTCCAAATCAAGTCATGTGGATTTACCACTTTTATCCTACCCAGAATGGAGGGTAAGGACAGTGGGGCTTTGTTCTCACCATATAGGTGTGAGGAACTTAGTGAGACCAATCACAGAGCCTAAGTTACCATCCCTGTAGTTTAAGGCACAGTGAACTAGTGTCTGACACACTCTTGAGGACTGAGTGGGTGGCCATGTCTGGAGCTGCTTGCTCTCATAAGAAGGATAAAGAGAGGTAGTTGTAGCAAAGATGGTCTTCATGCCCCACATTTGCATAGACTAAACATCTGCAAATGTTTCCCATGGACCTGGTATGGATTCTCTAGAGGAACTTGGTTGGTGTTGTTTTAGGTGCAGCTTAACATAATTGTCCAGAAGGGCTAAGAGACCTCAGTCAACAGGTCTAGGGTTAATGGAAAAAGATAACCAGCTTGGGGAGATGCATTTGTGCTAGAAAGTAAACTTCAGGTGGACATCCAGGCAACTAAGAGGAGGAGGTATCTGAGCAATCAACAAAGCACCTGATGAGACAAGTGGCACTAAACTATTACAGCTGGATGAAACCAATACTGTCAATGAAGTAACACCTTTTCTATGCAACTACAACACACACACACTCAAACACATACATATATGAACACTTCTATACCCAGAGGGGTCAGGAGCCACAACTAATAACTATTTTTAAGGGACCTATGGCCAATATGGAGGCATAGGTTGATATACCATGCCTCCTCACACAACAAGAAAGGACAACAACAACTTTTAAAACAAAAAACAACCAGAACTGACAGAAAATTGAACTGTATGGAAGTCTGATAACCAAGGAGTTAAAGAAGAAATATTCATCCAGACCTGTAAGAGGGGCAGAGATGGGCAGCTAGGCAGAGAGGACTCACAAAAACACAGCAGATGGATGACCAGAGTGGGCGAGGTGGCAGCTGGAGGAGCAGGAGGACCCACATTTGTGTGCAGATAAACCAGGGGGAAAAACTGCGTAGCAAGATAGACCGTGCAACCCAGGTTTCCAGTACAGGGAAATAAAGCCTCAAAATGTCTGGCTGAAAAAAACTGTGGGGGTTGAGGTAGTGGGAGAAACTCCTAGCCTCACAGGAGAGTTTGTTGGAAAGACCCACAGGGTCCTAGAAGGTACACAAAACCATCCATCTGGAAATCAGACAAGAAGGGCCCAATTTGCTTGTGGGTAGTGGAGGAAGTGACTGAAAGCCAGCTGAGAGCCCAGCAAGTGGCATCATTTCCTCTCAGTCCCTTATCCCACCTACAGCACCACAGTGCAGCAAAGTGGATGGCCCCACCCTGGTGAATACCTAAGGCTCTGCCCCTTACTACAAAACAGGTGTGCCGGGACCAAAAAATATGGCCCAAATGAAAGAACATATTAAAGCTTCAGAGAAAATACAACTAAGTGATGAAGAGATAGCCAACCTATTAGATGCATGGTTCAAAACACTGGTAATCAGGATGCTCACAGAAATGGTTGAGTATGGATGCAAAGTAGAGAGAAAAGTGAAGGCTATGAAAAGTAAAATAAAGGAAAACGTACAGAGAAGCAACAGTGAAAGGAAGGAAACTGGGACTCAAATAAACAGTTTGGAGCAGAAGGAAGAAATAAACATTCAACCAGAACAGAATGAAGAAATAAGAATTAAAAAAAAAATGAAGAGAGGTTTAGGAACCTCTGGGACAACTTTAAATGTTTCAACATCTGAATCATAGGGGTGTTAGAAGGAGAAGAACAAGAGCAAGAAATTGAAAACTTATTTGAAAACATAATGGAGAACTTCCCCAATCTGACAAAGGAAATATACTTCCAGGAAGTCCAGGAAGCTCAAAGAGTCCCAAAGGTGTTGGACCCAAGGAAGCACACACCAAGGCCCATCATAATTACATTACCCATGATTAAAGATAAGGAGAGAATCTTAAAAGCAACAAGAGAAAAGTGGACAGTTACCTACAAAGGAGTTCCCATAAGACTGTCAGCTGATTTCTCAAAAGAAACCTTGCAGACAAGAAGGGGCTGGAAAGAAGTATTCAAAGTCATGAAAGGCAAAGACCTCCATCCAAGATTACTCTATTCAGCAGAGCTATTATTTAGAATGAAAGGGCAGATAAAAGTGCTTCTCAGATAAGGTCAAGTTAAAGGAGTTCATTATCACCAAGCCCTTACTATATGAAATGTAAAGGGACTTGTCTAAGAAAAAGAAGATCAAAACTATGAACAGTAAAATGACAACAAACTCACAACTATCAACAACTGAACCTAAAAACAAAACAAAAACAAAAACAAACCAAGCAAACAACTAGAACAGGAATAGAATCACAGAAATGGAGATTACATGGAGGGCTATCAGCTGGGATGGGGAAGAATGGGGAAAAAGGTACAGGGAATACATATTATAAATGGTAGGTACAAAATAGACAGGGGGAGGTTAAGAATAGTGTAGGTAATATAAAAGCCAAAGAACTTACATGTATGACCCATGGGCATGAACTAAGGTGGGGGGGAATGGAGGCAGGAGGGATTGTGCAGGGCAGAGGGGAATAAAAGAGGGAAAATAGGGAAACTGTAATTGCATAATCACAAAAGATATTTAAAAATGTTTAAAAAATGAACTATTTTTAAGGAAATAAAAACTGTTTTTAAATAGACTATTTTAAGAGCAGTTAGAGGTTCACAGCAATATTAAACAGAAGGTATGGAGAATTTTACTTATTCCCTGCCCCCACATCACTGCATTCCTCAATACCAATGTCCTCAAGCAGAATGGTATATTTGTTATAATTGATGAATTTATATTAACATATCATTGTTACCCAGAGTCCAGTTTCCATTAAGGGTTCACTTTTGGTATTGTACATTCTATGGGTTTGGATAAGTTTATAATTATAGGTATCTAACATTTTAGTTTCATATAGAGTAGTTTCACTGCCCTAAAAATTTTCTGTCCAGTCATCCCTCCCTTCCACCTAATCTTGAAAACTACTGTTTCTTTTATCATCTTTATAGACTTGTTTTTTCCAGAATGTCATATAGTTGGCATCATACAGTGCATAGCCTTTTCAGATTGGCTTCTTTCACTTAGTAATATTCATTAAGCTCTCCTCCGTGTCTCTGCAATGGCTTGATAACTTTTTAAAATTTTTTTTGTGCTGAATAATTTTCTTTTGTCTGGATATACCAAAGTTTATTTATCAAGTCAACTACAAAAGGATATTTTGGTTGTGTTCAAGCTTTAGCATTATGAATAAAGCTGCCATACACATCTGTGCAGATTTTTGTGTGGATATAAGTTCTCGACTTCTTTGGTTGGATATCAAGGAGTGTGATTGATGGATCATATGATTAGAATATGTATAGTTTTGTAAGAAACTGCCCAATTGTCTTCTAAAGTGCATTCTCACCAGCAATGAATGAGAGTTTTATAGTTTTGTCTTTTGCATTTAAGTTCAATCTATTTTGAGTTAATTTTTATGAAGAGTGTAAAGTCTGTGTTTAGATTCTTTTTTTGTTTTGTTTTGTTTTGCCTGTGGATAGGCAGTTGTTCCAGTGCCATTTGTTGAAAGACTATCTTTCTTCATGGCATTGCCTTTTCTCCTTTGTCAAACATCAGTTAACTCGACAAACGTGCGTCTATTTCTAGGCTCTCTATTTATTTTCCTATTCTTTCACCAATACCACACTGTCTTGATCACTATAGCTTTTTAATATGTTTTGAAGCAGTATGAGTCCTCCTTTGTTTTCCCTCAATATTGTGCTGGCTGCTCTGCATCTTTTGCATCTCTACATAAACTTTAGATTCAGTTTGTTGATATCCACAAAATAACTTGTTGAGATTTTGTGTGGGATTCTGTTGACTGTATAAACAAATTGGGGAAAACTGACATCTTGATAATATTGAGTGTTTTATGAACATAAAATATTATTCCATTTATTCAGTTCTTTGATTTTGTTCATATGAAATTTTGAAGTTTTCCTCATATAGATCCTATATATATATTGTTGGATTTATACCTAAGTATTTTGTTTTGTTAAAGGGGGTGTTAATATAAATGTTACTATTTTCTCAATTTAAAATTTCATTTGTCTATTGCCGGTATATAGGAAAGCAATTGACTTTTGTATATTAATCATGTATTCTTGTAGCCTTGCTTTAATTTCTTATTAGTTCCAGGAGGTTTTTTTTTTTAAATTAATTCTTTCAGATTTTCCACACAGACAGTAATGTCATCTGTGAACAAAGACAGTTTTCTTTCTTTCTTCTCAATCTGTATGCCTTGTATTTTCACACTGTTAAATATGATATTTTTTTTGTAGATATTCTTTATCAAGTTGAGAAAGTTCCCCTCTATTTCTAGTTTACTGGGGGGATTTTATTATAAATGGGTACTAAAGCTAATAATTTTTAAACTCATGGGATAATATGAGACATAAGGCATATTAGGAAATATGAGTTTTAAAAAGCATATATACTTTAGAAAACCTGTTATTTAATATAAGTAAATTATGCAAATTGGTTAGAAAACATATAAAGCAACTGTTGTATTTTCGTATCCACCACAACCATGTGGGGTTTTTTGAAAATGGAAAACATTATACAATACCTTAAGTTTTAAACTATTAATTATGGGAATAAAATAAATTCTTCTGCCAATGTATTTTCCTCCCCAAAATTAGAACTTGTAGTCCCACTCATTCTTTAATCATTATGAAAACATGCAATAAGTTTTTAATGGAATTTTCTGTTTGTTGAGAAATCCTTAGTCTATTGCCCCCAAAATATTTACATCCGTTATATTCAGCAGGAACCAGAGGAGAGAATGATGTAAAAGCCCTTTGGAAAAGGTCAAACAGAGCATGTCATGTGCTTGCTTTTTTGAGCTTTCTTATTGTGCTTACCTTTTCGATGCACAATAGAACTATATCCTCCCCAGCATCAAATGACTTTTGTTCCATGAAATGCAAATGATTTTCACTGCCTATGAAACAGTAATTTTTAATTCAACCATTACTGATTGGGTCATCCAATTCGATTACATTTGATTGGGCTCTGCTCACTGATAAATTGTTCTAAATCCTCACATGAGGATATGTTTTTATTGATGCTAGAGAGAGATGTAGGGAGAGAGAGAAAGAGAGAGAGGGAGAGAGAGAAACATTGATGTGAGAAACACTGATCAGCTGCCTTTCATATGTGCCCCAACCAGAGATTGAACCTGCAACCTAGGTGTGAGTTTTGACTGGAATGGAACCCACAACTTTTTGGTGCACAGATGATGCTCTGACCAACAGAGCCACCTGGCCAGGCTGCTCACTGATGAGCTGACTGCAAGATCACACTATCAATATATGCCACACATTATAGCAAATGTTTTTTTAAATTGTTATAATAATATTGTAATTATTAAGAATGAATAATCATTCAAATGATTTTAGGACAATTTTGTTGTTTGTACTTCTATATTAAAGATCTCTCATTTATCTATTTTCAAGTTTCTGGATGGATTTAATTGAGAAATATTCTGATGAAAAGGAAGCAATCTAAAAGAAAGAAAACTATTGTTATTTGTTACTTCTTATAAGGTCTTGTGAGTCAGATTTATTTCTACTACCACATACTAAAACAAAATATAATAATAAAATCTATTATCGAGCTAAGATTGTACAGTTACTAGTTTTAATGTTTTGTGTTTATAAGAAGCCTGTTTTCATTAGTGGAACTTATAAGTTGTTACAAATCTGATATCATGATTTTATATTACATTACATAATTTTACATTATATTACATAATTACACATTAATAACATCTATTTATCCATCTTATTTGAGGTATTAGAAATTTCCTACCTCTCTCAAATACTTTTGAAAATTATTGATCTACATCAAAAGTTGAACAAACACCTTGTTTATTATGTGTATTATAAGACTCTGGGCTTCAGATCAAATAAATTATCTACATTTTAATAAAAATAGTTCATTTAAATTTTGTATTTATAACTTATTAATTTAAACACATGGATTTAGGTTTACATTAATATTGTCTGCTAACCATTTTGATAAAGCAGATTGCAGATAAAATACTATATTTTCAACGCTTTTATTATTGTCTTACTTTATATGTTGACATACAAATAGGAAATGATTATTAGAAACTGTTCATCGAAACAGGTACAGGAATTTGATATTCAGACATAACAATAAATGAAAAAATCAAAATAAGGAATAACCAAAGTAATAAAATCCAGATTTCTGTGCTGTTAGATAAAGTATAGGTCAGCCAATTCAAACACTCATCTGGTAACTGAACACCTATTATGCTGGAACTCTTTGTGCAATACAAATAAGTATAAGAAATGCTCTTTACTCTCAAAGACTTAGATGTGGGAAGTGAGATATAAACATGTGAGTTCTAACTAAAGAGATTTAAATCAGTTGAGGAGATTACTAAGATGATGACTCAAGAGAGTATATTATCAACTGCCAAAATAATTCCTTAAACAATCTGTCCTTTTGAGAGGAAGCCACCCAATCTATCCCATAGATTGTTATATGGAAGAGAGTTCCATATACATTAAAGGATGTAAATCTGTAGAAAGTCCATTTTGATAGCTCAGGCTTCACTTATTTTAGGTGTTTTTGTGACATCTCTTATGTAGGGCACTAGAGATATAATGCATATTCCAGCATGTTAGATCAGAGTTTATGCATTGTGAAGGATAATGTTAGACTCGGATGCAAAGTCTTTTGGTTTGTGTGGCAAGAAGAGCTAGGAAAATGTAACTAGTACAAAAGAAGAAGTGGGAAAAATGATTTCATTTGAAATTTTCTAATTTTTGTGGCTTGTGGTGGAATCTAAGTTTTAAAGTACCATAATTTAGCAAGTGATTACCAGTAGGGCTATGAAATGCTAGTGGTATTGGTAGTGGGGCAAAAGGGCATTGGTTCCTTTAGTCAAGGATTTTGAGTTCAGAATCTTCCTATCTCTTTGCTATCTTTTTCTAATTAATTAAGATGAAGGTCTCTTCTTCTGTCTTTCTCCTCTCATTTTTCAATTTACCCTGCCAAAGGGAAAATTTCCTGATTTTTGGAGTAAATCTCTATTGTCACTATTTTCTGCACTATGTTAATTTCTCCTCCAAAGAATTTGAAACTGGGACTCAAGGTCTCTTCTGCTTTTGTACCTCTCCAGGTACCACTCTCTTGTTTTGTCTCCTGCAGTATGACAAATTCTATTATAATGGGTGTGAGGTACCTATTTTACTTTAGTGCAAGGGAATTTGAGGGTTGAAACTATAATTAAATCAAATAAGTTACAGGTATGAATTATTCAGTTACTAAGTCTGTCTTCTGAGCTTTGCAAGCAAAACCTCCAGTCATCACCATGTTCTCCTCTCTGTTTTGTTTAATAAATAACTCCCTTGTGAAACCACTTATATCCCACACCTCCAACATTTCAGTTCTTTGTATTAAGAAATTACCCTTAAATATATACATTATACTAGGTAATTTTAGGTATGTAAAGAATATTAGAAATTCTCTAGTTCATCTCTTTAAATATAAAATGGGATGAGAAAATCAGACCCAGAAAGGTAATAATCACAAAGAAAGTGGCAGAACTGAGATATGGCAAAAGTCATTTGACTCCAAATTTAATAATTATACATATACTCTTTATGTCATCAATACAGCAGTGTCTTCCTTTTTCTGTAGTATTAAATTGGACAAACTTCAATAATTGCTATAGAAAAACTAACTTTGTATGCTAGCCTGTAGTGAGATTTTTAAGAGCCTGGTAGTGATTCAAATAGTCTGGTATTTTTTGTATTTTATTATTACTATTTTGAAGTTCTTAATAGAAAATCAAAACCAAATGTGAATAGCCAGTCTGTAATCATTTAGAACAGGTTTTCTTGATTTCATAGTAGGTTGTTCTGAGATTATTCTTCAAAAATTCTGAATTACTAATGGTTAGAAACAAATAAAAAAGCTATTCTAAAATTTCTGTACACTTACCTCCTCTAGTTCTGGGATGGAGGCAGAACTTGATGAACACAAATATGTATTTGTTTGGTGGAGGAGTCATCAATTATACATCATGGTTGCTTATGAAAAATACCTTCTTTTCCTTTTCTTCCCTTTCCATAGCTTCCATTTCCCTCCAGCTCTTGCACCTGCCGGCCCTTTCCCTGAATGCCAGCGTGACTGTGAGTGCCAGAGGCAGCAGATGGGAAGGTAAGCTTTCCTTGTCTGCACTCCTATTAGCCAGTAGGATTTCTTGTTCCTTTCCATAACATTCCACTCTGTTGATCACTAAGTAGTCAGATACAATGCCAAAGCCACTTAGTACTCATTCAATACAAGTGTTTTGAATCAGAGATTACCCAAGACTCAGCTGAAAACCTTGGTTGGAATTTACTAATTTCACTTAATCCTCTGTTATGAAAATACTTTGAAACCCCACCTGTGACACAATGCCCAAGAAATGCTGAAGGCAAATGGGGATGTCTCAGAGGCTTCTGCCCCCACCCCATGTTGAGGTTATTAGCATCTCCAAAGCAATTAACACTCCAGCCTTTGTTCTAACTATGTAAACATTGTTGAGAAATCTTTGGAGAAGATAAAAAACTGGAGAGCTGGGCACATCACCCTCCTGAATGCCTAGGAGGTTAGTGAGAGTGGGTGTACCATACCCTGGTCCCTGAGGCCTGGTTCAGAGAACACTAGCTAAGGGAGCTTCAGACATAGGAGGAGTTGATTAGTTCTATCTGAGATTGAGTTTCTCTGTGAACTTTACGTTTAAACTCAGCCTGCCAAACACTAAAAACTCTCCCAAAATCTAGTAAACATAAACATTGGTAAGGGGTTGAGGTTGAAGAGTAAAGTATAGCTACTTCCTACAGAAAGTTTTGCTTTACCCACCCATCCACAGAAGCTGGTGTGAATGAGAAATGTTGTTATAACAATAGCTGAAATCCTCAAATATAGCTCTCTGAACTTCCTGGGAATCAGCTGCTGGAGCAGTTGGCTCCAGGCTGTCAGACAGCTGCTGAGGCAAGGGGATCCCAGTATCCCACTAAGAGGGCACTTGCTCAGCCTGTTCTCGCTGGCATGGTCCACAACATCCGCAGTGGGAGTGTAACAAGGAAGGCAACCTAGGCCCCGAGTCTCTGAGGAGGTAGGGCTATGGGGGCCGAGCATGATAAGCCTTCCCTGGACAACTTTGGAAGTGGTCCAGGCTCGGCTGTCTTTTGAGTTTAAATTTCTCTAGGACTTTCTGGGGTGTCTGAGTCGGAGTGGCATGGCAGAGAAAAGGAAGTGGGCTTTGTTTAGTAGGTGATATGAGACCATTGTATTCAAATTGTTCCATGGAAACACATGTGTCCCAAAGAATAATCTTACCAAGGCCAGAATTAGGTGACTGTTGGGCCAGAATTTTTTGAAATGACAGTGGTGGGTAGTCAGTGGTTGCAATCAGTCAGTTGTAGCCAGAATTTGAAAATAGCAAGGAGTCTCACTGTAAACTGGAACCAAGTGTCATCTGTTTGAAAATACTACTAGGCCCACATTCTTGGAAGCATGCAAACTTGAGCCTTCCATATGTTTTTCTGTTCTTACTCTCTGCTTAGATGCCTATAGAGAATCCAGTGGACACACTGGGACACTTTACCTTTTTTGTAGGGGTTGAACCCCAGGCCCTTCAAAATGAGCTCCACGAACTTTGATTTCAGGCACTTCCAAATACCCAAGGAATGGGAAGAAATGGAGAGTGGAACTTTAGGCCAAGACTAATATTTTCTCTCACCCTGATTGAAATGTGGAATTTGTTCAGGGCTAGAACACAAATAGAACTGAATGACCCTGCCCATTTGAAAAGGTCCCTAAATATCACATTGTATGAAGTTAAGAAGCTGAGAGTGAATAAATAGAAGAGTTGCCAAATATTGGTATAACCTCTAAATCTATGTGGTCCTTTTTTGTGTTCCCCACCATGACGATGAGTCAGAAAGTTCTGAGAAACCGATCCTGTGACTACTCACAGCCTTCAGACATGAAGGCCAAATCCATGCACCATATATAAGGCCTTCTAAAATCAAAATCCTAACAATCTCTTCGATCCTAGTTTTTATCACATTTCTAGTTCCCCGAACAGCAACTAGCACATGGTGAGCACTCAATACAAAGGTATGTAAGATAAAGTCTTCTGTCTGGATAATACCTTCTCTTGGAGGAACTATCCAAAGCTTAAAGCCTTTTCACACCTACCCCTCTTTCCCAGATATAACTCTTACTATTATTCACTTCTATGATAGCAGCCTTGAGAATTTGAGCTCCTTTTGTGAGAACCATAACATTCAACACTATATTCCCAGAAGCTAGCGTAGTCCCAGGTATTCAGGGCATACACAGTAATGCATGAGTAAGTGAATGAAGAACCAAGAAGCCGAAGTACGGGGATATGCAGTTCCTTAACCAAGAGCATTTTGTTAAAACAAGACAGGACAAAAGATAAATATAAAAATGTTCCCCTGTGCTCTCCTCAATATCCCACCACAAATTCTGTCACAGGAATCCTTTCTTGCTTTGTTTTGCATTGAATATCTATAGCTATATATAAAGTGAACGCCTGGTGAGTGGGCGGATGGTGGTGTTCACTCATTTAGTGAAATGTGAATATGTCAGCATCAAAGAAAATAGCAAAAAAGAGGTTTATGCAAAGCTTTCAGTTCTCATGTCTTTTTTTTAATCTAAGATGGTGCAGAGATGATTCAAACTTCCTATTCACATCCATTTTATCACATCAAATATGATCATTAGCAAGCAGTATTTGAACGGTAGTTATTTCCTGACTGACGATAGCCATCAGGGCTACTCAGATTCCCATATGCCTGGGTCTGATACAATTCAGATGGTCTGGAAAACAGTGGGAGGAAGGAAGTAATTAAAAATGAAGGGGAAGCTTTGGGCAGGGAATGGGCACCAATTTTATCTCATCCAAGAATATCCCTATACCTCTTCTTTTGAAAATTATGGGTGGGGACACAAATACTATTTTTAAACCTATTTCATATCCTCAAGTTGTCATGCTGTCTTGCTGGTAGGATGAGTGTCAGGAAACCCTGAGGGTGGATACTAGTGTTTAAAATATACTGGAAAAACCAGAAAGGGATTAGATGTAGAATATTGTGGATATGGAGGAAGCTGAAAAAATGGACAATGATACAAATATAAATTCAGTGTCCCAAGCAATACTTTATAAGCCATTACTTACTCCCCTCACCATCCTAAGGAACACTTCACTGCCACCAGCAACACTTTCCTATGCAGGGTGGGGGTGGGGAGTGAGTGGGTGGGAGGGAGGCCTTCCCTCAGGTTTCTGAGCTCTGTAGAGGCTTCTTGGGCATGAGCATCACCCAGAAAAGCGGAGGGAAATACCGTGTTTGGCAATAATTTGTGAACACTGAGGATCCAAAGTGAGGAAGGAGGCTTTGACTGCATTCTTAATTTCAGGACCAGTCTGTTGCAAAAACAGACTACTAATGTTCTTTCTGCACATTCAGCTACATTATATTACCCAGCCTTCCCCCATCTTCAGTTGGTGGGGTTGTGTGGTGAGTTTTGGCCAAAGGACTATGGGCGGGAGTGATTTTGTAAGCCTAGCTCATAATCAATATTGTCTCTTCACTGACAGCCTAAATGGAGATGAATCTGAGCCTCTAGAGGGGCAGTGTACCCCAAAATAGGTAGGGTCTGGGTCCTTACATGAGCTATTCATAAGGTGGCCTACCAAACACAACACTACCTCCCCACCAGCCATTGGGATTTTATTTGTCATTCTGTGAAGCCACAGAGGTGTGGGAGTTTCTAGAGATACAGCCACTGCTCCCAAACCTTTCATAAAAGTGACTCAAATGATCTCACATACCATGTCCTCCCTTGTTCTCTGTCACTCTCAGGAGAATCTTCTTGACATCTCCCATCCTGTTTTGGGCATACAAGCAATCCGTTCATTCAGAATGCCAAAGTCTTACTTGTGGCTAGAATAGCAATGACATTTAAATAGGAATTGACACAGTGATTTTGGGGAGATAATGTATAAATAATTGAGGGAACCTGATGAGCCATGCTATCAGTCATGTGGCATTCTTTTCTCATTGATGCACACATATAATTTCAACTAAAGTGCTAGGTCCAAATGCATGTAGCCTTCCCCATGGTTTCTGGAATCTATGGGATTTAACTAGACTAATGGGATAATTTAGGCAGCTTTGGGCTCTTGATTTAAAGCAGGGCTGTTGATGTGAGGTTATTAAACAAATAAATAGACAAATAATGAATCTTTGTGTATCTAGAGTGTAGTCACGGGAGATCAGAAATTGAATAGGGACTGGGGTAACATAAAACTAGGTTGCTGGTGAGCAAAGAATTTGCCCCTGTTGCATATTTGAATCTCACTCCAGATGCACAGACTTCTTATTTATCCAAATGGTAGATTAGGATGTAGTCCTTCGGGCTAGGGCAAGAGTAACCTCTAAAGACTGACAGCTCCCCACCTGCATTCTGCCCTTCACATGCTCTCAATCCCACTTTTCTGTTGCCTCTACCCAAGGATAGAAAGGAAGTTCTTTATTCAGCAAAGATAATCCTCTGCATTTCCTTAATTTTCTACTTCCCCTGTGACCACCCAGGACACACAATAAACATAAAAATAAAGCTTACCTAAGAACAGAGCTACTTGAAATTACAAAGTGAAGGAAATAATTGTACTTGCCTGGCAGTTGCAGTAGGCAGAATGCTGAGCTTCAGCAACACCGCTGAGTTCCCTGCCTTTTGACTGGAACTGAGGAAAAGGGTTCTGTCTGCGCATCCTTGCCTGGGGTGGCTGGTGACTGCTGTGGACAGAAAAACAAATTGTTGGTGCCACTTCTCTGTCTGTTTTTCAGGGAGATTTCTCTGAGTGTCTTGAATGACCCACTTCACAGGGCACCATGGTCACAGTCATTAGTTGCTAAGCCATGCCTATAACCTGTGCCTCTTCCCTTTCTTGATGTCCTTTCTTAAACTTGCTTTTGGATTAGAAACCTCTTTTCCCTGATGCATACACCTCTTGACTTGTGCTTTGTAGCAGTTTTCCTGCCAGCTGCTTTTTTCTCCATCTCGAAGGTATCCTACACAATGATGCTGCCTCAAGGTGGTGGAAGGATCCGCAAGTAACAGTTTGAAGAAAAATTTCCCAAGAAAACTATTCACCATGAGTTATACTATTGTTCACAAATATGTTTACTTCCCTGTAGGATTCCCACTTATTGCTGTTAAGATCAGCTGTGTAATGTGGTTAAGGTAAAGACATGTCAGCATGCATCATAATGCTACCACCTTTCAGAAGCTTTAGGAGATGTTGTGAGAGTTGGCCAGTTCTTTTGCTTCTGCCTCCTGCCATAAAAATGGTGCATCTAACCAGACATTTATTATTTTTTAAAGACCTTATTTATTTATTTTTAGAGAGATGGGAATGGAGAGAAAAGAGAGGGAGAGAAACACTGATGTGAAAGAGAAACATCTATTGCTTGTTTTTTGTATGCACCCTGACCAAGGCCAAACCTGCAGTCCAGGCATGTGTCCTGACCAGGAATTGAATTGGCAACCTTTCACTTTGTGGGATAACACCCAACCAACTGAGCCACACCAGTCAGAGCTAGACATTTATTCTTTAGCCTGGGTCCAGGAATAAGACTCATGGAGCAGAGCCAAATAAAATCGAGCGGAGACATATCATCTGCAGCCAACCTGCAGCCACTAATATATAATGTGGTCTGTTGTAAGCCACTAAAATTTGGGGATTGTTTGTGGATGCAGCAAAGCTGACAAATATACCACCCGATCAGGAACATTAGTAATTAATTTTGTGAATGAGAGAGAACATTTATTGGGTTAAACCCCTATAAGTTTTTTGAGTTGTTTGTGGTCACTGTAAGTAATTACCTTAATCTAACAAGCCCTTCTCCCTTTTAATAGCCTAGGATACTCATTAGCCCCTGAAATGGAAGGGCTATGATGAGGTGAAGGGGAAAGACATCAGATACTCAAGCTAAGTAAGATTAAAAGGAACCAGCTTAAAACTTCTCCCAAAACACTGGAGCAGTGGTGAATGTCTACCACCCACATCTACTGTAAGTCAACACATTACAAGTAGGGTATAGTAGCTTTAGTTTACATTTTTGTAATAGCAATAGAAATAAATATAATTTTTCTTTTTTATATTTATCCTACTTTACTCCCAGATTTCCTTGGTACTCTTTCTTAGCAAGAAGATTTTGGAAGGAACAAGGTTCTGTTAAGCTGGCACTGCAACCTGAACATGCTCTTTCTGATGACCTCTACATTCCCTACAAAGCTTCTTAGATTCTCCATTTCTCATTCAGATCCTTTGAGTTATTCTCTCTCCATGACTCATGTCCACCTTTCCACCTGCTTTTCTCTAACCTCTGCTCTTCATTGGACCTAGGATTTCTTATACTAGCTGTGTTAGTTTTCATTTTTTGGTATTTGCTTTTGTCATTTTACTCCTACTTTTATCTCCCTCCTCTTTTTAGCATATTAACCACTACAGTATTGGGGGGCAGATCTCTATGAATGCTGTGTTTCTGCACATATTGTGAGCAGAAGCACTGACAACTTTTTGTTCTTAACTATTGTAAACTACTCTTTTCAAGAGTGTATATAGCAAACAGCCTTTGAAAATAGAAAAAGTGTTGTGCTCCAGAGAAAAGGGTAGGTTTGCTTTCTGTCCAGCACAATAAAGATAATGTCTTTGGGGTAAAGAAGTTATACTCTGTTGGATATGTTTGCTTGCAGTTTACTATAAAAGAATGGGGTCTCCTAAGCTTTGGGTTCCTCAGCTGTGGAACCCTGTCGCAAAAACCAGCAGTGTCACTCCAGTGCATTCACCTATCCTACCTGTGTCACTTTTCAGGGGGTTTTAGAGGACACAGGGAACATGAATCTCACTCTACCTGCTGTGATGTAGTAAAGTTCTTTGTCTCTGATCCAGGAGTCTCATGTCTTCTGCCAACATCCATGAAACTATGAGGGCCAATTTTTTTAGCTTGCAAGCTAAGCAAAATTTTGGACTCTTTAGAGTTCTTGACTTATACCAACTCCCATATGGTTACAATTTAAATTATGACCTATAGTTTATCATAAATTGATATCTGTCAGTATCCATTTTATATGTATCATTCATATATAAGGTGCCTATTTCTTTTTTAAAAAGTTGTAAAACAATACACCCAAAACACGTACAAACACAAAAAAAGTATCATTTTGTCCCTGAATGTTTAGTGTAGCTCCTTGCTCTTATAAAATGTTTGTTCAATGATTGAATGAATTGAAAGCTGTTGAAAAAAATTGTACATATTTATTATAGAATCATCTACTATTCATACCTCTAGTTACTACTGAGCCTCTAGGCAGAATAGAAAAAAGTCAACATTGACTTCAGGTGTTCAAAACAGCAACACAAATCTTGTTGATATCTTCTAGATGTGGATGCATTAGGTTTATTAAGAAGGTATGGAGGTATCTCATCTCTACCTGTCAAGAATAGAGTTGTGGCTCTGTCCTTCTCAGTGAATGCTTTTGTCCCCAAGTCCTGACCACATTATCATGTATAACACTATAAACATTGGTTCTTGAGAACGTCATTCAACATTTTTTTGAGCTCTTATTCTTTGTAAGGGAGTACTATGCCCTTGGGATTTAAACATGTAAATAGGCAAATTATAATTCAAAAGCGGAAAATGGTATGGTACAATTCAAAACTCTACAGAAACATAGAAAGGGCAACCAATCCAAAAGGCAGAAGGAGGCCACCAAGCCAAAGGACTGATACAGGGTATGTATTAACCAATATTGATATCCCAACCTAATTTGGGGGCTTCATCTACTTTTATTTTACTTCTGGTTTCCTAGACCTTGATTTTACCAATTGGTGCAACCATCCATTCCTATTTTCTTTGTCCTAACATCCTGCTTCACTTTCCTACCAGCCTCTTGCTCCTTTTAAAAAAATCTTGATTTAAATATTATTCCTCATAGAATTGCATTCTTCATCTTATTTTCATTTTCTGCTCTGGTTTTCTTGGTGCTGACCACACTGGGTGGGTGACCCTGTTTGGTTCCAGTTCAGTCTGGGGAAGGCACCTCTATCTCTAAAATCCCTTGATATCTGCTCTAATGTGCAGACCTGTTTGAGAACATTTATGGTAGGATTTTCTACAGCTCCACCAATTCTGAATTAAAATAGATTGTGCATACCTGTCAGCCCATCCTAGTTCCTCTTTTTTTCCCAGTTATTTTCCCTCCTTAGCCTAGTCTTCTTTCCTCCCACTCTGCATTTTGTCTTTACAGAGAATAGAGTAGCCCTGGCTAAGACTATGTGTTGCTCTGGTTAAGGGTTGATAATTTAGTTCAAGGTACAGAACTAGAATCTGATGTTTCTATCAGTAAGACTTGCATGAAGTCTTAGTGTAGAAAATCACAAGCAGGATTTAATGCTAACCTCTGTCCATTCTTGACCCAGTGGTGAGGAAGAGAAACAGGGAGAGAGAAGGAGGAAAACATTACAGCTTTTCACCTCTGCTGGCAGAATAGCACACACAGAAAGCAGAGAAAAGACTGGGAGTTGCCATGGCAGCCTGAAGCTCCCCAAAGACACCATGACCTTCCTTGTTCAGCCACTGGAGGAAGAATACCTTTCTCAGGAAGTTTCAGCAGCTACTATGGTGACCTCATGGACTAGGGATGTACCTCTGCACCACAGAGAGCCCAAGACATGGGCTCTCTTTATTTCTGCAGCAAGCAGCCCACTTCTACTGAGTGTGACCAGGCTAGGATGCCCAAACACAAAAGCCCATCCATTTCTTAAAAAATGTATAACTAAATCAGCCACACTTTTATATTTCAAACATTTTACCACGTGAATCAAGCAAGTGAATTATAATCATGTTGCAGCAGTCAGATTTATATTCAAGTCTTTTAGTCTTCCAACTAATTTTGGAGATAATCCAAAACCCAGAGAAAGTATCATTATATACCATGGTATTTATTTGGTTATCCAGCCACCCTTATAAGCATTGTCTTGAAGATCCTTTCTAAATGAAGTTGAAGTGTCGAATGGCTGAGTGTACCCCCATATCTGTGCCATTGTAATCTGAGGCCTGGGGGCTGCTCTTCGATCAGTTGATCAACTCTTAGATTCATTAATTCATAAAACATTTGTTGACTACCTATGCTAAGTGGTAAGGCTATAGAGCTAATAATTTTAAAAATCATTATCTTAGGGAGCTTTCAATTTAGGCAGGTAGTTACAGTTTCAAAATATCGTGATGTGTTATAATCCTGAGAGAAGTATATGCATGCATAAAGAAATATACATATGTATGAAGGAGCAAAGAAGCCCTCTCTGCTGGGAGTAAGGAGAGATTAGAGTCAGGGGAGAAGGTGTGGTGTCTCAGCTCCATTTTGAGAGACTTAGTAAAAATTTATCATTTGCAAAATGTTGGGGAGAGTATGCCAGCAGCAGGAATTGCAGAAGCTAAAGATGTGTGAAGCTATGTGGCACAAATAATACATACAGTTCACAATACATGTGCAGAGGGGGCACTGGGCACTGGTGAGAAAGAGACAAGGAAGAGAGTGGCAGACATCAGTCAAATCAAGGGAGCTTTTGTCACCATGCTAAAAAGGTAGGGCATTATTCTGCATATGATAGGGAAGTTTTAAAACCAAAGGCTGCTTTGATCAAGTCCTCTCTCTGTGTGAATTCAGATGTGAGTTTCAGAACGTTTCAAACTCTGGGAAGGGTGGTTGTTGAGGTGCTCTGGTAGGTCTGCAGACAGGGAGACCAGTTGAGAGGTCATAGATGATAAGATCATGACATATGTGTCTGTCCTGGGAGTGAGAGATGTGAAAAGATATGTCTGAGAACTGACATGACAAGATGACTATGAATATAATGATGAAGAAAGGAAGGGTTTTTTATGATTTGGCTTTGGTACTTGGGTGAAATTGTTGTTCACCCAAACAAGGAACACTGAGGGATGGAGATGAGAAGATAGTCTTGAGTAGGGTGAGTCTGAAGTGCCTGTGGAATATCAGGAGAAAGATGTTGATGGTTATAGCCCTAGACAGAGTGATAGAGGCTGATGATACAAATTTGGGCCTTGTTTTAGAGATAGAGCTAATAGGTCAGATCTTCCAGGGAGTACATTAAAGGATTAAATACAAGATTCTAGATTGGTATTTCTCAAGCTTTAGTGTGTGTACAAGTTACCTGGGGATCTTGTTAAAATATAAGTTTTGATTCAGTAGCTCTGGGGTGAGCCTGATATTCATCATTTCTAACTAGCTGCTAGGTGACACCAATTCTGCGGGTATGCAGACCACATTTTGAGTAGCAAGACTCCAGAAAATACTAATGTTTGAGGACAGGCAGTGATGAGAAGTCTGCAAAAAGGAGTCAAAAATATAAGAGAAAAAAAGGAGGAGTATTGTCTTGGAATCCAAGAGAAGACAGTCTCATAAGGAGGAAAATGTGCAACAAAGTCAAAGGCTGCTGACAGGTAGAGTTAAGAATAGACTGCTAAATGTCAAGTGAAATCAGCAATTGAAGGTAATTTTGAACTTGGACAGGACAGTTTTTTAATCATGAAGAGAAAAGAAGCCAGTTGTAGCAGAGAGCTAAGTACATGGTAGATGAGAAAATACATAGCAAGCATGGGCTAATTTTTGTAAAAAAAATTGGCTGTTACAGGAAAGAGACAAATTGGGTGACAAGTTACAAGGGACAAAGGCTGGAAAAGATTCATCATTTTTAATATGCACTGTGTGGTCAGCCAAATAATGCCCCCCACCAAAAAAATATTCATATACTAAATCCCCAAACCTGTGAATGACCTTAGATGGCAAAAGGGACTTTGTGGATGGAATTAAATTAAGGATCTGGAGATGGAGAGATTATCCAGGTGGGCCTGATGTAATCACAACTGTTAAAAGAAGGGTCAAAACCAGAGAAGGAGGTGTGACAACTGCAGTGAGAGTGATGCTTCTTTCTGCTGGTTTTGGAATGCAGGCAGCCTCCAACAGCTGGAAAAAGCAAGGAACAAATTCTCCCCTCAGAGCCTACAGAAAGAATGAATACTGCCCACACCTTGGTTTTAGTCCAGTTAGACTTCTGAGGTCAGGAATGTAAGATGACATGTATGTGTTGTTTTAAGCACAAATTTGTGAGAAATTGTTACAGCAGCACTTGGAAATAGGAGGATCCTTAATATGCTAAGGAAAAGAACTGAAGGAGACTTATGATGTGCTGTCTCAAACAAGAGAAGGGCAAATAGAGATCCATCAGGATATAGCTACTCTGGGGGTCCAGTTTTCTCCAACACTTTGCATCAGATGTGAAACTATGGGCAGAATAACTATCCACCACCCTTTCATGTGCACAACTCAAGAGCTTCTTCTGGAGCCCACATCACCAGATCTGCTCTGGGTACTGTCACAGAGAGGTAACACCATTGCAGATGTCCCCAACTCTGTCACTTCCAGAGCTTCAGGAACCCAATCCTGTTTTCCTGTGAGGTGATGGTTACCTCTTTGCAACAATGTGGGAGAGATCCACTTACAGTAATTTTTTTCAGGAAACAAAATATAAAGCCAGGAGGTTTAGATAGTAACTGGAAGAAAACCTGGGCTTTTGTAATCACAGATCCAGGTTCAAATTCCTGCTATTACTGAGTAAACTTGGAAGAGTAATGTCTCTGAGTCAGTTTCCTTGCCTGTAAAAAAGGGGTCATAGTGCCACCTTTCTAGGGATAAAATGAGGTATGATACACAGAATGTCCAGACACACTGAGGAGTGCAGTGGTGTTGGCTCTCTCTCACCCATTTTAAGGGCTTTCAGGTAAATGTTTTTGCCTGAGTAGGGTGGGCAGCTGCTGCAACGTAACTACACACAGAACCTGACTCCCCTTCATCATTTCCACTTTAGGCTGAGCTCTACTGGGTATGGGAGAAATTGACCAATGGGAGGACTCTGGGATTTCTTGGATGGTTTCTCCTCAGAGGGTGTCTATGCTGAAACCAAAATTGAAAGAAAAATCTTGTTTCTTAGTCCCTCTGTTTCTAACTCATACCCTCTCTGCCTGAAAGCCCTTTATTCCTCACCAGTTTCACATGCCTGGAGAGAGAGTGTTCTTGCAGCTCCCCAGACCCTGCCAGCCTTTACCCCAGCCCAGTACTGGAGCTGCAGGAAAGACCACTCTAATCTGCCTGGTTTCCATGGAGACCCTACTTGAAGTCCTAGGTGACTTCCAAGCAAGAGGAAACCTGGGCGTATTTAAATGAGGGAAAGTGGGGGTAGGGCCTGTGGGTGTTACAAACAGGGAAATAGAAAAATGCCATTATTCAGTCAGTTACCTCCCGCTCACAGGAGAAATCAAAGAGATCACAGATAGCAGGGGACAGAGGTATATTTACTTCATGTGTGAGAAATATCTTTTGAAGGTATGTCTGATTTCTGGTTGTAAGGGCCAGAACTACAGAGCCCTTATGAGGGGCTCCTAGATGATAGTCACACACAGTTTCATTTCCAAGAAGCTGCAGAGAAATGTCACTTTGCCCAGAGCATCATGTCTTAAAGGTTCCCTGCTGGTGGAGGAGGCGTCACACCTCTGTCTTTCAATATCCACATTTCTTCCTGCAATGTCACTAAGTCGAATCTCTGTGCCCTGGATTACCTGTTATTTAGTGGCTGAATCCCCAGCAGAAGGTTGGGGGAGGAGGGGTGGAGGTGGTGGCTGAGTAGAATACATGCTAAGATTGAATTGCACAAAGGTTCAGATGATGTCAGCTGGAAGAAGGGTCTGCCCTACTGAATGTTAAATGTGGCTGAGTGATGAATCCTCAGAGGGGATTGATGGCCAAAACCTCTAGGAAAGGGCCATGCCTCTTCTTTAAAATATTAAGCAGGTGGCTTTGCTGATCTCTGACTGCAACTCCCAGAGCACTGGTGGAATCTCAGCTTTCTGCTATAATCACTTGAACATTATTTACTGCCCTAAATAACCATGGGTCATGTGCAGTTTGCATCAAAAAGGAAAATGTTTGAAAAAAGAAAAAGCTATTATAAGCCATTGGAGTACCTGCTGGTCTTACAAAGAGAAGCTAGTTCAATTTAATAAACATTTCCTGAGGTGTACATGAGAGACGTGTGCAAAATGAATGAGATGGCCTTCTTCTTCAAGGGGCATGCAGTCTGACTGGGAGGGCAGATGCACTCACAAATGACCCACAGTGCCAGGCAGCAGTTAATAAATACATGGGGAAGTCCAAGGAAGGGGAAGTTAATTATAACACAGGACAGAAAAGAACAGTTTAAATTAGATGCTTCTGAGATCTAGCCCTATATAATAGATACAGAAGAAAGAAGAGGAAGAACTTCTGTAGGACTAGAATAGAAAAATAAGTTTTACAAATTCCCTGATATAAGATGCCAATTCTGTAAAATTGTCAAGTGACATAGTAAGCGAATTTTCTGAATTTTTTCTCTCTGATGACTAATTATTTCTATTGCTGTGATTAATGAGAAACTGAGTTGGTCTTAGCTTGGCCTCTATTCTATTTTTCCTATTCACTAACCACAATATTTTGATATTAGAGGTTCAAGTTTTCATGGTTTCATTTTAAAATAGACCCAGAGGCTAGAATTATGAGAAAGAATGCTTTGAAAAAGCATATAGGTTCAGGCTGAATAAGGACTATAGGAGCGTGAAGGACATTGAGAAATGTGCCTAGCTGAGGTAGTACTGGAATAAAGGAGGCATTTGTACCCACTGGAGCTCCTTTTCAGAGTCATGATATGTAAGAATGAAGAGATGATCATGTGAGAGCATCACAAATGTTGCAGAACTTTTTGAAATACTTATCACTTATGGTCTGAGTTTAGTGCATGTTGTTCAATAATAAGCCTTCTGACTTTCATTAAAAAATTAGAGAAAATTCAGATACATTAAAACAGGGGTCCCCAACCCCTGGGCCATGGACCAGTACCTGTCCCTGGCCTGTTAGGAACTGGGTTGCACAGCAGGGAGTGAGCAGCAGGCCAGTGAGCAAAGCTTTGTCTGTATTTATGGCCACTCCCTATCACTCACATTACAGCCTGAGTTCCACCTCCTGTCAGATCAGTGGTGGTTTTAGACTCTCATATGAGCTCAAACCCTACTGTGAACTGCACACTACAGGAACCTAGGTTGTGGGCTTCTTATGAGAATTTGGTGCCTGATGATCTGAGGCGGAGCTGAAGTGGTGATACTAGTGCTGGGGAGAGGCTGGCTGCAAATACAGATTATCATTTGCAGAAAGGTGTGACTGCACAGAGACCATAATAAATCAATTGCTTACAGACTTGTATCAAAATCCTATCAGCGAGTGGCAAGTGATAATTAAGTGGCATCTGGTGACAGGCTATAAAGCCATACCCCTTCCCCACTGTCAGTGGAAAAATTGTCTTCCATGAAACTGGTCCCTGGTGCCAAAAAGGTTGGGGACCTCTGCATTAAAAGGACATGGAAGCCAAAGACTAATTCTTTGCATGAAAGGTATCAAGAGGTAATGCGATTAAAAGACAGCAATTATTTCTTATAAAGGAGAGAAAAAGGAAGTCATATGTGCTCTAACTAGTCATAGTTTCTGTGTCATTGAGATATTGGTTACTAAGTGTTTGTTTTCCAGGTCCTGTTCTTGGTTGGTTAAGGAACACAACTGTAATTAAAACACCTCCCCAGAGTTTTGGCAATATTGCAGAATATTAGCAATTTCAGATGAAAAAAAAAATCAGTAAAAGCACAGAATGCCAAGAGTCTACTTATTTTCATTAATTTTTATTGTTTCATTCTCAGTCATATGGTATGCCACAGACTCTTTAGACTCCTAGTTTATTTCCTTTAAGGCCATTCTTCCCAAACTTCTGAATAATTGAATAAAACTCTGACTTCCTAACTTCAGATAAACAGCCAGGGACACATGGGCATGTCATTAACCCCCAAACAGACAAATGCACTTACAGAGAATATTTCTGAGATGCGCATCAATACAGCATGGCAATGCCTAGAATGAGTTTGGTAACTTAAGGAGTGTCCACTTGACACCAGTATTTGCTGGAAGCAATATAGGCAAAATGAAATCATAAAGGAGAAAATGAGTCATAAATAATAAAAAGATGGAGAGGAAAAAGAAAGTGAAGAAAGACATGATTAAGGAATAAAGCCAAACAGGACAGGATGTCTTAAGCACTTAATGAACAGGTTAGGATCTACAGTTTATTCTCATCTTGATTTAAAGATAGAAATTTCAGAGATAGAAAGATCTGATGAACATCCAGTTTACCTTTTCATTTCACAGATGAGAAAGCAGGATCCAAGAGATGAGTGACCTTTCTAATATCAGAGTTGACTACTGATGACGCCAACACCAGCACCCAGGTTTCCTCCTGGTCCAGTGTTAGTTTTGCTATATCACTTCTCATACTTGTAAGGGCTAAGAAAATCCAAAATTCCTTTGAAATGTTGATACTTTTTGACTTTTCCTTGAAGTTCTAACAAATTTTTCACATTTATATTTTTGCTTTACACCTTACAAAGTGTTTTATCTATTTAACCTTTGTACCAATTCTGCTATAAAATGTCCCATGTGGGACTTGTCTAATTTTGATTTAAGATAGTTTGCCCCACAAATACTTACCCAATTCTTATTTGTGGATAAGTGAGGTAAATTAAAAATAAGTAGACTATATCATTCCTACTGTTCTCTGCTATACCACCAACCAGGAACTCATTGTTATTTAAGGAAATGAAACATGGATGTGAGAGTGGATAGCCTGACAATAAAGATGAGCAGGAACAAAATGATGTAGAGAAAAAAAAAAACATACTTGTAAGCTGGTGCTAGGGGTAATAGTGGTTAAATTTGCTGATGATTCTAGATATTTATGATAGAGAGAACACTACCTCTAGTTTTTTCTGTAATAGTGATCCTTGTTATTTCAAGAAAATTCTCTTTGCAGCTCATGAATTCAGTTCCCAGAAAAAGACCTAGGGTTGATGTTGGGGAATAGGAGCATCTCCTCCCAGCCAGGAACTGCACTCTCTGAGGCCTAGCCCTCCAACACAGAATGGTTTCAATCACTCCGGCCATCCAGTCATTGCTGACACTACTTGGCAGCCAGCCTGCCTCTAATGGAATGTGTTCTACAGCTGGGAATTAGGTCATCAGTAATTCACTTAATAGCATTTTATGAACTGAGCCCTGACACAAGAGAGTGATCTGGCCTTACTAGCAGGAGCTTTCCTTGATGTGAGAAGGAGGGAGACAAATCTACTATTCTGAATAATCAGACACTACATTCATTTCCAGAGAACAATGAGTAAGGAGAAGAACACTGGCTGTTTTGTCACACACTCTGCCCAATCCAGCCAGCTAAATGACCGTGGGCAAGACACTTCTCATCCAACTCTAACATTGTGTATTTCTGATGTTAGCAGAAGTTAGAGAATGCAGGATTTGTCAGGTCAGCACCCTCTTCCCTGATGGTGTTCTCTGAAAAGGAAAATGGATGACCCAATTCTTTCGCCACAAGTGTGCTGGGGGTAAGAAAAAAAAAAAAGCTCTGATTTACAGTATTTGCTAATTTCCATGATGTATTCCTGATGTGGCTGATTTCAAGTTATCATTGATTTAACTGGCCAGCAAAATTTCCTACAACTGAACAACTAGCTGTCACAGCTGGGATGAGCTACATTAGCACACCACTGGCTCACCACCAGATAAAAAGAGATGTCTTAGTGAATAATCTGTTATGCATAGTCACATAGCTGGATTGGCCGCCCATCAGATATGTAGCATATATGTCCTTGCTTTGGTTTTGGATGAAAAGATATTCATAACTTCTCTTTTATTCTACTCTACCTGCTATTCTTAATTTATTTGATGTTCTCTCAGAAGTATGTAGTAGAGAATTATCATTGGAAAAATGTTCATACTCGTATAGTTTTCCACATGAGTTCCCATTTTTTCCACCACATGTTCTGGGAGCCATTTGACTTTTATTTTCTTCTGTTATCTAGGACAGCACTGTGTATTCTTCTTGTTGAAAAACCCAATATGTATCTCATGAATTTTTCAGAAGGTTCAGTGCTATACAGGTATCAGAATTTGGAAAAGAAACCACTAGAGTATTCTTTCCTCCTTTTCACTTGATGGGAGAGAAGCCCTTCTTCTGGGTCCTGGAAGTTGAATGCACAAAATCTTCCAGTTCCAAGAAAACTAGGATGATTGAGGTTGAAATTAGAACCTGGCATGGTGATGGATAAAATTATGACTCTGTTTCCTTTTATCCCTTCAACTGAATAGAGTATATAGAAAATATTTGATTCATAACCATCAACTGAGCATTTACCACAAGGACTCAGCACTGCTGAATATTGTGAAATATAAGAGAAAGTGTAAATGATGATGCCAGCCTTCAAATATATAATCTGGTCAGGGAGATAAGATTAACATGCACAAATTAATGAAAATCAATTTAAAACATTTTATAATCAGGTGTTTAATGATGTGGCACAAATTCTAAATGCAGCACAAGTATAAAGAAAAGTAAAATTAGTTGAAACAAGTGTCATCCAAGAAACCTTAATGACTGGCAATGGTGCTTAAGCTGCTATTGATGTGAGGATAATATTTCGATAGTCAGATGAAGGTGTAGGACTAGCCAGGCTGGGGGAATTACATTCAAAAGGCTGTTGGCAAAAAACAGGGAGGGAGTAGAAACAGGAGATGGTGAGAAGTAGAGAAAAAAGTGAAATCCCTGACGTAAAACTGGGTCCCAGTATGAGTATATGTCCGAGTGAGAGAGGTGAGGGACAATATTCAAATGGACAATGGCTGGATCACATACAATTATACAATTCTGATGTACAACCTCTGCAACAACCAGTACAGGAAGCCAAGCCTCGATCTCTGCACAGTCAGTCGAGATCAGGACTTGGTCAATGAGTGCCAGCTTCCCTAATTTTCCCCCCTTACCTCTTACTTCCATTTCAGAACCAGTGAGAGAGAAAGTAAAATATGCTCCTCAGAACAATTATGTATGTCTCCCTGCTTCTAGTCTCACTTAGCTTCCAGCTTCCCAATACCAACATCCTCCCAATGCCAATTAGAGCCCACCCCTAAGTCCTCCCCCACTTTTTTTTTTACTACACAGCTCTCCAGCTCCCCTGCCTGCCTTTGAGTTTCTGCCAAATGTAAGTAAGATTTGGTGGCTGAATCTCTTGCTCTGTAGTACACTCTGAATAAGTTGCTTACTTGTTTTCCTTTGGGTAATCTTTGTTTATTTCCACAGTGGGAGAAGAGAACACCTATAATAGTTCTGTCTCCATATATAGTTCTTTCTTTCTCTCTTTCTACCACATTTCTCTTTCTCCCTACCATCTTTCCTTCTTGCCTCCTGATATCTCTACTTTACTTCAGTTTCCTTACCAGTTTTCTTAGAATGCCTATTAAAAAAACAAATTTTAGAAATAGATGCTCATGGTGGTCTGTGCTGATGTCATTCATTTGTTTCTTTGGATCTGAAGAGAGGGATGAATGCCTCAATTCTATCAGACTTTTGACTCAGCAAAAGACTCCTTTGTTTTTCTTATTTTAAGAGCAGGCTCTGAGTTGTAAAAGGCTGTCTAATGGTAGTTAATGATTTTTAGTATATCTTAATTTACAACATCTGAAATGGGTTATCAGAGTTTCTGATCAACACAAGATAGCTAGCATTGCTCTAACGCTAGACAATATATTTCCAGTCAAATGAAAGAAACATAAGGTTTTTAAATAGTCATTGCTATTGGAAACCATCCTGTCTGGTTTCAGGATCTATAACCCCACTGACAGGTGAAAAGGCCCCACAGCTAAAGAACCTTGGAACCAACAGCCACTAAAGAGACAAAACTTATCCTCTTGGCAGGGGCACGGCCTCTGCCCCCTTTACTTCACCCTGCTTGGCCCCTGGAGGATAGCTGGATAGTCAATGACAGGTAAGATTCCTCAAAGAAGGAACAACCTAAGACAGACACAGCCATGAAGGGGCCATCAGGGAAGGACTTAGGGGATTGTGGAGAAGGGGAAAAAAACCCTCACCCCTCACCTTTATCATAGCCTGAGTCTTCATTCTATCTGTAAAAAGTCTCCTAATCTCTTGGCTGCCTTGCTTCCTCTGCCTGATTCAGGCCTGAAACAATGCTGAAGGGGGTGTAGCCCTGTGCTGGAACCAGAGGTTTGCAGTGAGGGGTAATTAGGCCTAAGAAAAGAATGCATAAAGTCCTATGAAACCTGCTTTGCTAAGAATGTCCTCAACTTAAATGTTAAGGGTCCAAACACAAAATAAGTTTGTTTCCCAAGGTTTTACAGCAATTGATGTCACCCTGTCTACCAGACCCTGACTCAGATAGACCCCTGTGATCCCAGAGGTGTTATCTGTAAACCATACCTCCTTTCTTTGATATGCATCCCTATGCAAGTTAAATTCAATATAAGCTCATTGAGAGAGAGGTCAAATGCCTTTCTCCTCTGAAACACAGGTCAGCCTTCCTCCCCAAGCAGATCATGTTTTGGTAGACTCATTGTCATCCATGGCAGCTGGAGGGGTCCAGCTCCCCCACACACAATGTGACATGATCTCTAATAAATATATGGATTCTATTAGGGCTTTCTAATTTCTAAAAATAGCTAATTAGCCTCCCTCTCTATTCATACTTTTGAGGAGTTATTATGATTCTGGAATTTCAAGTAGAAAACAACCCCTCAGATGATACTAAGTAATTTTGTTATGATAACTTTACTACTAGCCCTAATAAAGGGCTAGTAGCCCAGCCCTTTATACCATATTCCAAAACTGTAAGGAAAATTACCTTCTAGGTTTTATAGGTAAAATGTGATCATTTTGGTTGTTCAAAGGAATTAGACACTGTTACCTAACATATATCAATGGACTAGAAGCTGATGTGCAGCTAGCAATGAATTTTCTGATGTAATAGCTTTTTCCTTTCATATGATCATGAAGCTAGAAGCAAGGTGAAGAGGGAGATTAATCTTGACTACACTAAAGCTCCCATGTTGTGGCTTTCCTTAACTCTTAGGACTGAATGTCATGTTTGCAAACAGTTTTCAGCTCTTCCCCAAGCAACTGTGCTTTGATACATTTCATCATACCCAGTTATACATTCTTATTTTACCCTGAGTGTTTCCTTCATTGCACTTACTACCAGGTCCCTAAAGACACCAGCAAGAATATGTCACTTTGGGGAAGGGGGGATGTTACTTTGGAAAATGTCTTTTGCTGATGACTGCCTTCCACAGCATGTATGATCTTGTTAAATGTAACCACAGAGGCTTGGCCTTCTTCACCAAGGGGTCCTGTCTTCTTCCTGAGCTTTTCTCGTTCATCTTTGGTCACCTGGGGGATGTATTTTGGAGCGTGTACCAATTAAGAAGAGCTAGGGTGTTGAAACAAACAGACCCAAATTGCTCAATGGCTCCACACAAAAAAAGTTTGTTGTTTCTTGTTTCTTCAATAGTGTGAGTTGAATGGTATGTAATATTAGTATTACTTGTCAGTACCTGGCTTTCTCCATGTGGAAATTCAGGAACGAGGCTTCTTCAGTAATATGGTTCTGCCATCCTCTAGGGCTTTGCCATCTTCCATTGGCTGAACACAGATGGGAGACAGAGTATAGAGGAAGCATACCTGCTTCTTATAATGCCTTGGCCCCGAACCAGCACATATTTCTCCCATTCATGTTCTGTTTCTGAGAACTAATGTAAGAGGATAAGTAATTTAGTCTATCTGTGGACAAAAGGCAAAAAGAAAATGAAAATTTGGAGAAGAGTTAGTAGTCTTTGTTTTAGGTATTTGTAACCTCTGCCTACTTCTTGCTACTCACCAAAGATACTGTAATATGAGTAGAGTTGCAAAGAAACCATTATAAACATGATTTTCCTTTCTTTGGCCTCATTAACTTATTCAGTAGGTAATTGTCAGTTTTTTATCAGAGAGGAGACTTGCAACTGATCAATCATCTACAATTTTCTCTAGTTTGCTAGGTTAAGAGAGGATGGCTGTTTCTGGTTTAAAGTGTCTTCAGCCATTCTTTACTCAGTGAATTCCCAGTGGCTGCTTGCTCTCGGTACTGTGACAGCTGCTCTTGGCAGAAGCTCCTTTTGGCTCAGCTCTTCTTGTCCTGAACTCCTTCTTCAGTGAAACAGCTCAGGGTTGTGCTTTCTGCTTTACCTCTTGAGGACCCTCATGGCCTCTGGACATTTAGATTCTTCCAAGACCAGGTACAGTTTGGGGCCCTACTTGAGTGAATAAAAATAGAAGGCAGAGCCTCCATCCCTGACTCTTCTTGGAATCATAGACTCATAGGTCTATCATCCCTTATCCCCTTCAACTTTCTGACTATAGTCAAACCTCAGTTAACAATCTGGGAAGAGGGGGATTTGATAACCAGATTCTCTCCAAGTTCTATTAATACATGATTGTCAAATGCCTAATATGTCTTTGCTAGTAGAGAGGCATTTAGTTTTTAAAGACAGACACTATCTAGTGATAGGATACAGGCAATGTGAAAGATGAATAGCATACCTGGGAAAAAGTTGCTTTTTTTTACTGCTCACATCAGTAGCTTGGGATGCCACCCGTGTTTTCTGTATATGATGAAGACCAAGACCTTGCATGGAATCATTCATTCAATGAACATTTTATTTTTCCATTCAACACAAAGTGAGGTTTATCTTTAAATCCTCACCTGAGGATATGTTTTTACTGATTTTAGAGAGAGAAGAAGAAAGCAGAGAGAGGAGTGCCTGGGAATACCGATATGAAAAAGAAATGCCGATGGGGGAGAAAAACATTGATGCGTTGCCTCTAGTATACGTCCCAAGACAGAGGATCAAACCTGCAGCCTTTTTGGTGTATGGGACAATGCTTCAACCAACTGAGCCACCCAGCCAGGGTAACACACAGTTTTGAGCACCCACTATATTTTAGTCACTGGGGATGTAATAGTAAACAAGGCTGATACAGTTCTAGTTTTGTATGATGTTGTTAATATGGTTCTCGTGTCCCTATAAAATAAAACATTTCAGGGATGTGTGGATTATCCAAGGGTTTTTGAGCAGCTCTATTTCTAAGCCACATAGATTGTCTTTATACTACCACCCTTCCTTCCCTCTAAGCTTCATTGCACAGACTTTTGAGTAGCCCAGAGAATCATTTTTCTTAAGAAACTATCTTTGGTATTAAATAAGTCAACATACTTAAAACACCTAGAAAGCTCCCAAAATAGTAGATAAGATAATTAAGTGGTAGCTGTTATTAATGGTAGCATTTTATTCTTTAGGAAATCATGAGGGGAAAATGGTCCAACTGACAATTTTAAATTGCTTTTATTCCCAGAAAAGCATGCTTAGGCCTCAATAATTCTCTTACGTGTCTGATGATCTCTGCAAATTATTTCTCTAATTCCTTACCTCAGGTAGTACTCACAAGTCACTTCTGGACAAAGGTATTTTGTCAGCAGACTTGAGTTAGTCAAATATCAATGTAGCTGAGTCGTGGCTGGGATACTTAATGAACCTTCCAGGAATAAATGGTGGAGAGCTGTGGTGGAAACCCTGACAGTACAGACAGGAATTCTGCCAGCCAGGTATGCTCCTCATAATTCTGATAATACTCTGTGGGATAGAGAAAGGGACAAAGGTTCAGAGACTGGGAGATGATAAGGCTGGAGAATGAAACTGGTTGTTCTGACACTAGTTCTACCTATTCCATCTTCTCCTCTTGTTTTACCTTCCACTGTACCCAAGGAGAGGGGGGCCTCCAAATGAATGATTCATGAGAATTGCAACCTCAACAGAAAAATGTTGCACAATAATCACCAGGGATCAGAAACATTTATCTATTCAGTGAGGCTTCTTCAGTGTCCAGAACTGCATGAAGTGCTGTGGAAGGAGGCAAGAGAAATTTATGATGCCATCTCTACCCTTAAAGAATTTACAACTACCATGTGGAAACCAGACACACACACACACACACACACACACACACTTAAAGAACAATTGGACTCTTAAATTGTTTGGCAATGACTAGAATGGCAATTGGAAGTTCTAGTCTGGTCTTCACAGCCACCTGCAGGGAGGCACTGTGGGACAGTAGAAGCATACAAGTTGGTAGTCTAGCACACTTAAGTCGAGTCTCACTCTGCTGTTTAATGAAGTGTATGACTTGGAGCAGTTTTCTTAGTCTCAAGGCTTCAGTGAGTTAAAATACAGTGAGTTGTAAAATATAGTGATCATTCAGTGAATTCAATCAGACACTTGGAAAGTAGTCTATTCTCAAAACATGTAGTTGTGCGCTCCAAGTGCACATGGCTGTCCCACAAGAATCTCAGAGATTAAGTGTCTAGAATCAGGCACATTGTGCTCTTCACACCTCCCCATATGGTAAGTTGTGTTTATCTACCTGACATTCAGTTTCTTCCCATTTCTATTTATGACAACACACCTTTTCTAGTCATCCTGGCTTGAAACTGCCACATTATCTGTGTCAGAAGCTCCCTCATCCCCACATCCAATCTACTTCAAAGTTCTATGTGTTCTTTACTTTCAATGTCTCTCTCATCTGGAGGATCTTATGTAGGGTCATGACCAGGCCTTAAGAAGTCTGTGAACCATCTAATATCATATGGGAAAAGGGCCATAATTTTCATAAATGTTTAAATGTACCTTGACTCAAATAGGTTACATACCACAAATATCCCTTTACTTCTATTTCTTCTGCTACCATATATGGTATTTTTTGGACTATAAGACATACCTTTTCTCCAAATTTGGGAGGAAAATGGGGGTGCATCTTATAGTCTGAATATAGCTTTACATTTACATTGGTGAAATATTATGTTATTTATGTTATTAAATATTTTACCACATTTTTTGCTTCAATTATTTTTTCCTGTTTTTCTTCTCCAAAACCTATGGTCTGAAAAATATGGTAGTTGTATTTTATCATTTTCTGCCCAAATACAACTCATAACCTATTGATTCACTTCATTCTTTGTACCACTGTCTTAGCTATCTGTTGGGAGAAAGCCCCAAAAGTCTAAATTCAGGATTGATTCTGAAGAACTGACACATAGCCTTTCTTATTCAAATTCATGAAAGCTTTAATAGGAGCAACTTACATACATGGTCAAAGCAGCTACAATCAGTGGTGGCCAATGGGGTAGAATCCACACCCCTCCTAGGACAGGGTCCCTTTTTATAGTGGGTTAGTAGTGGAACCATATGGTGGGTAGTCACATAGACCACCAGAAAGAACAACACATTCCTAAACTAAAAGATAACATCAGGCACACTCTATACATTCATTAACATCTTTCCTGGGGACATGACTTTATCTGTGGATGGCACTGGTTTTCTGGGTAGTCAGTCAAGCCTGAAACTACAAAGAGTTAGAGTCCAACACACCCCAGATGCCTTTGCTGCTGGAGCCATATTACATCTCAGTGAGTTCCCCTACCAGGGGTGTCCAACTTGTAGTCCCAGGGCTGCATGTGGCTCAAGATAACTTTGAATGTGACCCAACACAAAATCATAAATTTATTTAAAACATTACAAGACTTTTTTGTGATTACATATTGCAATGTATTTAATGTGTGGCCAAAAAACAACTTTTCTTCTTCCAGTGGGGCCCAGAGATGCCAAAAGGTTGGACACCCCTGGGGCCTACAATATCTTAAAATGTACTTCTAATTATGCCATTTCTCCAGCCAACAATTGTCAACACTTTCAAATTTCTTTCAAATAAACTAAAAATTCTTATCTTAGCTCTCTAGTCTAACTTTGAAACTTTTATATTCCGCTACTTCCTCTGCATACTCTATGCTCCAGTAAAATCACCTGCTCACTATTCTTTGAATATACTCCAGAAAAATTAGTCGGGTCTTTTATAATGTGTAACATTAGGGAAAAATGCAGAGCACATCATCAGTGGACATAAAATGCGTAGTTTCAAGAAATAAATCATGAAGTTTTACTCTAAGATGTTCCTCTTGTTACTGAACAGACCCATGGTGGGGACAATATACTATTATCGAATGGACCCTACTTCTCCTGGGGTCCCCCTGTACTAGGTTCACCTTGCCTGCCACCAGGGAATTATAGCTCTCAATGTCTGATTGGTGAAAAGGAATTATTTATTCAAAAGTTACACAGACTTAAGAGTAATGACTTAATGTTTTCATTAATATCCCAAAGTCCCTTAAAACACCCACAAACACACACAGTCCTTCCTTCTCCCCTTTGCCTAGTCCAGGGTACCATATCTCAGGAAAAGAAATAGAAATCTGTGGCTCAGGTAGCCCCATGTTCTTCCCTGTAATCCATGCTTGGCTGGCAGGCCTTCTGCAGTTCTCAGGACCATTAGTTGTGTTGTCGCGATCTCCAGTTTTTAACCCAAACCTGCATGGCACCTTCTCCTGGCCCACCAGCAAGAGTTCTTTCACTTCTTTCCTTCCTGTAATATCTCCCTTGCATTCTTCCAAACTGCTGAGAGAGAGAGCTCTGCGTTGCTGCTACATCTTGCTTTCTGGCTTCCTAAGCCACATGGCAAAGCGAGGCCCAAAGCTGCATGGTTCTCCCTTCGAGTGGCTGCCATGCCTGGGTTTAAATCCCAGCACCAATCTTCCTCTGCATCCCCATTTCCAACTCCTCCCACAGCCAGCTATACCTACCAGCATTCCCATATTTTCCCAGCTTTTCTTGGATGCCATACTAAGTTCAGGCAGGCATGGCCACATGGCATGGAGCCAATCATCTCCAAGCTCTCACGAAGGCACTGTAACCAGGGGGATCTGCCCCCCAGTTACATCCTGGGTGGAAGTCACTCCTATCCCCCTCGCTCAAAACACAGCCATAGCTATTTAACATATCTATGAAAACAGTTAAAAGTTATAGATATGTTAAATGACCATTGCTGAGGTTACTTGCAAAACTGTTGCTATGCAGAACAACTCTCAATGGCCCTGCTCCATGTATCCCATCCCCCAGTTCAGACTTGTGGGTGTGAGGACATCCTATATTTTTAATATTTCCTGGACACCCTGACTTCTGGACCCCATTACAAATCCCTCTATGGGGGGCTCCTGGCTGTACCCTGTTACTTTCTTACACATATATTTGCATTCTATATTCCTCCACCCATAATTCATACTAATCTGAGTTAGAGAGTAGATGTTCAGTATAAGCCTGCTCTAGATCAACCATGCTTTTAAAAAAAGATAAACTTTTTTGCTATTTCAACATAAAACCTTCAAAGATTTCCTTTTTTATAATATCCAAGATTGTTAACTAAAACTCCCTGACTTGCAGCAATTCACGGCATTCTTTGACAAATTTGACAGTCTATAGTAGACAATGTTTGGGTGTCCACTCAATCCTGGAGCCACTCCCCCTTATCTGAGAATGCCCTTATCTACCTGGGCACAGGGGGACTAGACCACCCACCAGCAGCTGTTTTTGCACCATGCTACAACCCCTTCTAGATCTTGACTGATTAAACAATAAGTGATATCTGATGCAATGGGGTCAATCACATTTCCAACACCCATCCCTCAGACATTTGGAATTGAATAGAGAGATTGTGAGCTAAGCAGGGCATTCAGTGAGATGTCTCAGATGTAAATAGGAGCTATTAAAGGAATGCAAAAAGTTATTCTGCAGCCAGAAGGAAGAACAAAGCAGGTGACCTGAAAGAAAGTAGAGATAAAAGAGAATAAAAGTATTCTGATGCCTTTTCAGTTTCTGGTTTCAGACCTTCCAGGGGTCTGGAACCCCTCCCTTTCCTGGGTCCTCTGAGTGACACTCCTGTATTTTCCCTTCACATTTGGTGTCTCATAAAGGCAACCAAGAGGCTGAACTAATACAATAACTTGATTTCAGACTGATAGTCTATACCCTTCCTTCCCTCCCTCCCTCCCTCCCTCCCTCCCTCCCTCCCTCCCTCCCTCCCTCCCTCCCTCCCTCCCTTCCTTCCTTCCTTCCTTCCTTCCTTCCTTCCTTCCTTCCTTCCTTCCTTCCTTCCTTCCTTCCTTCCTCACACATTGACTGAGCTGCTACTATATGCCAGATACTCTGTTAGTTCTCCGCAGGAGCTTAGAAAGAGAGACAGAGAGGTAATTATAATACAAGGGGAAAATAGGTAGACATGGCAAACAAATAGATATTGAGGGGAGAAAACATGCAATATTTTGAAAGTAAGTGGTGCCTTAACTAAGCCTTGAGCCAAGGCTTTATCAAGTGAAGGAAGGAAGGGTACCCACACAGAGGGAACACTGTGTGCAAAGATGTGGAAGCAAGCAGAGCTTTATCTGTTCTGAGAACTGCAAACCACTCCTTATTTTGGGGATATAGTGTGTCTACATTTGATTTCTTCATGCAGAGAAGGGAGCAAGATGTTAGGGCTTGGACAAGATTATTGTCTGTCATACCATGGATTCTGTTTAGGTGATAGAGGAATTATTGAAATTTTTAGGCAGCATATTTAAGATCTTATTTACAAATAGCTCAAGCATGCAAATTTGGATGGCATGTTTCAATATTTTATCAAGTAGAATCATGATAAATAACTCTTGTTATTAAGTACCTTAGGATTCAGGTGTAATGATGTCTGTGCCTCTCTCTGGAGCAATCGCCTTTGATATATGGGTAAAATCCCTGTCCTCCTGTGTTTTACCATCGCTTAGAGTATGAATCTCTCTTCAACATGGCCTGTCTGTCTTTCTCTCTCATTATTTCTCTTCATTTACACCCATATCTTTTCAGTCATTTTGTGATTCTTTAGTTTAATCTCTCATGATGCATCTCTTACATAAATCACTTCCTAATTTACAGTAATTATTATAATTAAATTTTAATAGTAACCACATAGCAATTAATCTCATTACAATAAAAATGATACAAAGCTGAGATGCAAACCTGGGAGGCATGTCAAGTCAGGACACAAAAAGATCTCCAAAAAGTGGAGTGATTACTGAACTCTGAAAACCCATATAATATTTAGGTCTAAAAAAAACAAGTAATGTAGGAGATAGCCTAAGCAGGAGAGCTTTTAGTTATCTGTGATAATGTAAGTTCCTGGCATGCTGTGGCCTCACCCCAAAGCAACCATCTCTAGGGTCTATGTGTGGACAGATATGTCTTAAAAGCAGGAGCCAATGGTTTTACCAGTCTTGATACTAATCCAGTGACAAGAAAAACTGGGGCTCATTTAGGGTCATCACACTTTAAGAAAGATAGAGAAAAATTTCTACATGTTCAGAATACTGTGGCTGAGATCATGAGAGGATGTTTTAAAAATGGGGGTTTGTGATATTAGTTTAGAGAAAAGAAGATGCAGTTGTTTTAAAATATGCAAACAACTGACATACAGAAGTCAGACTTGTTCATTATAGCCCCAAAGGGAAGAAGTGGGGCAATGGGAGTCAGGGTGGATGATACATATATAGACTTTAGTTTAGAATAAAGAAGAATTTTTCTAGGGCCTTAATCTGTCTAATGACAGAACAGGCTGCCTGGGGTAGGGAATGACTGTTCTGTCTGTGTAAGTATTCAAGCTCATGCAAGGATGCCTGACCACCTGTGAGGTTGTTGTGGAGGGGAGCTAAGCTTTACCACTAGTTTGGGCTTAGGCTCCTGAAGTTTCTCTAAGAGTACTGTTTTCACTGACAGGAATAACCTCTTATACCATCTTTTCTGTTAAAATTTTTTTTCTATCCTTGAGACACATATAAGAGCTTTCAAATAAGTTTTTTCTCTATGTAATATGGCATCCAACCTTCTATGTAATATAAATTCATTTTGTACTTATTGCACTTTTAATATTATTCACATTATTTCATGTAGTGGTTATGAATATGTTTTATCACCACTCAGACTACACATTATCCAAGGGGGGAGACCTGTCTTATTCACTTGGTTATCTCTTAAAGTGCTTTGCACAAACTAGATACTTAATAAATGCTTGCTGAATAAATGAATGTTGTTGATTTAAAATGCACAAAGCAAACTTCCACAAGATTTTTATTAACATTAATTCTTTTAAAATTATATTGACGTATTTGAAACTTGAAGCACAGTTCAAAGAGCAGTCATATTACCCTTACTCAGATTTCTCTGTTAACATTTCACTATATTTTCTCCATCTCTTATTTCTTCCTCCCTTCCTCCCTTATGCATTCTCTGTATATATATATGTACATGTGTATATGTATGTACGTATACATATATTTACACATATACACATATATATTTCCATTGTCACTAGTCTTTTTTAACCATTTGAAAGCAAGCTGGAAACGGTACTTTTTATCACCCCTAAATACTTCAACTTACCAAAAATAGTGGCATTCTCCTACATAACCGTTGTAGGAGACTTTACGTCAGGAAAGCAATAATGATACCACACTTCTGTCTAAAATACAGACTATTCCTTTCTGCAAACTTTTCAACAATGATTTTTTTGCCTTCTGGTTCAGGATGGCATCCAAGAACTCACTGCATTTAGTTTTCATGTCTCTCTAACCTCTTCCAATCTGTGTACAGTTCCTCATTCTTTCTGTCTTTCATGTTTCAGCAGATAGCCAGAGGGTCTATAGCTGGCATGTTTATTGTAGTGGCCACCAGCCACATGAGATTATTTAAATTTAAATTACTTAAATTGAAAAAATCAATAACTTCACTTCCCAGTCTCACTAGCCACATTTCAAGTGTTCAATAGCCACATGTGGCTCATGGCTACCAAACTGACAGCACAGCTATAGGATGTTTCTATAATTGCAGAAAGTTCTGTCAGACACCACTGCTCTTCAGAGTGACCTTCAACCTGGGTCTCCGTGATGTTTCCTCATCACCGGTCTCAGGTCATGCTTCTTTGCAAGAATATTACAGAATAATGCTGTGTTCTTCTTAATGCATCGCATTAGGGAATATTCTCTTGAATATCTTTGTTTTGTTTGACTTTTGCATACCACCATCAGTGACACTTACTCAGTTCTGTATTTGTCAATGTGATGTTACCACAAAGCACACAATCCAGTCTTTGATGTCAAGAAACTTGTCAACTGGAAGGCTGTTACACCATCATTGCTAAGAGTTCACATTTCAGCCACAGAAAGATCTATATTTGTGTTTGGCACTGTCACTTGATAGAATGATCTCCTTGTTCAATTACATGCATGTGTTGGCTACATACACATATATAAGCCATTTCAGGAAGTAAGTTTGTTGCTGGCAGAGAGAACCTTCTCGGTGTCTTTTACAGCACCTACTAAGTTAGGCAGCTCTTGCAACAGCAGTGCATCTTTGGGATGGAAGAACCATAAATCCTGTGATGGCCCTGGCTGGCATGGCTCAGTGGATTGAGTGCAGGCTGTGAACCAAAGTGTCGCAGGTTTGATTCCCAGTCAGGGCACATGCCTGGGTTGCAGGCCACGGCCCCCAGCAACCGCACACTGATGTTTCTCTCTCTCTCACTCTCTTTCTCCCTCCCTTCCGTCTCTAAAAATAAATAAACGAAATCTTAAAAAAAAGAAAACCTGAATGAAAAACCTTAAAATTACTTTAAAAATTAAAAAAAAATCCTGTGATGATGTGAAGACTATATAATGGTTAGCCACAAATATAGTGTAGCAAACTGTGTTGTGTCAAACACTTTTGGTGATTTTAAGTTAAAATTGTGTGTCAGTGGAAAGAATTCTATTGAACTGATCCATCCAGACTGCAGACCTACTTAGAGCTGCTGACTAAACCCACCCAGAGTCATACATCTCTTAGTATGTAGTAAGTCTGGTGAAAAGAACTAGAGAGTTAAATATTTATGTCCTTCCAAAGTCCAGGAAAAAGGAAAGAGAAAGATATTATATAGTTACATAAGTTAGATTTCCTCATAAGAAATAAATTATACCATTAATCTGTCATTAGTACCTCCATGTTATGGGCTAAACTTCCATTGTCAGACTGCAGTTAGACACAGCCATCTTTTAAGGACTGTGATTATGTAGAGTCCAGTTGTGAATGAAACACACAAACTCTTTCATCAGACTAGCTGTGAACTTGTCCAAGTTCCTCACCAATCTGAACCTGTTTCTCCCTGAACATGACATGGGGATCAAAATAGTTTCTAGATCATGGGGTTATCGGGGATCAAATAAGAGCATGAATATAAAGATCTTTTAAAGCATGGATTTAGGCCTACAGTAAAGCTTTAATACTGTTGTCTTATATGTTTTATTTCTTTTTTGTCTGTTATCACCCTACTTCCCTCACACTTAACATAAAATCATATATTTTGGAACTTAAAATGTTATTATAAGTCATCTAGTGACCCATTGTTTTTAGAAGAAATAACCTGAAATTGGTTTTATTGATACACACATTAGTTGAATCTGCTGCTCAGGGGCAGAGCCAAGAATGGAACCACTTTCTACCACATCATACTATGAACAAGAACTGTATTTTTGGTCTGTACATTTATTATGTATGATTACATGCCTACCTCTAGGCTAAGCCCTGGGGATTAAAAACAAAACAAAAAAAAAGTGATGATATAGGTCCTTCTTGGGAAGTATTCACAAGGACTGGGGTGAGGGGCATGCGGGGAAAAATCAATCTGCAAAGTTGCAGTAAGATACGGTGGCTAATATAGAGACAGGCCAGGGAGCTGTGAGACTATTGACTCCATTAGAAAGTCTGGGTTTTGACAAATCTTTTTCAAAAGACCCCAGGAGTTCTTTGAAAAACCACCTGCAGTCATCTTAAAACAAGCAAAATACCTGCTGACCCACAGGTGGTCAGTCCCCAGCTAGGACCCAGTTCTTTTCTTCTAATATCACATACCCCTTAGCAGTTTGGGTCAGTTTTCTAATACGTATCTATAACCTCTTCATGTTCAGATTAAGTATTATTTTTAATTTGTGAGAGGAAGTAGATGAAAGAATGACCTGAGAATATAAATTTGTTTGAGTAAAATCCAATTGTCCTGCTGACATGTTGTACAACTTGGTAGGAATCATTTTTTATGCTGCTTTTATCTTGTTAACTCCATCAAAATCTCCTACACCCAGGACTTTTGTGAGAAAGATTTTGCCCAAGTGATGCAGATGCTTTTTGTTATGAAACATTTTACATTAAAAACACTGATTTCTTAATGTTTTGTTTGATATAATTATGATATTTGGAAATATTCAAACATGCAAATAAATATATCAGGAAGAAAGGCTATAAAATAATATTTGGAGGTACTTTAGAATACCCTTTGTTTTTTTTAGGTAAATTAAAAGTTTTCTTATTAGGAGATCTGGAATGTGTATTTAACATGACCGCAGCTCAACTTCTGAGGTAAAAAAAAATAGGGAATCTTCTGGGTTATGGACAATACTGATTTTAAGGAGCTATCATCCTGAATCCTATGAAGAATTGCTGAATTTATTTATTCATGCATCTATTCAAAAGTAACATATTAATTATTTTTTATTATTCTTGTTTATTCTATTATAGTTGCCCCAGTTTTACCCCTATGGTCTCCTCTGCCCAGCCCACCCCCTGTTCCCACAGGCAATCCCCATACCATTATCCATGTCCATGGGTCATTCATATGTGTTCTTTATATGTCAGGTGCCAGCCTGAACACAAAACATACAGGGTTGAATAAACACCTTGTCTAGGAGTTAGTTGATGAGTGAATGAGTAAATGAATCTATGAACATCTATTTATCCCTACCCATAGGTGAGACAGAAATATGTATAGCTAACTATAATACAATGTGATAGATGCTATAACAGAATAATATCCCAAGTGCCAGGGAAAGAGACATACAAATTCTTCCTGACAGCTATGTCAGGGAATGCTTCATACTGGTGATATTGAGCTCAGTTGTTAAAGAATTAGACAACTCAGACAATACCAAAACTAATTATGAGAAGTCCATCATATACTGACAGATCTATTTTAACATTTAAAATTTTCTGATTTATTTATAGCATTATGGCTACATGGTTTAAAATTCAAGAGCCACAGGAGGGTATACAAGAAAAGTCCCCATCTCATACTTGTCAACTAGCTATCCATCCATCCATTGCCTTCACTGAAAAGTCTAATGTCAGTGTCTGGGGATATTTTATATAGGGATACACACATATGGGAGTGGGCAAAAGTAGGTCTACAGTTGCAAGTATGTAAAGCACAGGGTTTATTCTTGCATTATTATTTATTAATTATTATATTATTTTCCATACAAACAACCGTAAACCTACTTTTGCCCATCTGTATATATACATGTATATATATGACAGATTATATGTATATCTGCAAATATATGCACATACACACATACACTCACAATTGTTCCCTTTTTTCACAAATGAAAGTATAGCATACATACTATTTGATATTCTCTTTGTTGAACTTAGAAAACCATTTTTTGGAAATCTCATCCCATCACATACATCACTTTGCATCTTTTGCTATAATAAAAATGATCTTGCAACAGATATTTCTCTACATATTATATTTTGTAACAATAATACCAAGAAATATGATTATAAGGTCAAGGGGAAATTACATGGAATTTTTATAGATATTGCCAAAGTTTTATCACGTTGCACTCCAACCAGCAATGATGAGTGTGTTTATTTCTCCACTCTAGTATTAGCTATTTATTCATCATGACAAGTTTCTCACAAAAAACTCTTGTATTTCTTTCTAATTTATTATATTCCCACTGCTTTTAAACACCTTAATTATCAAACACCTCATTTCCACCTGTGACCTGGATCTGTTTTTGGCTGTTATCACAGTCACTGAAACTTAATGGTAAATTATCTGAGAAAAAGTCACCCTAGATATCTTTGCAGTTCTCACATATTTACTTTTTAGAATTTTAGAATCAATTGATCAGATTATATTTAAAATATTGCATTTTGTATTTCAGTGTAAATTTTGAAAATCTATCACTTTTATTAAATCTAATATAGCTACTAAGGTGTACATGAACACATATACCTTTCCATTACTCAAAACATTTTTTATTTTGTTAATAAATTTCTTCTACTTTATCATTCAGATCTTGCACACTTCTTAACTGTATTTTAGTTGAATTCATATTTAGTATTTTTACTACTGTAACTTTATGAATATATCTCATTGTTAAGGTAAGCAGTAAACTGTCATCACATTTTCATCTTTATAGAACTTGTTTTTCTGGAGCTGTCAATTACCTCATATATTTTTTCTGTAATGCTATGAGGACATCTGCCTAAGTCTTCTTACATTTTTCAATGGCTCTATAAAACTTCTCACAATTTTCCATGTGTTCAAACCCGTCAGGTATACCAGAGGTTCTCATCTTTTTTTTCCTGATGATCTGCCTCCTAGGGTCCTGTGTTTTCTGAGTCTAATCAGATTTGTTTCTCTGCCACAAAACCACCATCCTGGGCCTTCCCTTCCCTGCTCCTCTGGAGACTGCCTTTGACTCTATGTTGCTGCATCCCTGTCTCTTGGATTCCATGTCTTCCTCATTCTTGGTTTTATCTCCTGTTTTGCTGAAGTACAGCCTCTAGTAGCTTCATGAAAAAACTTTTGTTATCCTCTCATACTTGATGCCTAGTTTGGCTTGGTAAAAAATTATAGGGCAACATGTTTTACTTGTCTCAGGTTCTTGTGTATGGTTGCTAAGAAGTCTAAGCTATTCTTTCATAGGTGACCTGTTTGCTCTCTGCAAGCTTTGAGGATTTGGTTGTTACTCCTAATGTTTGACTTTCAGTAATGGGGGTACATTTCTTTCAATTACTGTGCTGAGGATTCAATGGCTGTGAGATTCATATCTTCTGGTGCTAGAAATATTCTTGTAATACTTTTTCCTCATCATATCCTCTTTCTTTTTCTGGGACTCCTACTAATTAGATTTGGGATCTCCTGGTGTGACAAAATGAATGTGGACTCATTCACCAAATGCTAACCTGGATGAATTATATCATTAAATTTGAAAGTACTCCTTTAATGAGAGGCATACAGATACACTGGGCCTTAAAGTAATAATGTGGAGTTTGTTTTCGCCAAGAGGTGGTTAAAACTGAAATTGTTAATATGCATATTTTAAGGGTTTTAAATGTATGTATGTCTTATGCATAGTGTTTTAATTGGCCATGGAGGCAGACTGGCCTGGATTAGAATTTGGCTCTCCTCCTTACTACCTGCTTAAATTCTCTGAACCTGTTTCTACATCTGCAAAATGGGGGAGATAATGACATTTATAATATTTAAATGAGAAAATGCACTTAAAGAACTTTGCAAAATACCTGGCATATAGCAGGTACTCATTTTGTTGTAAACATAGTAAACATTATGTTGTTACTAATATGATGGGTTATTAAAGGGAAGTTGACAATGTTCAGAATACTTTGCCTACTAGAATTTGATTTCATAGAAAAGGGCCAGGTGTTTCTATAAACATCCTGATGTTACTTTGTAAGATGTAAACATTGCATGAAATGGTCCATTTGTTTGATTTTAGAATAGCATGTCTTATATCCTCATATCCCAGAAAGCCCTTTTTGTAGCCATGATGAATAGCAGAAGTTCTTGATCAAACTATGTGTTTTAGTCCTCTAGTTAGGTGTTCATTAAATTCTGAAGGAAGATGAACAACAAAAGGAAGCAAAAAAAATTGACCCAAACATAAAGAAGTGGTGATATCAGAGGAGAAAGAACAGATATAGAAGGAATCAAGATCAAATGCAAAAAATGAGAAGGAGAAACCTGAAAGAACCATTGGGTTGAGATTCTATTTTAATGAAATTGTTCTGTCATTGTGATAAGTGGCCTCTTCTGGGATATTCCCAGAAGCATTCTCATGGGTTAATTTTATTGGAAATAAAAATAAAAAGGTTGTTGGAGATAAAGACACAAATGTATCACAATAGTTTTGACTGCTGAGGCTATTCCATATGCATCTAAAACCAAGAAGGAGACACATAAGCTACTTCTGGCTGCTACCACCACGGTGTTTGGGGCATTGGCTTTTCTAGGAAAGCATCTTGTTGACAACAACACATGTTGCTTTTAATGCTCATGGTCTATTTATTTACTTCCTTGATTTTGTTGTCTAGTCATCTGGTTGCCCTGGTTTATCATGTTCTATATGAAACCAAGATTATGAGAGAGGAGAGATACAATCATAGAATTAACTTCTGCCACCAGATTTAGAGTGGTGTGATGCTGAAATTAGCCCACCTGAGCATCCTTGAGGCCCTGTTACTGACTGAATGTGTGTGCTACCCCCAAATTCACATTAAAATACACACCCTTATAGCAATGATATTAAGAGGTGGAGCCTTTGGGAGGTAATTAGGTCATGAGGGTGACTCCTAACCTTATCCCTAATAAGAAGGGATACAAGAAAAATCTTTCTCTTTGCCACACGAGGATACAAGTAGATGATGAATACCTGTAAACTAGAATGAGCAACTTCACCAAGAGCTTGAATATGCTGGCATCTTAGATCTCATAATTCCAGCCTCCATAACTGTGAGAAATAAATGTTTGGTATTCTGTTACAACAGCCTGAATTGACAGAAACAGCACCTAAAGTACATAGTTTCCACTAGCGTTGGCTGGCACAGAGATGAACTGGGCATGGATAGAACTGTTTCCTAGTAGTGGTGTTTCCAACTGTCTGTGAACAAATCTCTTAACTTCTTAAAGACTTTACTTTCCATATCTGTAAAATACTTTTATTCATCTGGCTAGGTAGTTCTTGAGCTTTTTGGGTCAAGGACCTTTAGAGAATCTGATAAAAGCCACAGAGCATCTCCTCAGAATCATGCATATTACAGTATTATAAATTAGCAAGAAGTAGCCACACTCATGCAGACATCCTCTACAAAGCTAGACTGAATTTCTAATTTACTTATCTAGAAATGCAAAATTTGGGGGAAATGATGTGTCACACAGAGGAGGAGCATCTACAGTTGGCCCCAGTGTCATTTCTCTTGGGCCTGGGCACCTAATAGGGGGATGATGACACTACTTGTGCAAATTAGGAGCTTACCTGACCCAAGGTGGGGAATGCTTCCTGTGTCAGCTCCCTTTAGCGCATAGGGTTTGCTTCACCATGCAGGAACTTACATTAATGGCACATGAGCTTCCAGAGAAATTTTTACAAACAACTGGTCCTGTATTCTTGAGCTACATGCATCAGCTGAGCCATATCCTTATCAAGAGAGAAATGAAAATCAATGCCCTGATTTCCACCTCCAACTTTCCAGCATTCCAGAAAGCATGCGTGCACATGTGCGTGAACACACACACACACACACAATTTCAGAGGATTCCCAGAACCTCTGTCCCCACCCCAAACTTACTGCATAAACTCCAAGTTAAGAGTCTCTGATTTGGATGATCTTAATGATGTTTTTGACCTCTAAGATATTGTTCCAAGCAAGACATTTTACTCATCACCAATATTCCTTTAGACAAGAGTGGGAGGATTTGGGGGTGGAATGAGAAACATTCATCTTTTAGCTTTCAGACCAGTAATACAAACTTTTCTTTTTTGATGTATTTCTTTGTCTATTTTAGTAGTAATATTGACAGAGTTTGCAGCTACCATGAAAAGTTCAGAACAACTTTATCACTCACTCTTGTTCCCACTAGAAATTATAATATCCCAGAATAACACTACTAAAAACTGAAGTGAAAGATTTTGGAGAGTCATTCTGTGTTGACTTAAACTTAGAGTGAAATTAATGTCTGTACTGTGCTTTATATCCCAACTTAATTTAACATAGTACTCTATCTTGAGAGAAGTGAGAGACTACCTTTTATGTTTCATCTGAAATCTCATCTCTGCAAACTCCTATGTAACCAGAAATCGGTTTTATGTTCATGGTCACCATCATTATATGTTCATTTAATACTGTTCAACTAAACATCCAGTGGAGCCCTTACTGACTTGTTTAGCCATTCCTTTAAAAAATAATTTATGGGAATTAATAACATTTACTGAGAATTTACTGTGTGCCAGGCACTACTATGATCACTTTGCAGATACCATCTCTTTTAATCCCATTTTGATTGCTTCTTTTCAGGGATCTGGAAGTTATATCCTGCTTTCCCATGGTTTTGGACCAGCAGGTCATAATTATTTGTGAGGAGGAAATGCTTTTCATTTCCTTGAAACCTTGGGGTCACTTCTTCTGCCACTGCAGCTGCTCCTGTGGTTAGTAAGAAAGTAGAGTGAAGAAGGAAGCTCAGGGCAGCTGTGTGGGAGCACGGAGAATTGGGCTTCTGAACTGGGAGGTGACCACACTAACCTCTGGCTAAAGGTCCTGGCAAACCTCAGAAATAGAGAAGAATCGGGGAAATAAAATTTGTGAGTGCCTACTACGTGTTAGTCATATCTGCTTTACTATATTTCATCCTTACTTTGCAATGTGAGATAGATGTTATTACCTCTCTGCTGGTGGAGCTGGGGTCCTCAGTAGGTCTGCTAGCCTTCAAAGCTAACCCTCTTTCCACTGCCTCATAAAGGAGAGAAAAGCATAGCAGAGAGAAAATCATACTTTCACAAAAGTAACTTGGACCCCAGTTGTTAAGATTATGGACAGATCTTGATTCACTGCTCAGAGTCCTGACTCAGGATCCTGACTTAGATGCCTGGTTGACAGGAGGCTGGGTTAACTCACTGACAGGAAAGACTGGTTGTTGAGCAGTGAACAGACAGATAAGCAAATAGTACACATACTCTTGACTCACCAAAATGCTCCAGCTTCAATGAATTGTTCTAGCCTGTTAGCCACATTCTCTCATGCTATATGCTATAAACCACAGGTGGCAAACTCAAGGCCTGCAGGCCGAATCTGGCCCTCCACCTTGCTTTATCTGGCCCAACACCTAGTTTCTACCCAGTGGCAGCACTGAGCTCTCGCTTAACTGTTAAGGAGTAGTTACATTTGTACAGTCCTAAAATTACATCCGGCCCTTTGAAGGCAACTGTGAGGCTGATGTGGCCCCCGGTTAAAATGAGTTTGACACCCCTGTTATAAACCATTTTGAATAGCTCATCATATTTTTTAAATGCATTTGAGTCTTTTCTTACTTACCTTTTAAGGGTTACTCAAATATATCCAAGAGATAATCAAACCTAACTAAGCTTGTTTCTGAAAATTCTTTTGTTCTTTGCAAAGGAAGTCTTGCCTGGGAGGGAGACTCTTGCTATCATTATTTAGGGTCTTTAAGTCAGAGCGATGAGAAATCATTTTAATTAAGGAAAATCCCTATGTCTTCCCCAACAGCTGGTTTGCTTACAAGTAAGGAAGCCTATAAATGAATCAGAGAAAAAGGGTTTGTACAATTTCTAAAATAACTTGATATATTTAGAAGTGTGATTCTGTGTGTATGTTCTTGTGCAAATGTAGAAATTGATAGCTTATGTGAGTCTTAACGATGCTGTAATTTTCAGAATCTTCTATCATCATGTAAAATACATGGTATAGTTCTCCACATAATGTTATATTATGCCTGGCTATGAGTTTTATATTGCCATAAGAGTGTATGAAAGTATAGATTTCATATTTTTAAATTCAGGAAATATAGCTGCTGTACATGCAGACATGGTAAAAAAGTTATCTCAGGTATTGATTGTGTATAGCTAAGTATCAGTGAGAAATAGTACACAGGGAAGTGCTATGTACTCAGGTGTCTACACCTGTTTTCTCTTCTATAGTCTGTGATGTTATTTGATGATTTCTCTATAGAACAACAGGTGGTGCCTAATGTTAAAAGCTGAAAAGCAGTTACTATGGAAACCAGATGCAAATTTAGAAATCTGTGTCCACTCTTTGCTGCATATGGAAAAAATGTGTTATAATGGAAATGAGAAACACTGAAATATGATTCATATCCATGTCTTCTGAGTCTTAAAATATCAGCCAAATACTGTCAAATGTTGAATAACTTACAACTTCTGAACCTTAGCTTCCTATAGTCTACAAAAATAACAGAATTAGAAAAACACTCCTAAGATTCTTTGTTTTTCTGAATTCTGTTTTCTAAGTATATTTCTAAAGAAATATCAAATCCATTTCAGAGTACATAAGTCTATAAATGTATAGATAATAAAAATAATATTTAAAATAGTAATTGCTTAATATATATAACTTATAAATATAGAAAAGTGAAAAAATTCAAGTCATTTATTGTACTAAGACTCAGAGAAAACGGCTACTAATGTCTTTGTCTTTTCTTCACTCTTTCTTTTATATAATTATTTAATGTGCTTGAGATCATATTATACGTACATATACTATAAACACATGCTAAGTATGTTGGGTTTTAACAAATTTAACATAATATCATAAACAAATACATTAAAATACTTAACAGACATCATGTTAATGACAGCATAATATATGACTACATAAATTGGCCTTAAGGTATTCAATCTTTCTTGTTTCTTTTAGACAAATCAGATGTTTGAATTTTTTGGATTATAAGTAATACTACAATGATTGTATTTGTGCATAAACAACATCCACATTTTAGATATATGCCTATAAGTAGAATAGCTTGATAAAAGGTACAAATTCTAGATTAATGTATGCTACCTTTGAGATTTTATATACATAGGAGCACATGTATAGATTATAGACAGACTTTTGTAGTTATAAGTGACAGAACACTAACCAAAACTGACTTTAAGAGAAGCTTCAAACTATGTTCATAACATTTATTGAGCACTTTCCACATGTCATGTACTCTTTGAGTACTTTATATTACAAATTCATTTATCTCTTAACAGCACTCAATAAGAAAAGTCCTATTGTGAGTCCTATTTTACAGCTCTTTTTCTGTCTCTTGTCTCTCTCCTTGCCAGGGCACTGTTCATAGGTGCTCTCTCTCACCTTCTAGCTGTTCTAGGTCCACATCCCTCTGGATGAAGTTCACAGGATGATTCTTGCCTCTCTTTTCTGGTTGCACAGGCAAAAACATTGGAATTAACTGTTTAGCTCTGACCCCTGGCATGGCCTTGGTCCGATTCTCATCTTTGATCCAATCACCAGAGAACTAGGAGACCTAAGCTAACCTCCCACCCAGCTCTGGAGTTGAGAATGGAGTTAACTACATCAAAACACATGACTTCAGAATGGGGATGGAAAAATTTCTCCAATGACAAACCAGATACTGTTATCCAAAGCAGACTGAGTAGAAAGCAGATGGTCAATTCCACTACAACAGCAAATTCCACGACAATGAGGACTCAGAAATTTTGTTTGCATTTAGAGAAGGGAACAGTAGCAACCAACTATCTTGAATAAAAATACCTTCCTGGTTTCAGTTTCTGAGGAGAAGTATTATTATTTTTCACATTTATAATGTAGAGGACTAGTTTTCATTTAAAATAACTGTGCAGATGCCAAACACACCTAAGATAAATGTGCTCATTTCACACAGAAAAATTCAAATATGTATGTAACAAAGAAATTTTAAAAAACCCTAGTGGAGTCACTCTTTCCATCTTAATACACACATCATTATTTTCCTAACCCTATGTGGTATATTCAAGAAACTATCTACATAAAGGGTATTTTTCTCACCTTTAAGACAAAAATATACAATTTCTTTGCTGCTTTTCCAGTGTTTGAGGGTATAATATAAACTGTAACTATTCTGCAGTTAGAATATTCAGCCAAAACTTTAGTGGCTATAGTACCCCATTACACTGACCAAGTTTGTTCATTAATCTTTGTGTTTGTGATATAATGAAGGTGATGTAGGATAAGAGAGAAAGAAATGTTGGAGCTATACATGGATCACCATGGAAACAGCAGCTGAGCAATCGACAAGTACTCAGAACATATGCCTCCTCCATTCGACAGTCCTGGTGAATTCATGTGATATTGCAGCCTTTTTGGCTCTTGTGCCATTTGTAGCAATAGCTTTTGATATCTAAATACATGGCAAACACCTGTTATTAAAAAAAGTCAGATTAATAAACCCTTAGTCCTAAAATTTTATACCTCATGTATATGTATCCATACAGGTATTTATTTCTCCCTCTAAAATGTTCCCTAAATTTCCTATGCATTCTCTTCTCCCAATCACTTTACTCAACATTTCCTCACACAATCCACCTATCTTCCTTCCCTTCACTGTCCCAAACCACCTTACTCTGGTTGGCATAGAGTGATTTCCATGATATCAAGAAATATATAACTGTGAGAAATCTAAAACTGTTCATTTTTGGACTTACTAAGAAACCAAGTGAAAAAATGTATTCAAAATAACTACAAAGGGGCCAAGCACCAAAAACATGAAAAAGCCAATTTCAGGAAATAAAAACAGATCTGTTTCATGGAAGAGCTTAAGAAAAATGAAGGAAGAGAAATCTTAGATCCTTTAGGGTCAGAATCTGATTTATAAAAATAAGTTATATTTTGCAATAATCTGTCAGTTATAACCTTAGTAAGATAAGCAATTGGAAAATTTTAAGGAGATCAATATGATCTGATTTATATTCTTATTTTTTCTTTCCTTTTTAAAAGTATATTTTATTGATTATCTATTACAGTTTTCCCAATTTGTCTCCCTTTATCCCCCCTCCCCCCTGCATTCCCCAACACTCCAGCATTCCCGCCCCCTGTAGTTCATGTCCATGGATTGTACACATAAGTTTTTTGAGGCCTCTGTTTCTTATACCATTGTTGACCTCTCCCCATCTATTTTATGCCTACCAATTATGCTTCTTCTTCCCTGTACCTTCCCCCGCTATTCCTCCCCTCTGACTCCCCAATGAAATCCCTCCATGTGATGTACATTTCTCTAATTCTGTTCCTGTTCTACTGTTTTGCTTAGTTTTTGTTTTCATTGTTTTACTTTTTTTAAAGTTCATTTGTTGATAATTGTGAATTTGTTGTCATTTTACTGTTCATGGTATTTGATCTTCAATTTCTTAGATAAGCCCCTTTAACATTTTATATAATAATGGCTTGGTGACGATGAACTCCTTTAACTTGATCTTATTTGGGAAGTACTCTATATGCCCTTCCATTCTAAATGAAAGCTTTGGTGGATAGAGTAATCTTGGTTGTAGGTTCTTGCCTTTCATGACTTTGAATACTTCTTTCCAGACTCTTGTTGCCTGCAAGATTTCTTTTAAGAAATCAGCTGATGGTCTTATGGGAACTCCTTTGTAGGTAGTTATCTTGTTTTATCTTGCTTCTTTCAGGATTCTCTATATTTAATCTTGGGTAACTTAATGATGATGTGCCTTGGTGTATTCCTCTTTGGGTCCAACTTTTTTGGGACTCTCTGGGCTTTCTGGACCTCCTGGAAGTCTATTTCCTTTGCCAGACTGGGGAAGTTTTCCTTTATTATTTGTTCAAATATGTTTTCAATTTCTTGCTCTTGTTCTTCTCCTTCTGGCACCCTATAATTTGGATATTGGAGCTTTTCAGGTTGTCCCAAAGAATCCTCAGCCTCTCTTCATTTTTTTCGAATTCTTGTTTCTTCATTCTGTTCCAGTTGGATGTTTATTTCTTCCTTCTGTTCCAAGTTGTTGGTTTGAGTCTGGTTTCCTTCCCGTCACCATTGGTTCCCTGAATATTTTGTTTCATTTCATTTTGGGTATCTTTCATTTGTTCTTTCATTTTTCAACCAAGCTCAATCAGTTCTGTGATCATTTTGATTACCTGGGCTTTAAAATCTCCATTAGATGGGTTGGCTATCTCCTCATCACTTAGTTCTATTTCTGGAGTTTTGCTGTATTCTTTCATTTGGGCGATACTTCCTTGTCTTAGTGCACCTGTTATGTTGTAAGGGGGTGGGACCTTTGGTATGCACCCAGGCAGGGCAACCCTCCTTGCTGTGCTATGGCGCTGCCTGTGGGGGAAGGGCCAGAGAGGGAACAATGCAGCTCACCTGCTTGGCTCTAGCCCCACTTCACAATGAACTCTTGTGTGAGACTGGAAGTTTCTCCTACCACGAAAACCCATGCTGTATTCCACAGTCAGCTCTGAATCTGTTTCCTCTTCAGCCCCAACTGCACAGTCTGCCACCTTACTGCAGTTCTCTCTGTCCACCCATCTTACCAGTCTGATTGGTCTGGCTGACTGTTTCTTTAATTCCTTGGTTGTCAGAATTCCATGCCATTTGATTTTATGGCACTTAAAATTGTTTATTGATTTTAGATTGGTTGTTATCTTCCTTTTGGTTGTGCAAGGAAGCAAAGGGTTTCTACTTATGCCTCCATCTTGGCTGGAACCCCCTGACTTATATTCTTAAATGATTATTTGGATATTGTGTAAAGAATAGACCATAGTCAGCAACAAGCTGAAGCAGGGAAGTTAGAATTAAAATACTGAAGAAATGCAAAACAAATCAATGGAGTATAGACCAGAGTGGAAAGAGGTGAGAAATGATCAGATTCTGAATATATTCCAAAGGTAGAGTCAAAAGGATTTGCTAATGTATTACTTATAGGATTAAAAAAAGAGGAATTGTGGGTGACTCTAAGGATTTGAGTCTGAGCAAGTAGAAGGATGGTGTTGTTATTTTTTGACATGGAGATTCTGTGGGTACTTAAGTTTGGGGAAAATGACTGTGATTTGGTTTTTTGACATGTTATATTTGAAATGTCCACTAGACATCCAAGTGGAGATATTGAATAAGAAAATAGATACAAAAGTCTGGGGTTCAGTGGAGGGGTCCAAGCTGGGGATTGAACTTTGGGAATCATCAGTATGTAGATGGCATTTAAAGTCAGGAGACTAGATGAAATTACCCAGAGGGGAATGAATGTAGATGGAAAAGTGAAGAGGTCCAAAACCCAAACTGAGAGGTCCTGAAAATTTAAGAGTTTGGTGATGTGAGATGAAAGCAAAAGAAGTAGAGAATATGTGGTTAATAAGATTAGGAGCAAATCAGAAAATTATGGTGTTCTAACCAAATGAAAAATGTATTTCAAGGGGGAATTCAAATAACATGGAAATCACTGACAATCTTGATATGAGTGACTTCTATGTAAAGGCAAAACCTACCTGGAGTGAATTTTAAGAGAAGATAGCTAAAGAGGAAACTTGAGCCAAGAAACATGTTTTGGGGGGTTTTGTTTGTTTGATTTTAAGATGAGAGGAACAAGATTATTTTTATAAGCTGGTGGCACTATTCTAATATCAAGAGGGTAAAAATGCTGAAGCTAATGTAAAGTGGAAGGTTAACCTTAGGAACATGAACCATAATAACATAAAAAGAGACTGAGTATATGAGCACAAATTTTAGTAGGTTGATTAAACAGCGTGGTAGATGCTTGTGGAAGTTCTCTTCTGATGACTTCCATTTTTCCCCAGTAAACTGAGAAGCAAGGTCATGAGGTGAGATTGAGGAAGGGAGAGATGGTGACAGGGATTTGAGGAAGAGAAGAAACAACCATCTTGGAGAGTGAAAGGAGAGGGGAAATAGAGGCAGCTTTACAGGCTTCCTTAAGGGCATTTGATTAAGAATGTGTGTGTGTGTGTGTGTGTGTGTGTGTGTGTGTGTGTGTTTTCCCAGTGATATTCAGCTTCAGGAGCACAGATAAGGAGCAGAAAGAGAGTTAGAATTAATCAGCAATGCAATTTTGTTACGCTGCTGTCATGACAATAAAAGAGAATGGCAAAAGAGTTGTGGATACATGCAAGTGTATGTCTTTTAATGATGGACTACATATGGGATTTAAGCTGTATAAGGAGGGCAGTATGGGCTCAAGAGCAGTAAGAGAAAGTAAAACAGTGGCATGATCTAGTGACAGGCAAGGAGTGTTGTAGTGAGGGTTCTAGTGGTATTCAGCTGCAAAAAGGTAAGTGATAGTGACAGGGGTCTGAGAGTGATATAAAAGGGGGTCATTTGCCCAAAGAAGACATACAGATGGCTAGCGGACATATAAAAAGATGCTCAATGTTACTAATCATTGGAGAAGTGCAATTAAAACCACAATGAGATATCACCTCACACCTGTCAGAATGGCCATCATCCATAAATCAACAAACAAGTGCTGGTGAGGATATGGAGAAAGAGGAGCTCTTTTGCACTGTTGGTGGGAATGCAGGTTGGTGCAGCCACCGTGGAAAGCAATATGAAGATACCTGAAAATTTTAAAAATGGATTGGCCTTTCGATCCAGCAATCCCACTTCTGGAAATATATATGAGAGAACCCAAAACTAATTCAAAAGAACATGAGCACCCCTATGTTCATTGCAGCATTATTTACAATCACCAAGATATAGAAGCAGCCCAAGTGTCCATCAATAGATGAGTAGATAAAACAACTATGGGACATTTACACAATGAAATACTTACTACTTCACCATAAAAAAGAAGAAAATTTTACCCTTTACATCAGCATGGATGAACCTGGAGAACATTATCCTAAGTTAAATAAACCAGTCAGGGCAAGACAAACACTATATGATTTCACTCATATGTGGCATCTAATGAACAAACTGAACTAACAAACAAACTAGAAACAGATTCATAGAAAGCAGGATGACAGTTATGGGGTGGTGTTAGGGGTGGAGGGATTGAACAAAAAAGAGAAATAACTCATGGACATGGCAACAGCAGTGTGGTAATTGTGGGAAGGAGGGGTTTATAAGGGGATAAATGGAAAGAAAATACAATAATTTTTTTAAAAAAGAAGAAAAATGGATATGAGGGAATTAGAAGGATTGTCTATATGGATATTAAACTTGTCAAGAATTATAACAAGAATAGTGTGGAGGATAATGGCAGTAATTCAAGCACTAAAATCTCCAAAAAAAAAAAAAAAAAACCCTTTGTTTTGGGGTTAAAGTGGGTGGAAGAGAATGAAAACTGCCATTTTGTTTTTGTTTTTGTAAGTCCAAATCTGTCTTGAAACTTTTGAGGAATACTAAGTCAGGCTTTATTTCTTCTCCTTATCCAGGCTCCTTTCTTCCCCCTACCCTGCTTCTCCAGGGGCAAGATGTCCCTCTCTTCGACTCTTAGTTTCTCTACCTCTTGCTTAATTTTTCTTTTTTGGCATCACCTCTCCTAATATCCAACACTCTTTTCGCCTGTCCTCTATGATTTCTTTGCTTATATTTCAACTCATTAGTGGGAAATATAATGAGGAAAGGGAATTTTGGGAAGATCAAGAACCAGAGAGAAGATTAGGGACAGAGATAAGAAGTATGAGAGAAAAACTGAGCTGATCTATTTAATTTGTATCATCTCCTAACATCTTTTCTGCTTCACTATCCACTAAGCTCTCTCTGTTCAGTCATGGTGATGGCACATTTACATTTCAGACATGGTGTAAAGTTGCATGCATGAGGTTCGGTATCAAAGCATTACCTGAGTAGATACAAAATGCTCTATGACGTGTGCAAATGGGTAGAGTAAATTTGATTATGCATTCTGCAAATGTACTCAGGGCTCCTAAAATGGATGCCTTTCTACAGAATAGTAGCAGTAATGATGATTATGATGGCATCTATTGCAATAACAACAAATGAAAAATCAGTTTCTTTCATGACTGAATTAAGCCCTTAGACTTTTGACTATAGCACAACACTGCTTAATTATCAGCAAAACCTATTATTATCTACCTTACCCATGGATTGCATAGCACAGAGCTTGCCAGTTAGCATTTTTAAATATTTAGTGTATACACAGTGACCTTAATCGCAAAAGACTATTTTATGAGAAAATGTAAGAGGTGGTCAAGTGACAGCTAATATACTCTTCTAAATACTGGGTATGGTGGGTTATAGACCTTTATATATAAATAAAATATGGGAGAAACAAGGTATGTTTTTAAATGTTATCTATTCTATAGCATAATTATAGATAAATGTTACATTCAATTTGTCTTTGATCCAAAAACTTTGACTCTATTCAGCTGATTTTACATTCTTTGGTAATAGCATGAAAACAAATTCAATAATAAATAAAGATCTAAACTCTCACACAGCACCTTTAAAAGGTGTTTGGGTTTTTTAAAAATTATTTTTCAATAGCCAGAAATCTTTGTTCCTCCTGACATTAATGTTATTGCTTCTTTGTCATACATAAAAACTTTCTGACAACCCATTAGTTTGATCTTTAAATAGCAGACTCTCTCATCAGACTTAATACTGAAAGAGAATTAGATTTGATCAATACTTATTTAGCAGATCTAGATGATTGGATATTGGTGCTGTTGTGTTAATAACTGTACAGCACTCACGTTGGTGCATACAGATTTAGTGCACCAGGACTTCTTTACCAAGATTAAGGATCTTTAAACACGTTGTATGAAAGACATGCTGATGTTCAGTGGCAAGGTTCAATTCAAATACAGAAACTCTGCATCTTTTATGAGCATGTCTGTAAATGCTGCTGAAAATGTAATCAGTAGCCTACAGAAAATATGATCTAAAAATGTAATCTGTAGACTTCCTGGCAACACCTGGGATCCAGTTAGAGATTCCAACCCCAGATCTACTGAAACAAAACCTGCATTTGTTCAGAATATCCAGGTTATTCACATGCACATTTGAATCTGAGAAGCTTTGATCTATGTGATTTCCTTTGTAGGTAGGGAAGAATAAAAGAAGAATACAGGAAATCATGGAAAATACATTAATAACAATCATTCATTTACTCAACATGCATTCTTCAGGTACCTTGTATGGGCCATTCCTGTGCCAGGAGACATGTCTATAAATAATTCAGACCATGCCAGTGTATGTATAGGGGTTTCCAGCCCAGCACTATATCAAGTAATACAGGACTATAAAAGAACTGTAATTCATTTTGCCCAATATTTATGAGCAATTAGGACATACACAAGTGCTATAAGAGCTACAACGGTGTATAAAGGTGTAGTTCCTACCCTCAAGGACTTTATAAATAGTAGTAAGACACATTCCTATCTCTTAACATAATTAAACCAACAAGATTTACATATGAAAAACAATTGGAGAATAATACAAATATAATGAAGTATGTGATGTAAATTATGAATGGAACAGTCTAGTATTGGCATAAGAACAGACACAGACCAATGGAACAGAATAGAGAGCCCAAAAATAAACCCACGTCAATATGGTCAGTTAATATTTGACAAAGAGGGCAGGAACATAAAATGGAGTAAAATTAATCTCTTCAATAAATGGTTTTGGGAGATCTGTACAAATACATGCAAAAAAATGAGACTAGACCACTGACTTACCTCATACACCAAATAAATTCAAGATGGATAAAAGACTTAAATATAAGTTGTGACACCATAAAAGTCCTAGAGGAGAACATAGGCATGAACATCTAAAACCCATGTAGCAATATTTTCACTGATGTATCCCCTAGGGCAAGGGGTATAAAGGAAAGAATAAATAAATGGGACTGCATCAAATTAACAAACTTCTGCATGGCTAAAGAAAACATCAACAAAATGGAAAGGGAACTGACCGTGTGGGAAAACATTACTGCTAATGATACCTTGGGCATTTTGACCTCCAAAATATGTAAAGAATTCACATGACTCCATACCAGTAAGACAAATAGTCCAATTAAAAAATGGGCAAAGGATCTAAACAGACACTTACTTCTCTAAGGAGGACATACAAAGAGCCCAAAGACACATGAAAATATGTTCAACATCACTTGCCATTAGAGATATGCAAATTAAAATCACAATGAGATATCACTTCACACCAGTCAGAATGGCCATTATTAATAAGTCAACAGACAACAAGCGCTGGAAAGGTTGTGGAGAAAATAGAACCCTACTACACCATTGGTGAGAATGCAAACTGGTATGGCCACTGTAGAAAACAGTATGGAATTTCCTCAGAAAACTAAAAATGGAACTGCCTTTTGATCCAGTGATTCCACTGCTTGGATTATATGCTAAGAATCCTGAATCACCAATTCAAAAGAACCTATGCATCCCAATGTTCACAGCAGCATTATTCACAATAGCCAAGTGCTGAAAACAGCCTAGGTGTCCATCAGGAAATGAATAGATAAAAAAACTATGGTACACTTACACAATGGAATGCTACACAGCAGAAAGAAAGAAGGAGCTCCTACCCTTTGCAACAGCATGGATGGAACTGGAGAATATTATGCTAAGTGAAATAAGCCAGGTGGTGAAAGACAAATACCATATGATCTCACCTATAAGTGGAACATAATGAACTGAACAAATGGGCAAAATAGAACCAGAAATATGGAAATAAAGAACAAACTGACAGTGACCAGAGGGGATGGGGGTGGGGGTGATGGGGGAGAGAAGAGGAGGAGGCAAGACAAAGAACATGAATAGAGGACTCATGGGCACAGACAAGGGTGCGGATTGATGGGGGTGGGGCAGGGTCAAGAGCAATGGGGGAAAAAGGCAGGACAACTGTAACTAAACAACAATAAAAAATAAATTAGGAAAGCCCCATATTAGTATGGGGCATTGCAATTGCAATTAGAAGAGGAAAAGTATAGTGTTTGAAGAACTGTTTGGATTAGGTTTCAGGATGAGACCTGGATGGCTGTTGAAAAATACAAGGAATATCCATGGTGGACTTCAGGAAATAAGCATTTTTTAATAGATGGTTTAGAAAATAAATGAAAAAAATAAAGCTAGATTTGGAAATGTAGGGGTCATTAAGTGTTTTTAAAATAAGAATATATACACTTGGGCCCTGGCTGGTGTGGTTCAGTGGATTGGGCACTGACCCATGAACCAAGGTTGCCAATTCCATTCCTAATCAAGGCGTATGCCTATGTTGTGGGCCAGGTCCCCAGTTGGGGGTGTGTGAGAGGTAATCCAGTGATGTATCACTCACACATTGATGTTTCTCTTGCTCTCTTTTTCCCTCCCTTCCCCTGTCTCTAAAAAGTAAATAAATAAAATCTTTTAAAAAATGAATATATGCCTTTAGGTCTATTAGTAACTGAGATGCTTGTAGCCAGGTTATAGTTTAAGAGATCATCCCAAAGGAATATAAAAAGGCCAATAGCCCCTTTGTATCTAGGGGCCCTGAAGATGTCCAACCCACATCTCCAGGAGCAGGAAGGGCCAGTCTAGTGGAAAGGCAGACATTTCAAGGTTAGAAGACCTGAGGATTTGCCATCGTGGTCCTCACTTCCTTTAATGGAAAGAGAACAAATAATTTTATTTCTGTCTCTGTTTCAGTAAGTGTATGATGATCCTCAGGCAGTGTTGCTTATTCTTCCATGCCATTGTCTGAAGAAATTTCACATACCCAACATGACTGCCTTTCATAGGGTCAGAAATCAAGACACTTGTCTGTCTCATAGTTGTTTACAAAGTCTCACAAAGGGCCTACAACAACCAGAGTCCTGAACTTTCTGGGATAATTCTGTTTTGAAATATTTTGTCACAAAATCTTCCTAAGTACATTTCTTCACTCAGTGTGATGAAGTGGGAAAAAAATGAGCACTGAAACCAGATGAACGAATTCAAATCATCACATGATTCACCTATTCTCTTTGAGCTTTAACTTCCTGGTCAGTAAAATAAAGATAATAGCTCCTACTTTATAGGAATTTTTGTAAAGGTTATGGACAATGTATGTTAAACCTAGCACAGTACTACATAAGAAGTAAGTCCAAATAAAAAGTAGATTATATAGCCATATACAGCTACATATAATGTATGTATACATATGTATTTTCCTCCTTAATTGCTTTATTTAGGTTATAATTTTCCATTCAGTTGTGCTTGGTGCCCAATCACTTTCACTGAAGTCTCTATTCACTTTTAACACCCTTGTTTTCACCCCTTTTCATTCTGTAGAATGAAATCTCTGATAAAAATCAAATCTGTCAAGGAAAGGTCACACATGACCTTTGAATGAAGGTAAAGAGGCTAATGGAACAGTTAGTATCTCTCCTCATCTCCTTCCCCATTACCATTTGTGCACCAAGGAAAAAAACTAAAGTCTAAGCATAATTACCTTAGCTCCATTCTTTCTCTACCTCTCCTTTTTATGGGGCATGAGAATGCAATTATACTTATGACAGGTACTCTGTATATTGAACAAATGACTAAATAATAATACAATCTTCATTTACTAATTCACATAGCAAATTTGGTCTCCCACTGTGTGTCAGTCACTGTAATATGCCCATTGTGGCAAAAGAAAAAATTAAATACCTTTGGAAAACTCGCATTCCAAAAGAATAAAATTTAAATTGTGTTAAAAAAAAATCCTAAGTGAGAGAGACTGACAGTTACAATACAATATGGTAATACCTATAAGAGAAATGTATAATTAAATTAATTCTAGCTGTTCTATTTTAAAAAAATGCATAATGGCTCAAATATAATAAACATTTCTCATTGATATGAAGTCTGAAATGAGTGACTGGATAGTGTGTGAATTCTTTTCCAGGGGATGATTTAGGGCCCAAGTTCCTTCCTCCTCCTAGGCTACTCTCTTTACTTGGTCTAGCAGTTACCTGCAGAAGGAGACATAGTTGGAAGAGGCATGGATATCACTTCCGCTCATAATCCACAGGCCATAACTCAGTTAAATGGCCATACTCACTACAAGAGAAGCTGGGAAATGTGGTCATGTTCTATGCTCAGGAACAGAGGTGTCATTTGATTGTTAGTTAACCAGACTCTGCCATATTTTGTAAGTTCAGAGTGCTATTGGATCATGACTTACAGAATTGCGTAAAACCTTTAAAGTCTTTTCCAGGAGTTAGGATAAAAGTGGGACAGGTTGGGAAGTATCATAAGGTTAATTTCATTCAAAAGATATATATAATGACTTATATCCTTCTAGTCATGAAACAACCAGAATCAGCTGCTGCCTTCAGGTACTTTATAATTTGGTGACAGATTCATCAATGTCCTCACACTCTTAGACATGTCCACACTCTTCTTACACATGTTCGCACTCTTACATGTGATTACTTATATGTTCTCAAATGATATTATAGCTGAATTTTTATACACTTGAAAGAAGCACTAATGAAACTTATGAATTACATATACTGTTTTCTGCATATTGGGGGAGAAAAACTTTTTCATGCAAAATGGTTACTCAGAAGTCCTGCCTTGCATATTTTGTATCTAAATGTAAAATCGAAAACAAAATACTGAAGCAAATTTCACATTTTCTATCATATGCATGTGCATATAATCTGTTAACTTGCCCTGTAACAAATACACATGAATAGATTTAAAATCTGACAAATGTAGACTGAAATTTATGCCAGCTCTACATGGTTAGGACTCATGAGTTCACTTGCCTTGGAAGTGTGTTTTAACCACTTCACTACTACTCACTTTTCCCCTAGCTTCTGTCTCTTTTGCTCTTTTCTGCCCTTGCATCTTCCTCCCTGCAGGAAAGCACTCATGCTATTCTGACACCTGGAATATGTGTCTAGAGAAACCGAGAGTGACTAAAAGACTGCGATCTAAAAAGACAGCATAACCTAGTATAACAGGAGATGGCTTAGAATTTATAATTAGTCTGTTTCCACTTTCTTCAGAAGACTGTTGAAATTCCTTCCAGGGGTGTCTTGAATGCCTTGAAATTGAATGTCATTGAGGGATTTTTTTGCCCTTTCTTGTTTCCTTGGCAACAGGTTAGTGATACTGCAGCTGAAATCCACTGTCCCCCTGGAGATACTGGCGTGGGCAGGTTGCAAACCACTGGTAGTGCCTATGATGGACACTGAACTTGCCCAAATCTTTTCATTCCAGTCCTTCTATATGCATTATACAGAAAAAGCAACCTAATAGAACAGTGACTTTACAACGTAATTTTTGGCATGACTATCAGCTCTTCAAAATAACTTACCTTTTCGCACATAAAACTTAACCCTGAGTCTTGAAATGTAGAAGAGCCACATAATTGTATACATCAATTCAGTGGCAGAGTAATAGATTGAAACAAATTGTTTTATGTTAATATAAAGTCTGAGAGAAGCGGACAAGGGATGAAGGGTCAGGACCTTTTCCTCTGGATTTATGTCAGGCATATGGTCCTCCATGGGCAGCCACATCCAAAAGCCATTCTCCATCCCTTGAATGTTCTGAAACAGGTCATGCATGTGATCTGCGGAGACAGCGTAGAGGAACTGTAAATGGATATCATCTGTCAGTGTTCTCTGGAAAATAGGGGAAGGGAGCAACTAGAGAAAAAAGGTCAGCTGGGATGGGAGCAGCACTTAGGGACAGCATGTAAGAATGCTAAAGGGATGTATTATACAATTGCATAACTGAAACCTATGTAATTTTATTAACCAATGTCACCCCAATAAATTCAATCTATAAAAAGATGGCTAGAGGGACAGACAGGCATGGCTACTGGAGTCTCCCATGGACAAGGCAGCTTGGGTATAGACGGACTAACTACCAAGATAGGCTGGCCTAGACACTCAAGGACCAGTGAACAAAGGCTCTGTGTAAAAATGGTAAATTACAGGGAGGTAATTAATAAGAGGGAGAGCCAGATAATAAAACCATAAGGTTAGTGCAACAGGTAAGCAGAGAAAATGGAGGGGAAATTTACAGTTGAATTTAATTAAAAAGTAGAGTTTAGAATGGGATTGATTTTTTCTTTAAATAATTGAATCCAATCAACTGCTGAATTTATATTGAGAATAGACCCAAGGAAAAAGAAATGGAGAAAGATAATGTGTTTAACCTTAAAAGCACACAGAGGAAAGGAATGCTGAGAAAACACAACGAGGGTGCTAGGTGGTGTCTAAGAGACAGATGGGTAAGATTATGTAAAGGAGAAATAGTAAAAGAAAAGATGAAATCAGATGGATATGAATATTTGTTATAAACTGTCAAAGGAAAGAGAATAACTACTATGGGCTATTCAATTTAAGAAAAATACACTAAACATATAACAAACATATTTAGCAAACATGTATACCAAGCAGATTATAGTTATTATGAAGCATGCTAAGAAGTATTACTAAAAATTACAATTTTTTCATTGCCTACATTGTTGCTTATGAATATTTGCCAGTATAAGTTTCTTAGAAAGTCTGGAAAAATGTGCAGGTAACTTGGTTTTTTACTTTGTTTTGTTTTGTTTTCCTCCCAGTGCTGGTAGTCAGTTCAGGTTCTAAGGCATAAATATCTTGGGAAAAGACATTTTTTAACATATTATTTTTAAATAACATGCTCACTGACCTAACCTTTTGCTCCCTCCATTGACATAAGCAGCACAGACCAAATGAATAAACACCATTGTCTGCTTTCAAGTTAAGGCAGAGCATGCAGTGTAGGAATATGAAGAATAAAAGGAAAGAACCATCAAGAATTCCGCGCTGATGCACTTCATGGTTAATTGCACTGACTTTGGACTCAGATTGCCTACACTGGAATCACTAAAACAATAATCTAGCTTTTAACAGCTGTGTAACATTGGGGGAGATAATTAATTAATCCGGCACCAGCATTTCTATCACTACAATGGCCATAATAATAATAATAATAACAACAACAACAACAACAACAACTATGTAATAAAGCTATTCTTGGATTAAATCAGGAAATGCATGTAAAGCTTTTAACACAATTCTTGGCACATAAAGAAACCTTAGCCATTACATTTTATGATGGTAAACATACTTGACTAATGAAACTAATTGTGAAACCCAAATTCTCTATTAGGTTTAACATCTGGATTGGGCAGTTCTGTTGAACAAAATGGAGTAAGTGCCTCATTTCCAATTCTTTGTCTGATAGAACCTCTGATTCTACCTTATATGTACAACTGGGCTTGCTAATGCCTTCAAAATCAGTCAATTCATTATTCATATTAAAATGTTAGGCAATGATAGACAAATTATTCTTCTTCCACCCTCCTTTGGATATTTCCCTTTTAAAAATAGTATTTGAATTTACTTAATTCAGTGAATTTAAGTTATGCTAGATTTAGAGAAGCTCAATCTTTTTAATCAAATGATTCATTACACATATTCACTGACAATTTTCAAATCATCACTTTAAAATGCTGCCTCTGATTCTCTCTCTCTCTCCCCCTAATATGGATTTTTGGAAATGAAAAGGGAATACAGTAAAATTCATCATGGGCAAGTGTCATTTAATGCAGAGCAGAGGTCGGACACTTGATAAAATCTGGGTAAACATTCTAGGTCATGCTGGCATCATTAGCAGCAGCAGCAAAGCATGAGATAGAAAGCAGAATATTTGAACCAGGAGAGGAAGACAGAACCCATGAGACAGTGAATGGACCAAAAGAGCAATGATGATTCTACAGGGGGATGGAAACAGACACAGCCAGCAGTGGGTGATGAAGGAGACTGGACGTCCCCTACCACAAAGGAAGGGTAGTGCATAAGGACAGCTTGTGAGTTAAACAGATCAAAACCAGAATCCAGGCAGACAAGCAAGTGTGAGGAGCCCACCGAAAAGCAGACTCAGAGGTGGGTCAGGAAGCCAAGTTGACAAGGAGCGACATCAAAAATAGGTCCAGCAACCAGAGAACCATTGGTCTCTTGATTCTGCAGAGGGTTCTGCTCCACCCAGGAATTTCTGAGAGGTTTTGGTTGGGAAAGACATTCATTGTGGACTGTCCAGAACTGGTAGGTTCCAGGAGAGAGGTCAGTCACCCCACTGAAAAGATGGAAAGAAGTGGTAACAGCTCAACATGAAGCTGACTCCAAACTGGTTGGATGAGTTAAATTCAGATAAATCCCCAACATCAGAAGAAATTTGAGGCTGCTGCTTTGGATCACATGTCACAGACAGCCTGTATTTAGAAATTATTTCTGTGAGGGAAATTTTTATCTATTTTTCTCTAGTATTCTCTCTACCTTCAGGCAAAATACTGCCTTAAAGGTCCACTGTATTTTCAAACTCGTATTTTTCAATCCAAAGGAGAGTCTCTGAGGGGAAGAGATGCTTATTAACCAGAATTTCAGGGAGCCAACGTGGGCCACGTGCATGGCTGTGAGGTGAGAACCCAAACTTAATCTTGCAGGAGGGCACTGGGCCACAGCTAACAGGGACTGAGAGATTGTTTTTTTCATTGACTTTGCACTTCAAATGGCTAGGTGAGCATGTCTTATGTGGAAGGGGCTTTGTGAAGGAAGCTGAAAAGAGGTGAGGTAGGACGTGGTCCCAAAGGCAAAATCCCTGATGTGAAATAGTGGAACAAAAAAGCTGGAAAGTGGTTTGGGGGTGCCTGGAATCATTTAATCACATGTGAAATTTTTTGTTAGGCTTTTACAAATGCCAATTTTTTATTGAATCCTTTCAGTGAATTTTAGTTCTTTGGGGTACTACATTTGACTTTAAGCTCATTCAGCAAAATGTGTTTGTTTTGGCATTTTTGCATTATGTTCAAGTTTAAAATTTAAGCTATGATTTTTTTCTAAACCTTGAGAGAATTAAGAGTTGAAGTAATTTTCTGTCTTATAAGGAGGAAATTGGTGCTTTAAGGAAAACTGGTCCCTTAGTCTACAAAAGCCACCTGAGTAACTGCAGTTACAGAAATGCAAAACAAGAAGCTATGTGTTGTTCTTAAAAAAGAAAAGAAAAATCTGTGAAGAAAGCAAATCTTGTCAGTGATAAAAAAACAATGGTTCAGTTCGGTGATGTGAATTATGATGCGGGTCTGGGTCACAAAAATGTTGCTTCAAATGAGGCTGCTGTGTGGTTAGGTCGGGATGGGGTCAGGAGGATGTCAATTTTCTCTATAGAAATTTAGCCTACATCTTGCCTATAAATTCTTGCTTATATTTCTGGTGAATGTGTGTATGTGTAAATGCGTATGTGTGTGTTCTTGGATCCTCAAGAAGCTGAGCTGAGTCCTAGAAGCATAAGAAGAATTTCAGGTTGGATTTTCCCTTCTCACAGTAAAAACAATTTCAAGGAGATTAATTATAGCACACCAGTGGAAATTCCATCTAGACTGTACTCTTGATGACCTATATTTTGAGTAATTTAAAAGTGATAAAAAGAGTTGCCAGTAATTCCACTACTAGATATATACCAAAGACAAATGAAAACACGGCAAAAACAATGCGCCACATGAGATCTTATACATGAAGTTTCATACTTGGACTATTCATAATAGTCCAAAAGCAGAAACAATTCAAATACTTATCAGCTAATAAATTAATAAACAAAGTGTGGTATAGCCATTCTATACAATGTATTGGCAATAAAAATAGTAAGTTTTTCAAAATATAACAATAGAGTACAATTTTTAAGATAGGCCTACTAGTTAAAAGAATTCTGTTTTGGGGTAATATTTAGCTTAATTGGGGTTCAGAGACAGTGTTACCTTTCATCAAAATGAATTGCAAATGTTCATTTCTTAATAGTAATCTTTAATAAAATTGTACATATCTCATATTAGAAATGGATTTTTAATACACACTACAACATGGATGAACCTTGAAAACACTATGCTAAGGGAAATAAGCCCTATGTTTTCATTTATGTGAGATGTTCAGAATGAGCAAACCTATAGAGACAGAGTGGAGATAGTAGTTTCCAGGGAGTGCAGGGGGAGGGGAGCAGAAATGGGGGATTACTGCTAATGGATATGAGATTTTTAAGGGTAATGAAAATTCTAGAACTGAATTATGGTGATAGTTGTGCAACACAGAGAATATATAAAAATTCACTGGACCACAACCTTGAAGTGAGTGAAATATAAGGTCTATAAATTAAATCACAATTAAAAAACACTCTGAATGACTCAGAGTTTAAGCAATTTACTTCTCTTGGACATAAACCTATATGAGGTACTAGGTAGCAACATGAGCTTAGGAAACAGATGGCTTGGACTCAAATACCAGCTCTGCCATTTAACAGCTGCATCATCTTTGACAAATTACTTAGCAACTTTGTACCTCAGTTTCCTTGTCTATAAAATGGGGAAAATAATTGTACATATCTCATAAGAGTGTCTTAAGTTTTAGATGAATTTATCACATAAGTACTTAGAACAGTACTGACAGCGCAATATAAACAGTTGTCATTATTATCATTGTCACCCTTACTGAAGTATTGCTGTTGAGACTTGAAAGCAGGGTCATATCCTGGTCAATAGGAAGTCATATTTCGTTTATAGGAAGTGATTATTTCCATTGGCAATCACCTTCGTAAGTCACTGACTTTTGAATAAGTTATGAGATTTGAGAAAGTAGAATTTAACATCTCACCAATATCCAGCTTCTTCTCTCTGGGCCTATGTCTGTTGGCATCAGAATACTAGGACTGTAGATTTGAGCAGATTCCTGGTGATGGAGTTATGTCAATCTCTGCCTCAGAGAATGGCTTGGAATGAGTCAGGAAGCCATATAGCTAGTCAAGGACCAATATAGGAACTTGTGACTGAGCACCTGACCCTTGAGCTCTGAGAACAGCCGCATCTGGAAACATTCAGAGGTAACTTCATTGACTGGGATTTACTTCTGCCAACCGGGAATTTTGGCAAAGTCCTTTTGAAAGGCATAGCCTGGACTCAACTAGGTCGTGGGGATTGAAGAAAAGGGGGCACTCCATATTTCCAGTAGAGGAGGACAGCCTCTGGCTCCATCCCCATTTCACCACCCCAAGGCTAGTAGAGTCATTACAAATTCACCAGACAGGTCAGAAGTCTCAGAAACAGAGGAGGAAATCAGCAGAAGTGCAATCAGTGGTCATTAGGTACAGTGGAGATCAGTGAACCCAGAGTGCAGGTGTCCAAAGAAAAGGCAAAAGCCCAGACTTACAGAGGAGCCCTGACAGTCCCTGGAGAGGGTCAGAGGAGGTAGGTGAGGGGCTGATGTCCTACTGCAATGGCAGGTGTGGTTTAGAACCATTAAATTTGGGGTACTTGGGTTATTGTAATCTCATACATTCAACGAAGTTTAATCTCAAACAATACTTATGAAGTGTAATATTTATGACATGTGAGATAGGCAAATTCTAAAACTCAGAAGTTGGATTAAGGCAAAGGTTTCCAAAATTAGCTGCACATCATTTTTCATGAGAAGAAAACTTCTTGTATCTCTCAGGATTCTGTCTATCCCCCAACTTTCTGTATTTACCTTCATTGCTATTTTATTTACACTATTTTATGGCTGTTTGTCATTCTCAAATATGGGATTATAGGCTTTTGAGGGCAAAGATGGGGATTTAATTTTTTTTCACTTTATTTATTACTCTCTGGGTCACTATTGCTTATCTGAGTTCCTCATTTACTTTAAACACCCAGGAAGTACTTTCTGAATGAATGAATCACCAGTTAAGGACAATTTATATGTGGAAATCTTATTAGACTGCAGCCAGCCTTTAATAGTGAGATGGCATTGAGACATATTTCTTTTGTTCCTTTTCTTCTCAAGAGATCTGCTGAGCTGCACACTTTGATGCTTTCATGCAGGTCAGCCTCTCCCCTTTATGATGCATTCTCTTCCCATTCTCTGCTCCTTTGCTCCCTCTGAAGCTCCTGCTATGCTACCAAGAACTTTTCAGTTATGCTTAGAGATCATTTAAAAACTCCCTCCACATCTTTGCTTAACTAATTCTGGAACTTTTACCTCTGAGATTGCTCTGTGTTAATCCCATTGGCTGGTGTGTTGCAACCATTCAAGAACAGGCAGGTCCATGGTATTCATGCAGACAGAAGAATATCCACAGAGCCATTGGAATGTCTGACATGCCTTTATTCATGGATGGGTGAGCCATACGTGCTGCAAGCTGTGTGTTTATCTGCATGTCTCACGTCATGTCTCTTGCTCCCCAGCATGTCACCCATCATGTCACCTGTCCCCTTGTATGTTTCTCCTATCATCATCACCCCCAGCAGGGAGTCCCTACCTGTTTAGAGGGGAACAAAGCTGGCATGATGGCAGAAATTACATAACATAGCATAATTCTGTGCATGCGAGCCCACTTCATGTTATGGAACAGTTTATTGGACCCAGTCTCAAGGCTATGAGAACACTGGTTATCAGGCCCCTCCCAGGCTATGGGAACACTGCTCCCCTTAGTTACCCAGACACCTGGGTGAGGAAGCCAGACTGCCTCCATGTATCCTACAATTGGCTACTCTTTTTTCAACTGACATTAAAATGTTGGTGGTTCTAGAATTGGACCATTTATTCTTTTCTTTTTTATTCTGTATCTGCTCTTCTTAGGTGATTTGGGGCCATTAAGAGTTGAGTGAATGTCAGGGAGCCAGAGTGGTTAAGTTGGGAAGGAGACTGGGAAAGGATATTAATGCCATAATACAAAGTCTGAATTTATTTATTTATTTCCAAGGCAGGGTGATGGATTTAAGTTTTTTAAGCAAAGAAGCCACAAAATAAAAGCTTCAAATTCTGAAAAATAATTTGTGATGTGTTTTAAATGGGCTGGTGCTAGAATTTGTCAAGGAGATCAAATGATGCAAACTGACCATGGGAAATGGCAATGGGTATAGGGTTGGGGAGATACATTTAAGACATTTTCAAGGAAGAATGCATAAGATTTAGTGATCTACTGGATATGGGAGAGAAGAGAAAAGAAGTAAAAATGACTGGAATTTCTGGCTTGGGTAATGCACAAATGATGATAATGTACTAGCGAGGAGGTAATAGAAGAGGACAGAATAATTAGCCATGATCTGGCTAGGTGATATTATCAAAATAAATAATGTCTCTAGGTCTCCTGTGGTCAGTGCCTCACACGGCGGGGTGGCACCTAATCAGTTTAATTGGTACAGGTGTAGGCAGGGCCTCAGGTGACAGATGAAAGAAATATACCAAGTGACAACATTTTCACCAAGGCATCATAGCTTCTTCCATATTAATCAGGATTACCACAAAGACACAGCTTAATAGAACTAACATGAAAATCAAAATCTTTTAGTGTAAGTCCAAGCCATTTATTGGCTCTGGAATATTGAGTATTTAACTTCATTAAGCCTTATTTTTATAATCTATAAAATGAAAAAATAATACTTACCTTAGAGGGTGGTAACAATGACTAAATAAAAACATATGAGACATTGTTAAATGAATAAATGTATTCAAAAGCCAGTGATATACTTTCAGGCAAGAACATTTAGTATGCCCCCCACCCCCGACCACACATGCAGATCTTCATCCATGTGCGTGCTGCTATTCCTAATAAGGAGTTTTATTTCTTTTTCTAAAAGCTCCAATACCTATGAAAATATGAATGTTCCCAAGACTAATAATAATAATTAACAATAAAATTTAAACTCTAATGAATGCTTATTATGGAGCCAGGCTGTGCTAAGTATTTTGTGTGCCTTCTTATATTTACTCATTACAACATACCTTTCAGGGAAACACTATTATTAACTTCATTATATAGCTGAGGAAACTGAGGCTCAGAGAGGCCGTACAAGTTGTCCAAGGTCAAATACCTAATAAGAGGAAGAGCAGGGCTCAAATGAAGGTCTGTATACCTCAAAACCTCACTTGTTACACCACATCAAGAACTTTCCAATTCTCCTCAAAGTGGTCTTATATGCTTTAGAAAAAAAAATTAAGAAGTATTTAAGGATTGAAGAAAACTTACTTCTTCAGAGCTGAGGATACTGATGTTGAAGTTAGACTGAAGAAGTAATTAGCAAGAAAATATTTGTAGAACTGAAAGAAAGAGGAGAAACTGGAGCCCTGTTGAATATTGGTGTTCTTCATGGTTTTACTGTGAACCAGTCCTGCAGGTTGAGATTATGTAGACTAGGATACTGCCTTTCTCCAGAGATTTTGGATACCTGACATGACTTTGACATGGCCATCTTTAAAGCATTTCTCTGACTCAGAGCCAGCAAATAAAACCCTTAGTTTCCTTTAGAAAAAAAATTTTTAATCCCCAACTGAGGACATTTATTTTTTTCATTGCTTTCAGAGAGATAGGAAGGGAGGGAGGGAGAGAGAGACAGAGAGATAAAAAGATAAAAGAGAGAGAGAGAGAGAGAGAGAGACATCAATTAGTTGCCTTCCATACTTGTCTAGACCGGGGATTGAACCCATCACCTAGGTATGTGCCCTGACTGGGAATTGAACCTGCAACCTTTTGGTAATGGGATGACACTCCAACCAACTGAGCCACACCAGCCAGGGCTAAAAATGATTTTGATATAGGTGTCATGTAATATTAGAAATTGAAGGTAATAGGTAGAGTTAAAAGAAATTATGGCAAATTTTTGAAATGTGCAACTGTTTTATGTATGTATATCTTATATGTGTAATTTTATATAATTAAACATAATATATAATATCTATTTAATATATATTTATATTACCTATAATTTTCAGTATTCCCAAGTAGGCCCCTTAATAACAGAGTAATTTGAACACACCAAAGAATCTGCAGGCTTCACTCTGGAGATGAATAAACTTATACAACCACATGCAGAAAGAAAGCAATTGTGACTGAAAGTAGGGAGATGAAATTGTACCCTGAATATTTTTGCTAAAGGAAATGTGAACAACAGAAGAAAAGTTTGGGGGTAGCAGCCAGAGGTGCACCAGGTTCAATGGACTGAAATTGAACAGGGTGATGGGATGAGCAGGTGAGGAGATTCACTTCATCCTTGTCTGTGCCTTCTGAATATCCGTTCTTCATAACAGTGGTTCCCAGCAGCATCATTATATGGGGACCTTTTGAAAATTTCAAATTCTTGGGCAGCACCCATGGCTTGGTGAACCTGATGAGGTCAAGTTTTTTCTTATTTGTGAATCACTGAGTAATCAGAGCATACAGGAGTTGAGAAGGCCATTGTATTTTCTGAATATGAAAGAAATGCTCTTGTTGTATTGCAAGTGGTGAGTCTACTTGCTAGAGACTTGAACCTGCTATCAACTTGCAATGGAATGTGTGGCAGATTTGAGTTACAGTTTTTAATTTCTTCTCTATCTCTAAAATCAAGACACATAATGCTCATTCCTATGACTGAAGAGAGAAGAGTAAAAGCAATTTGTCCGTCTTGGTAGAAATAAGCAACACAAATACAACATAAGTATAACATTTTATTTAGGCAAAGCAAAGAGATAGGCCATGTTTTGCCTACTTTCACTGGTTTGCAGACAGTGTACCTGAAAGAGAAAGATGTGGACTTAAGTAAAATACCTCTTTCACAGTGTTTTTAAAATATCCACGGGGTTCCTACATCAGTTCTCTGAAGGAAGTGGGAATGCTTATTTAAAATGCAAGCTCTTGGGCCCTGCTCTACACCAATTAAATCATACTTTCTGAGTTACAGGGCTTGGGTATCTGGTTGTTTACAAGCTCCACAGGAGATTTTTATGCCGAATGAAGTTTAAGAACAATTGCTTTGGACCGTAAGTTCTCTGACAGGTCATCATTATAGCCTTTTTGTGTATTGAATAGGTGGTCAGATAATAACAAATAAGTGAAGGCATAAAGAAGGAAATTGTTTCATCCTTGATCCTTCTAGCAGCATCTTTTCATAATCAGAGGATTTGATAGAGTGTGTATAGGATGAGTAAGGAAAACTTTAAACAGTACCTCCTGATGAGGAGGGAGCTTTATATACAGAAAGTGCTCCTTTTAAAATGATCCAGTAAGATGCCCTGGCTGATGTGGCTCAGGGTACTGAACACTGGCTTGTGAACCAAAGGGGTCACCAAAGGATTGCAGGTTCGATTCCGAGTCAGGGCACATGCCTGGGTTGTGGGCCAGGTCCCTGGTGGTAGGCATGCGAAAGGTGAGAGGCAACCACACATTGATGTTTCTCTCCCTCTCTTTCTCCCTCCCTTCCCCTCTTTCTAAAAATACATAAATAAAATCTTCTAAAATATGATCCAGAAAGACTTTTAAGAAAAGCCTCCAGGGAGCTAATTAAAGAGCCAGAGGCAGACATGCAACTAGATTAGGTCTTTGGTAAATCACTGAACTCAAGGATGAAAATGGTAGACCAGGAGTAGCCATACTAAACCTCAGGACTGGGGAGATATATACTGATAGCAAATGGTCAGACAATAGATTATGGTGAATAAACTGGTAGCTAGAAGGGACAAGGCAGCCATACATCAAGTTACTAGAAAGCAGTAAGTTTCTCTCCAGAGAAAGACAGGAAACTGGAACTTGAGACACTTCTGAGTCTACCTTTAGGTAGAGGAAGAGTAGAGGGTGTTAGGGGTGTTAATAACAAGCCACCCCAACATGTGTCTTGTGGTTGCAGATTTTTTTGAACTAAGGGCAACTTTAGCTTTGTCTCAAGAGAAACTTCTGCCCCTCCCTTAACTATCCAGAATTAGGGGCCTTGCCCATTATAAGAGATGATCAGAGATAACTTCTTTTGACATGAATAGAGCAGAACAAACTTCTATTCACTAAGTGTCTGCTTCTTTTATCATCCTGAAATGACCCTCGGAAGCCCCCAAGGCACCTTATCTGTCTCTAGGTCAGGATGTGTTCTATACCCATTTCTCTGCATGTGGAGACTCTGATTCTCCAAAGTATGTGGGATTTCCATACATATGCATGTATGAAATTTGGTTATTTTCTTTTGTTAATCTGCCTCATGTCTATTTGATTATTAGACCAGCCAGAAGAACCTTGAGGGAGGAAAAAGTTTGTTCCTCCCCACAATGTTAATGGAATGGAAGAACTGTAAAATGCAACACTGTTGGCTTCCTAGTTTTTAAAAAAGGACTTTTGCAGTTGGTGGATTTGTTCCCTTTGAAACACCTGAGGCTTCTACAGGACAAGGTGAAAACAGGCCTTCTTGAAGAGTTAATTGTTGCAAATTGCTTCTTATAATGATCATATAATTACATTTTCTGTTCAAATGTTATTTGTTTAAGCCACATTGTAGTGTAACTCCTAGTCAACTATGTTCCATGCTGTTATCCCACATGCCCCCACATTCTTTCATATGTGTACTTTCCAAATAACGAATTCCTTTCTTTTCCAGCTTTTAGTTGGGTAGAGCCTTCAGACAAAACAATTTAGCAAGAACTTAGGAGATTTTCGCAACAGTTAGTAGTGTAAAGGCTAAACTTCACAGGACAAGAATGGTGCAGATGGCAGGGGACATGTGACAGTTTCATCAGGCATATTGCTTCATCCACAGCTTTGCACAACATTGCAGGAGCCCAGCCAGGGTGAGTGATGTAATTACTCTTTTAAAGGCACTGGAGTCTCAGCTTCCTTCCTCTGAGAGCTAATGGACCATCCTTGACCTCAGTTCTCAAAAAACTCTTGAATAGCATGAAAGAAACCCTAGAAAAGGGTAGGGCTTCCCCAGAATTCCTTTAAGATGCAAACAGCCTGGCCCAATCCTGCAGAAACTACACAGATCACAGCCATTTACTGCCAAATAAAGCAGCTAATCCCTCTAATTAGAAAGGCCAATTAAAGAACTCAAAGAGTAATGGTGAATCCCTTATTTATGGAAGATAAAGGGTGTCTTTTATCTTTAGAACATTAATCATCTGTGTGGTATTGTCCCAGGATAAGTACTCTCAGGACCACTTATGACCAGCACTGTGACAGAGAGTGAGTCATCTAGGGGCTGACACAACCTGAGTCAGAGGGTTGTCCAAATCCACTGGGGGTGGGCTCTTTTCTTCATTTCTCTACTTATTTAGGGCTCAGAAATTTTTGCTGGGTCTTTAGAATGAATAGCTCACATGAGTCATGGTTTTCCTGTAGATGGAAGGGTAGTAGATGAGAAAAAGGAGAATGAGTTAAGCAAACTATTACTTCTGTCAGTGAGTCATGTAAAGACCTGGATAACTAAGCCAGCATAGGTACGTGGATGTGTCAACTTGTGGTGCAGCTTCTTAACTAACATTCTTGAATTAGAACTTAAGAAGGTCCTTCTTATCAAATCCATTTAAGGCTCTTAAATAGGGGAAAACACTAAATTGTCTTATGAGGCATATCAAAGAAAATGTATTTGAGAAACTAGAATGATGCTGACCTCTGTCTTTGATGTAATAACCTTTTTTATTAGCTAATATTTATAGAGCCGTTTACTGGGTAGCAAGCAATGGTCTATGCACTTTCCCTGAATTTTCTCATTTTATTCTCACAATGACTTTTTTGAGGTAGATATGACTCTTATCTCCCTTCGACGAAGTAGAAAACTGAGGCCTAGAGAGGTTAAGTAATTTGGCTATGAGTACAAACCCAGTAAGCAGCAGAGACAAGACAGGCACCCTGGCAGTCAGGCCCCCAGCAGGTGTCCCACTTAGTTAATACACTATGCCATCCTTGCTGAGATTGTCTTTGCAAAGTGGTTATTAACTGTAAAGGTATCCATACATAAAATATTCTTCTTATTATTAAATTCCATTTGGTTATCTGATTCACCAAGATGATATGATAGACCTATTAATATTTAAACACATGAGAACACATGGAAAAATCAACATATTTCTAGTGATAATATATTTTCTTTAAGCTCAATCACTGAGGAGTAGATCTGGCTGTGATTTTTTTCTTATTTTTCATGTATCTGTTAAAAACAAAATAGATTAACTTGACCTTATCCCCTATACTTTTATTGCAATCTAATAAAAATAAAAGGATGTATAGTTAAGGATAGCAAGAGAGAAAAAACAAACCAATTAATAACATTATTTAATGTTTTCCCTAAATCATTTGAATGATTCTACATGATACCGTAATGATAGGCTCTTTTTTGTGACAAATTGCTTGTTTTCCTAATTCTAAGCTGCAAATTTTTCACATCTTAATGTTTTTAAAATTACTAGATGTCTTATAATCAATGTGAATATTTAATGTAGAATTCTTTACCCATCTTCCAGCCTCCAAAAAGCCAATATTAAAACTATAGTTCATCTTAAAATTTTAAAATAGAAGAAATATATAGTACTTTGCATTCTTGTTAATATTTATAACAATAAATTAGCCAGTACAAATTGTCCACTATTTTGCTTTGTGAATACAGGTAGCTTTGCTCAAACTGTCACTTCAGATGTGACAGAACAAACACTGAATATCTTTTAAAGCCTGTGTTTTAAAATCTAATCATATGCCCATGTTTGGGATTCTAACTACCATTCCTCCACCAAAAGGAATACTGTTGATTCCAGTACTGGAGCAGAGAAAATCCAGGATGAGTTTAGAACATCTTGCTATGCTACACAATAAAGAAATTATCAAAAATGATGAGAACATGTCAAATGGATACAAGGGCCTCATGTCACCAAATCTGTGAAAACTTTGAAATGGATAATTATAATAATTTATTACAACCCATTAAATAAAATAAAAACCCATATGTCCATATTAATAATAAATAAATTAATTAACAGAAGGAGAAGCTCTTCTTTCAATAGAACATTACAGAGATTTCTGGCCAAGATGGAGGCATAGACAGATGCACTCTGCCTCCTCACACAACCAAAAGAAGGACAACAACAAATTTAAAAACAAAAAATAACCAGAAATGTCAGAAGATTGAACTGTATGGAAGTCCGACAACTAAGGAGTTAAGTAAGAAATATTCATCCAGACAAGTAGGAGGGGTGAAGACAGGCAGCTGGGGAGAGAAGATCCTCAGCAAGGTAGTGCCTGGAGGACCCAATGGGCAAGGCTATGGCTGGCAGGGCAAAGTGGTGGCTGGCATAGTGGGCAGTCCCACATTAGCATGCAGATAAACTGGGAGGAACAACTGGGGAGCAAAACAGTACACGCAACCCAGGGTGCCAGCACAGGGAAAAGAAAGCCTCAAAACTTCAGTCAGTAGAAACCTATGGGGGTTGAAGTGGCAGGAGAAACTCCCAGCCTCACAGGAGAACCTGTTGGAGAGACCCACAGGGCCCGAGAACATACACAAAACCACCCACCTGGGAATCAGCAAAAGAAGGGTCCAATTTGCTTGTGGGTAGTGGAGGAAGTGACTAAAAAAAAGCTCACTGAGAGTTAAGTAAGCAGCATTGTTCCCTTGTGGACCCCTTCCCCACATACAATGACACAAAGCAGCTAAGTGGGTTGCCCCGCCCTGGTGAATACCTAAGGCTCTGCCCCTTACTATGCAACAGGCTTATGGAGACAAAAAAAATAATGGCCCAAATGAAAGAACAGAAAGGAAAGCTCCAGAGAAAATACAACTAAGCAATGAAGAGATAACCCACCCATCAGATGCACAGTTCAAAACACTGGTAATCAGGATGCCCACAGAAATGGTTGAGTATGGATACAAAATAAAGGGAAAAGTGAAGGCTATGAAAAGTGTAATAAAGGAAAAGGTACAGGGAACCAACAGTGAAGGGAAGGAAACTGGGACTCAAATCAATGGTTTGGACCAGAAGGAAGAAATAAATATTCACCCAGAACAGAATAAAGAAACAAGGATTCAAAAAAATGAAGAGAGGCTTAGGAACCTCTGGGACAACTTTAAATGTTCCAACATCCAAATCACAAGGGTATCAGAAGAAGAGGAAAAGCAAGAAATTGAAAACGTATTTGAAAACATAATGAAGGAGAAATTCCCTAATCTAGCAAAGGAAATAGTCTTCAAGGAAATCCAGGAAGCCCAGAGAGTCCCAAAAAGTTGAACCCAAGGAGAAACACACCAATTATGAAGGCACATTATAATTACATTACCCAAGATTCAAGAAAAGGACAAAATCTTAAAAGTAACAAGAGAAAAGTGGACAGTTACCAACAAAGGAGTTCCCATAAGACTATCAGCTGATTTCTCAAAAGAAACCTTGCAGGAAAGAAGGGACTGGAAAGAAGTATTCAAAGTCATGAAAGGCAAGGACCTTCATCCAAGATTACTCTATCCAGCAAGCTATTATTTAGAATGGAAGAACAGATAAAGTGCTTCTCAGATAAGATCAAATTAAAGGAGTTTATCATCACCAAGCCCTTATTATATGAAATGTTAATGAGTCTTATCTATAAACAGTAGAAGATCAAAAACTATGAATAGTAAAATGACACAGACTCACAACTATCAACAACTGAAACTAAAAGCGAAAACTAAGCAATCAACTAGAACAGGAACAGAACCACAGAAATGGAGATCACATGGAGGGTTATCAACAGGGAGGGGGAAGGCAGAGAATGAGGGAAAAGGTACAGGGAATAAGAAATTACAAAACACACAGGGGGAGGTTAAGAATATAATAGAAAATGGAGAAGTAAAAGAACTTACATGTATGACCCATGGACATAAAATAAGGTGGGGGAATGATGGTGGGAGGTGGGTACAGGGCAAGGGAAATAAAGGGGAGAAAAAATGGGATAAGTGTAATAGTATAATCAATAAAAATATATTAAAAATAGAACATTATGTAATAAATGGAAAGAAAAGAATAGAATTTAAAAATAATTTTGCAGTCATATGTAGTAATCAGGTAGGAATCACCATGGGATGCTATAAAGATTGGTGAAAGTTTAATGAGAAACAGTATATTTATATAACCTCAAAGTATCTCTCCACAAATTTCTTTTAATACAAAGGGGAAAATGATAACCTTACAACAGAGAAACCTGACACAGAGCACCTCAAGTGATCAAAATTTGTATCATCAACAATTGGGCAGCCTGACATCAGTTACCTCCTAATGGAATGCACATGGAAGGACACAACATTTCTTATATATCAGACCTGCTGGAGATGGGTAACCTGCATAGAATCATAAGAAAGATCAAACTCCAAACAGTTGGTCTATAGCCTTTTTCTTTATTATAAAAGTATAGTTGGCATACAATATTACATTAATTTCAGGTGTACAATATGGTGTTTAGACATTTATATATCTTACATTGTGATCCCCACTAAGTCTAGTAATCATCTATCACCTTGCAAAGCCATCATAATATTATTGACTATATTCCTCTTCATCTTTTTCACCTATCCCCCACTCCTCTTCCTTCTGACAATCATCAGTTTGTTCTTTGTTTCTATGAGTCTGTTTTGTTTGCTTTGATTTTTTAAATTCCACATATAAGTGAAATGCGATATTTGTCTTTCTCTGTCTGGCTTATTTCACTTAGCACAATACCCTCTAGCTCCTACCATGTTGTTGTAAATGGCTAGATTTTATTATTTTTTACTGCTGAGTAATAGTCCATTGTGTGTATATATACCAGATCTTCTTTACCCAATCATCTATCAATGGATACCTAGGTTGCTTTCATATCTTAGCTTTTATATTGAATGCTACAGTGAACAGAGGGGTGCGTATAAGATCTGTACTCTTTAAAATGCCAATGTCATAAAAGACAATGAAAGCTTAAAACACAGTTCCAGATTAAAGAAACCTGAAGAAATATGAAAACTGAATAAAATGTGTTATCTAGATTTCAGAAGAGGTTCTTATGTAAAGGAAAGTTGTTAGATGAAAGTTGTTAGAAGTTGTTAGAAATAAATAATAACCATTTTGAAATATAAAGTATTTTAAAATGAACAGAGCAACTGAAATGTCAGATAGTAGAATTACTAAGCAAATGGGTCAAAGTTCCCTGGGAGGACATTTGCTGATAAGCCAATACAATGAAAAGCAGAATATGAATCTTGGAATGTATGTGTCTTTAATAAAGAGTTCTGGATGAATTTTTTTACAATCTTTTCAGGCAAGAACCAGAATTAAATTAAGCATGCATTGTGAACAATTAAGAGTTATAAATTGGTATCTTATTATATCATGAATTTATATTTCTTTAACATAGATGCACTTGTATTCCTCCAGGTAGTCAATCATTTTTTTACTACTGCTATCTTCTGGTTAATTTTTATATACTTTAAAACTCTATTGTATAGTATTCCCTGGTTAGTTCACTGTTCAGTTCTGATCCTATGATAAAGTTTAATTTTAAAGGAGAGGAAAACTTGGCTGTAGCATATACTTGACCCTCAATTATTCATGATCATAGTCCATGGGGCTATATAAAAATACCATTATTAACAAAGAGAAAGTTATCTGATTTGTAGAAATGTTGAAAAATGGTTTGCTTTGGAATTCAACTCTCCAAACAGGGGGAGATACCATGAATATCTAGTATATGTCTAGAACATGTCTAGTACATGTTTAGTACATGTCTAGTACATGTTTTTCTCTTTAGAGTACATATCTCAGGGTCATATCTATTTTTAACTAAGATATTGAAAGACCAATACTGATATATAAGGAAGACTTTCCTTTTGGCTCTTCTTGGTAAGTAATGATTATGATCTCTGGGAACTTTAACCAACTGGCTTTATTTTAAAAAAATATGTAAGATTATAGAAATGTGTTCCCCTCTTACCCTCTTGGGAAAACCATTTAAAGCTTCATTTTTCTTATTGAATGTCTAGACTCATAAAAATTAAAATGCTTGATAGGATATTGAGACTGACCTTGACACAGACATTAATTAAACCTGAATTAGGGAATCCAAAATTACATAGTCATCAGTCCACATGTAGTTACTGAGTACTGACTATGTGGGAGGTATTGTGCTAGTTGTTCTATGGAAAACACAATTTAAATAGTTCCTCTCCATCCCTGAAGCTCAGCCCCACTTGGAAGATAATGTATTTACAAAAGTAGCTATGATACAGGCAATATATTCTAAGGGCCATGGGAGAGGGATATCTCTCCTCACTGCATTTCTCCAAACCCAGCTGGTTGTTAAGGGAGAGCCAGAGATCACAGATTATTAGCCCTGGAAGGAGCCCTCTGATACCACAGGTGCAATAAACAGACTCAGAAAAGTTGTTATTTGATAGGAAGCACATGTAATTCAAGTCTTCTGCTTTTTCTGATGCAAATAGAAAAAAATTTAGTCTGATTTCTTAAAGCAGATGGGGGTGTTGGAAAGGGGACAAGCTGCCAGAATGGGTTCTCATTAATTACAACTATAACACTTAATCATTTACAAACTCCATTTTCTAATTGTAAAAATAAGGATAGTAGCACAAGCTTTGCATCTTATACCTGGTGGATTAGTTAGGAGAATCATGTGAAACGATGTAAAAGTACTTTTAAAATAATTAAGTTCTATAAAAATGTAAAGGATTATTAATAGCATCTGACATTTATTACATACTCATTATGTGCCAGGTATTGTGCTGGCCATTTATATTCATTACCTCAATTAACCCTTCCCCAAACCTCTGAGACAGATAGACCATCACCATTTCACTGAGGAAGAAACTGCAGTTTACAGTCATTAACTGCATGAGTAAGTGCTCCAGAGAGATTTCAGGCTCAGGTGACCTGATTCAAGAGACCCCCCCACACATAATCACTCTTCTTATGAGCTCTCAGTTAAGGGAGAGGCCAAAATGAATGCATGGCCATTGTCTACAGCTTGCAAATCTTGCTCACTCTCCTAATAAAGTCCAGATTTAGGCTTGAGGTCAATATGGGGATAGATTGTGCACCTTGCTGGGGAACCAGGAGTGTGTGAGAAGGTGTAAGTCTTGGGGAAAAGAGCATTTCTCAGGAGACTCAATAAATCCCTTTGTTTCACTTATGCACAGGCATGCACACTCCAACCCTGGGTATTTAACTAAGCTAATTTCGAACTAATATTCAAGGCTTGGAATGAAGACACTGATTAATCTATTAGCTGCTCTTGGTAACAAGTTGAGGAATTATTGCTTCCACTGCTCTCTTTCTGCTCAGAAGCCCAATGGGGCTGCCTCCACAGTATCTTCAGAGCCCTGGCTTTAATGGTAGCCCCCAAGTCAGTGAAAAAGACACTCAGAGACACAGTTGGGGCCCAAGCAAGGAAAAGCTAGAATGATGGCAGCTGATTCTGAGGATCTTGGCATCTATTTATAAAGATGAATTTGAAGGCTGCTTTTGTTCTCTACTACTTCTTGGCAAAATCCTGTAGCTGAAAGGAAAAGGTGAGACGAGATTTGCAAATAGAACCCCAGAGGAAATGTGCATGTGCCTGTTTATGGTATGGAGGCTAGAATGCCAAAATAGACTGTCAAGGAGCGGGGCTTTCTATATACTTCTGGCTCTGATGGAACCTGGCTAGCACTGAGAAAGCTTCTCCCATGCAGTCCTCCCCTATCCTCATCTGTAACATCCCCTCCTATTCCCAACAGAAACTGACAATCATGTGGAATTGCTTGCTGGTTGGAGAAGCAGTAGCTCTAACTGATAGTCACTGTGCAATGAGATAAATGCCATAATACTGTCCATTCTGGAAGAGAAATCGCTGCAGTTTCTGGCCAGGCTAGCATGACCAGCATCACCTATGCTACCCTGCCTTACCCATACCCCACTCCTTTATCCTTTCTAGAGGAATAAGACAGTGGAGTGATAAAAGTGACTTGGGGTTCCCTGACTTCCCTTGTACAAGTTGGGAGTCCTCCCAAACCTATCTTGAAACGTTCTGCCCTTTGACTTGTTACGTATCAGATGCTGTGTTAACCACTCAACACACATCATCTTACATAATCCTCACAAAACTCCTAAGAAATGGGTATTATTATTCACCCCCTCCCTTTTTTTTACATATAAGGAAATTAAGTCCCAGAGAGATTTACTAACTTGCAGAGAGTCAAACGGATACCCAGGGCTTGACCACTTACCCCCATTTACAACTGACTGGTGAATGCCATAGCTGAGAGTGTCCCAAGAGAGGGAAGAAGTGTGACTTTGATGATCTGAGGTTTTGTGTGCATGTGCATATGTGTGTGCCCCTGTGTGTGGTAGGGGTAGGTATGCATGCTCCTTTAAACTCCCTTTTTCTTTCTCTTTCTTCCAGTCCCCACCTCTGTACCCCATATTCACCTTTTACCTACTTGGCAGTTTCCTTATTCTTAGTTTTCTTGTCAATTACCTGAGAAATTAATTCACACACATGTGTTAGGAATTTGGTAATTTAATTCCCTTGAATTTTTGCATTTAAGGGGAAATAAAGAGACAGACACTGATAAAAATGTACCAGTCTTTCAAGTAGGAGTGGATTCAGATGTTTTCTAGAAGGAAGAAAAGTGATATTTCAGGGGCTGTGAATCCCATCCCTGGCTAGTTGTTGGTAGTGTTAGTAGGGTAAGTAAGAAGCCAGATTATCTTTAATTGTATAGTATGGCTGGAAGGAGATTATGTCTATTCTGACAGAATTCCTTTCGGGTTATTAGGTCCAGTCTCATGAAGAAATAAGAAGTGTACAATTACTATGGCTAAGATAACAAAAAGAAGGAGAAAGTGGAAGGGGAAAAATTGGGTGAGAGTGACTTGGTTGGCTGAGATGCCCCCTCAGATGCATTCTGTGAAGTCAGTTCTGATATAAGAAGTAGTTGAGAGTAGATTTGTAATGACTGTTTCCCCTCAGGAAGATATCTGTCCTCATGGTAATATGTAGCCTTTATATGCTGTTGTGATTATGGCAAATAATATAATACCAATATTTTAGTACAGAATGGGCAAGCACAAAGACTCACAAACACTTGAACTAACAACAAAGGCACATGTATTGGAGGAGGGAGGAGAGACTAGACTGACCCTGTTTGTGGTTGCCCAAATAAACACATTTGGAGTCTCAAAAAATGGGAATCTTTCTAGGCCCTAGGGAACAACAATCTCCCTGTGTCATTGTGGCCCAGGCCAGGCAGGGCTGGGCCAGGAGAGTGAGCAGGGTGAAGTACAGGGTCCTGTCTGGCAATGCCACTCATGCTGCCCACCAGCCCATGGTGGGCAGGTGCAGCCTCTCTCTTTGCCTGTGTCACTCACTCTGTGGCAGCCCCAATGACAACCTCCAGCTGCCTGTGGCATGCAAAGCAGCAGAACCTGCACTCCAAGGATCAAAGTAAACAGGAAACATCCTTTCTGCTCTTTCACTTTCAATGTAGGAATGCAGGCTCCAAAAAAGTAGGGGGATGGGCAGAGAGAAGGACGTAGTGATGGTGGTAGGGGAGCCAGAGTATCACTATGGTAACATCCTTCCTGACATCATTTTTTCTCTGTGTTCTTAATGCAGCTCTTCTTAGAGACACAGCCCTGTGCAGAGAAGGCCACATACAGCACAACTTTATCATCTATCGTGCTCAGTTGGTATCTCTTCCCTCCTCCAATGCGTATATGCCTTTGATGTCGGCCTGAGTGTTTGCTTTTGCCTGTTGTTCTCTTCTGTTAAAGTGATCTAGTCATGGTCTTTGTTTCCTTTTCACCAACTACCCCTCCTCCTAAACAGAATGTAATAAACTCTATAAAGACTAGGACATTGGGTGATTTTGTCAATGGCTGTATCCCCATTGCCTAGAACAGTACTTGTGCATAGTAGGTGCTCAATAAATGTTTGTTTAATGAGAGCAAGAATTTATATATAGGCCTAACAGAAAGTACATAGCTTAGCTTTAATATCTACATACATCCATCAGCTTTTGGGCAAATATTCCTAGTGAAACACTTACAATTCTCATTTGTGGGACACTGCTATAGCTGTGTTGCTCACTCATGCCAAGGCACAGGACAGGGGTTGACCTATCTAGGAGATCAACTTTCCCTTCTGAAAATTTTAACCCAGATTTTAGCTCTCTCACCTTCTGAGTTTCTATAACATTAAAATGCAGTTGGTTCATTCATTTATTCAGTGAACATTTAGGGACCACTGGTGAACCAGGTATTCTGCTATGTGCTGGAGCCCAAACAGTAACCAAAACTTAGCCGTACAGCATATACTCTAGAGAAATTATTTATGAAGAATAAAGAGCTTCTGCAGTAAGACCTCTACTACTCATTTTTTTTCTGGAAGATATTGGCTAGTTGTATAATCACAAAGGCTGAATTTCATCTGATAACAAACATTCATTCCAAAGGTGGCTGAGGTGCAAAGGTAACTCACTGGCCATAACCTTTTCATTCTTTAGTGTAAAGAATTGGTAAAAATAGCCACAAAAAGAAAACTGGAGAGTTAACTACACAGGAGAAAGAAAGGTGCTTCTGGAGGGTGTGGCATCTGACAGTTTTGAAAAGAGGCAGCTAGAGGCAGGTGCAGGGACTCAAGTATCTGAAACCCAATGTCCTTAACACCCATAATGTGAATTAGTTTCTCTGAAAAGTGACTAGAAATGTGAGCTCAAATTCTAGCTCTACTTTTTTTTAGCTTCTAGTCGGGACAAATTCCATAACCTCAATAAACCTCAATACCCTCATTTACAAAATGAGAGGACAATGCTGTTATTTACACGATAGGACTTTTATGAGGCTCAATGCCTAGCTCATAGTGTTAGCTGGACAAATGGCAACTACTGTTGAATTATTGAAGAATGCTAGGAAGCAGATAGGAGGGAGTCTAGAAGGTCTCCAAAGACAAACCTCAGTTCTGAATTTTGCCCAAACCAGATCTTGTCCCTCCTCTTGGAGACCAAACATAAATATCACCTAACTCAGGCTGGCTCTCACCTTCTAGTTTTGTCTACCCTTTTACAGCAGTGATTCTTGAACTTTAGAGTCCATGAAGCAAACATGGACACTTGTCAAAAACACAGATTCCTGGATTTGCACCTGAGAAATTCTAAATGAATACTTAAATGAATCCAGGACACAGAAGCAACAGTGCTTCTAAATAGAATGTGTAAGCAGCAGTTAACGTACAGAGTGTACATTATATTTAAGAAAGGCCTGATTCAGGATGACATCTGGAATGAGTGGTCTGATGGATAAAGGCCCTGCTAGTTTTCAACCTCCTAGTAAAACAGTTACCAGTTGGCTTCCTCTATGTAAGTTAAAAGCCCAAAGACCTTCCTCAATATAGAGATATTTGGTAGTCAGATAGTAGCCTGAATATCTTCCTTTATCTTAATGATTCAGACTCATGTAGATGCTTAATCATCTTTTTATAGCAGTTCTAGTCTTAACTAAGTTATTAATGTAATCAAGTAACTATTCACAAATAACCAATTTCACAAAATAGCCAAACAGAAAACAGGCAAGAACAGAGTTATTTCCATGTGAATAATTGCTGAAGACTATCTCTTCCCATCATGCCAAGGTAACCAAAGAAATCTATGTAGAAAAAAAAAAAACAATGACAGCAATAAAAATCTTTTAAGTAGAAAGAAAATCTCACAGTACCAGAGAAAATTAGCCATAGTAGGCCTCTTTAATAGTGGCATTCCTTAAATGGCATTTAATTAAGATATGTTCTAAGAAAATGAAAGCTTGTGTCTCTAGAATACCAACATGGCTAGTTAAGTAGTAAAAAATCAAATCCATCAAGATTCTGTTGTCTATGTCTGTGTTTTGTAGACCTTTTTCTCCACCACATCATAACATACATACATTTTCTGTTATACTCCATGGGCTCTTCCCCAGAGTAAAAAGAAACTTGGCATAGCATTATCATAGTCGTGTGGGAGACTGGTACACTGGTGGCCTCAGAGGACCCATTTGTCTTGATATTCAGCTCTTGGCTAGTTCCTTCCCACATAGAGTACAGTTTGACCGCTGAGAGATCAGCAAGCATGACTCAAACAGAAGCTTGATAAATATTTGCACACAGGAGATTGTCTTTTAGAATGTTCACTTTTAGAAGCCAGCTGCTATGTTCTAAAGAAGCTCAGTCTTGACTGCTGAACAATAAGAAAACAAGTAGAGAGAGGCCCTGGAAGGATGTATTAAACATTCCACCCCCAGCTGAGCCCCCAGTTAGTGCAGCTACTTGAGTGATCTCAGCTGCACCACATGGAGCAAAAGGATATTCTGTTGAGCCAGTCAACCTACAGAATTATAAAAAGTAAAGATCATTGATGTTTTAAGCCACTGGGTTTGGGAGTGACTATTACGTAACCACAAATAATTAACATAGAAATTGATACTTAGAAGTAGGGTGCTGCTGTAACAAAAACCCAAAGCATGTGACATCAGATTGCTTTAAAATATATGTAGGATTTTGTTTCTATTCAGGTATGGTGAGGCCTGTGGATCAAAAGATGATTGACATTGAAAAGGTAGTTTTTTCATTCACAATCTGTAGAAGAGGCATGCTACATTATGCAGGACCAGGTGGGAAAGCACTAGGGTCTGTCATGAAACAGGAGTGAGGGAAAAGCATGGACAAGAGCCTTTATTATGGTTGCCATGGGAAGGAATGGGGCAAGGCAGGTAATCAGGCCAATCAAGTTTAGGATTGGTTAATAATTTCAGCAGGTGTTGAAGTATAGAGACTATCTTGAGTTGAGTGATACCTGGTCCTAGGGTGATTAGGGCAGTGAGTGATACGTACGAGCTTGTTAAACACAATCGGGAGCATGAGTTCTGGATTGGTTGTTTTGAATATGAAAGGTGCATGTTTATTTCTAATAATTAGCTAACCCTGGGAGGGGTGATCTCTCTTGGGTTGTGAGGCCCTAAGATGTCAAATCATCATAAAATTCAGAAAATAAATAAAACAACATGACTAATACAGAATCTGCCTTGAAGAACATGAAAATTTCTATTAAAGGCTGGAAAAAAAGGGACCTGTGTTATATACTGGTAGAACAAAGGAAATCATCACTTCTAGTAGCTTAGAAAATAGAAAATTTAGATATCTGAGGAATCACACCCAAGGAACCTCATCTATACCAGAAACTGATTTATATGACAAGATACAAGACACCAAGCCTAAACATGGCATTAAAATGGCATATTATTGTGTGGGTCCTGGGAAGGAGGGGAGTATATTTTAAATGTCGGAGAGAAGTGAACCACTGAGGGCCAGAAGGGAAACTATGCTGTTCCCTTACATTAGTGGTCCCCCATGATCCATGCCTCTGGGTATTCACATCCCTGTGTAGCCCTCTCTCACATTGACTCTGGGACTGGCCATGTGACTTTTGTTGGCCAATGAGATTTTAGCAAAATGGTGCAAGCAAAGGCTTGATAAGCCCTTGCATTCCGGAGCTTGATCTCCTGGTACATGCCCTTTTGGAAGCCTTATTCCAAGCTGTAAAAGAACTCAGACTAGACTACTGAATAATGAGAAGGCCCTAGAGGATGAGAAGGCATTTGGGGTGTTCTATCTTCAGTTGAACTGCCAGCTAAATACAGCCACATGAGTGACATCAGTTATACCACGAGGAACAGCAAAACTGCTCTGCTGAGTCAATCAACTCTATTATAAGAAATGATAAATTGTTGCTGCTTAAAGCCAAGGAATGACAAATACAGCCTTCAGACCAAATCTGGCCCATCACTTGTTTGTAAATAAAGTTCACTGAGACATTGTCATGCCCAGTTGCTCAAATATCATGTCTGGCTAGCCACTTTTGCATCACAATGGCAGAGCCCACATGGCCCATAGAGCTAAAATGCTTACCTCACAAACTTCAGACAAAATGTTTGCTGTCCTGTTTTAAGCCACTAACTTCATCAGTGATCTGTTATGCAGCAGTAGATTAATGAGACAGTGTTTTCCCTAGTGAAACTAGAGAAAAGTGTAAATTCGTACTGAAAGTAGGTATTGTTGTTACAAGAGAAGAGAATGGAGAGGAGAGAAGACAAAATGCCTAGAAAGGGAGATGAGATATAGGGATGAGATTCAATAAAATATTTTTTTAGAAAGTAAGAAGAATAGAGAAAAGGGAACAGGTTTCCTGAGAGGTAGATATTATAGTCAAGAGTAAAATTTAAACTTTGAAATTTTTTGCTTTAATAGCTACAAAGTCGTGTTTTTGTTTTGTAGGTAGTCACTATTTATATTATAATTAGTTGATTACTTGTCAACACAACACTTATTTGCCCTTAATTTGTGTCTGAAAACTATGATTTCTAGTAAGTGTACAGTATGCTCAGCTAAACTACTTATGACTCCAGGCCACCTTCAGCAGGAAGTGGTCATGTCATAGTCAGGCTTTAAGGCTGCTATGCCGAAATACCATAAGGGTGGCTTATAAACAACAAGAATTTATTTCTCACAGTTCTTGAGGCTGGGAAGTTCCAAAAATCAAGGGTCCAGCAGATTCAGTGTCTGGTGAAAGCCTGTTTTCTGGGTTGTAGGAGTCTCCCTCTACCTGTAACCTCACATGGCAGAAGGGCAAAGGAGCTTTCTTTGGCCTCTTTTATGAGGACACTAATTCCATTTATGAGGATTCCATATGCATGACCTAATAATCACCACTCAAAGGTCCACCTTTTCATACCATCACATTACCATTAGATTTTCAATATGTGAATTTTGAAGGGGCATATTCAGTCTACACCATCCTATGATTCAATTCTACCAGTGAAATGGAATCAGAAATCACTGGTAGAGTCTACATGAAAAGATATCTGGCTTTCTGCTTCCTTTTGCTCTTTTCTTCTGTCATTTTACTCATTCTCCTGCCTGGAACATGGGTGTGATTTGTGTAATTATAACTGTCATCTTATAACCAGAAAGATGGAAGCCCTGAGCAAGGGATGGCAAGAAGAAGATAGAATGAGGCTAGGTCTTGAAGAGCACCTCCAAATGGCCAAATCAGCCTTGGACTGCCTATTTGCATACTTTTGGTTATGTGAGAAATAAATCCCTTCTCTGTTTATGTCATTATTTGGGAGGTTTCTGTTGCTTACTGCATCAATAAACTGTAACTAATACAGATTGTGTCCTAGTCTTTTCTTAGGAATCCAGCCCTATGTTTAAAATGTTGGCAGGTTGAAAGATAAAGCATAGGGCTATCATGTGAGAGCTGCTCACTCTCTCTCTCTCTTTGAGTGATAATTTAGAATCAGTCAAGCAGCCCCAAATGTTTCATTTTGTAAATGATAAAGAATAATTCTTTTGATGTTTTGGCTTATTTGGAGTAATAAAGAGAAATTAAACTTAATTACTGGCAAAATTATATTAGACTGATTAAACTAAAGTATCATAAATGTTCCTTAAATTGCACATTTCTTTTAATTTACTAATAAGTTGGATAGAAGATTTTTTAAGTGTTAGTATGAAAAGATCTATACCATTTAAATAAAAACCCTGTACCCATTTTACTTATTTTTCTTTTTTAAGTTATAAGTTGACTGATTGAATCCTGCAATAATCTTCATACTAACCTTCCTTCTGGGGCATTTTTTTCTGACACCAACGAATTCTCCATTTTTCTGACACAGATTTGGTGTCCAAAAATTCAATTGGATAGGACATTAGCTATGAGGAGTTAGTCCAGACTTCAGAGGTTAAGGACTCATTGTCACTTCAGACACCAGTCTTGGGCCACCAGTACTACTAACTAGACAGCAATAAATTGGAGTTCCCGTGATTCCCTCCTTGCGTTCAATAATTTGTTAGAATGGCTGACAGAATTCAGGAAAACACTTCACTTATGTTTACCAATTTATTAGAAAGAACAAAACTCAGAAGAGCCAATGGAAGAGATGCATAGAGCCAGGTATGGGGAGCAAGGGCAGAGGGTGCACCACCCTCCCAGCAAGTGGATTGCTCACCAACTCAGAAGCTCTCCAAACCTTACTGTTCAAGAATTTTTATAATTCAGTCTCCAGCCCTACCTTTTTTCCCTAAGTTTGGGGGGTGGGGGTTGGGACTGAGAGCTCCCACCCTATCATCCAATTTTTAGTTTCTCTGGTGACCAGCCTCCATCCTGAGGCTATCTAAGAACCCCACCTAAGCTGCCACATTAGTGTGAACTCATGTGTGATAAAAAGAGGCTTCTTAGGAATAATAAAATGCATTCCTATCATGTAGGGAATCCCAAGGGCTTTATGAGTTCTGTGCCAGAAACTGGGGACAAAGATTACACTGTAACCCCATTCCTTTTTCTTTTTCCAATTTTCCATAATGATGACATATATATATAAATTCTATAGAGTATTTTTAAAGCAGTTAATGAATATAAACTTCATAAAATCTTCAACTCTTATACCTGTTAGAGGAAATAATAGTAACCAATTTTTAAACTCTACAGAGAGTCCTTGAGTACTATTTGATCAACATCATATTGGTCCTGTGTGATATTTCCACCACAAGCTCTCCATGAAGTCCAGGTTTTTCCAGGCCGATGAAAAACATTTTGCATGGGGGAAAGTGTAAAGGCCCTTAACCTGGGTCAATCTACTTACAGAGATGGATTCCCCAAATGATGGATCACCTATTTATAAGGAGTAAAATTTTCCCCTTCCTCAGCCTGTCAAATCTTTCAGAGACTTTGACATCTCTGAATTGCCCTATTCATGGCAGAAAAAATGGTATTTCTTTTCTTTCCCCTCTTATAAAATGATTTTATTAACTTGATTTGGACATACTTTAGGTCAAATAATACTTTCTGAAGATAACAATTATGGACTTTAAAGCTCAACATAAAATTAGTAGCTGCAAAATATTAGTCATATTCTCCAACAACAGCATGATAAAAATTCAACTATGTAGAAATATAGAACTCTATGACTAGCTAGAAACTCAGAAATCATTTAGCCTAATATCCTCATTTTGTGAGAAAAATTGACTCAAGGTTAAGTGATTTGCCCAAGCTTACATACTTAATAGTAACAAAGCTGGAAATCAAATCATTTTTTCCTAAAACTAAAATTTTATCAATGATAAAATCAACTGTTCTCTTTCAACTAAAAATCTAGGCTTTTCTAATGCTTCACATTACTGCAACATGAATGATAAGACACAACAGTACAAATTGGACTAACAAGGACAATAGGGACAGATTCATAGATGGAGAGCAGGATGAAAGCTAGTAAAGGTAGGGGTTAGGGGGTGGAGGGATTGAGCAAAAGGAAAAAGGCTCATGGACATGGACAACAATGTAGTGATTGCTGGGGAGAGGGGGATATAAGGGGACTAAATGTTAATGGGAAAAAATTCAATAAAGATTTTTTAAAAAGACACAACAGTAAATCATAGTTGAGGATTTCAAACCTAGAAACAGCTTTGTCCTGTATCTGAGTCAGCCCTCTCATTGAGAAAAGGAGACAACGTGTGAGAAGTGACTCCCCAAAGGCTTGTTCATGATGTCTGGAGTAAAATCCAGACAGTGACCGATTAACCCCCTGTCCCATCTCATTTCACAGCCCGCCCATAAAATTATGTGCTCCACTTAAATGTCCTTTATGTGTTGAGGTTTTAGTTATACAAAGCCCCCTTCCAGTCAAACAGGAAAATTCAAATATGAGAAAATCAAACTTTGTTTCAGTATTTCCATGACACTTGACAGACACCAGGAACACAATCACCCGTTTCAGAGCTTCAGAGATCCTTAATTACCCTAAACACTTCCTGAGCAAAAGGACTATGTGTGGGAAACCAATGAAAACAGGAAAAAGAAGAGAAACAAAGTTAAAAATTAGTTGTTTTTTCTTCTTGCCATTGGGGACTTTTGGTCTTCTAAACATTCCTTAAGTTCCTCCACATGAGTTTTCAATATCAATTGAGCACAAAAAAAGAAAAGCTTGTAAACATCAGATACTGAGCAACTCAGTATCTCCCCACTCATTGCTCACTATACCCCAGTGCCCACCACCTGGTATTTCTGTCTGACCTGGATATCCACAGTTCTTTAGGTTATGAAGATGGTTGTTTGGGTTCACATAGACTAAAGATAAGACAAAATCTATAGATGGGACAAAGATTCGAGTCAGCTATGCTCATTGAAGTTCTACTGTCCAGAAGAGACAACCTCAGGAGTCTGAAACTTCAAATATAAAAGGCCTTGGACTGTTAAATTTGTTAAGCCATGTCAGGGGATGTGCCCAGACCACGAGTAGTTACCATCTGAAGTGCTTTCTTACTCACATATCCAGAGCCCACCTACCCATCTGACTGCCTTGCCTTGATCTTTGTCTCTTTGACTTCAAGTATCCCCCAATAGCAGCCACCTACCTGACCCCTATCACACCCTCACCTGCCCACCATTAATCCTTATAATCATTTTCCTGCTTCAGCTGGTTGGACCTGACCTTACCTGACCTCAACTACCATCTGCTCCTATAGTGGAGTCTGAGCACAAGCACACTGTATCTGTAATCCAGTTATTGCAGTGAGTCCCCTACCACTACCATTTAACTTGGTAATTGCCAAGCAAAAGTAACATGCATCCAAAAACCTGTGCTCGTGTGCACATGCACACAAAACACACACACACACACACACACACACACACACAAATACACTCAAAGCTTATTGACTGATGAAAAGAGAATTCCTGGAAAACAAAGATGATTCTTATTCTTCCCCACCCCCCACCTTTTAATGCTGTATTTTTAATGTAAAACATTCTCTTTAGTGAAAAGGTTTTTTTCAGGAAATAAGGTCTTACAAAATTATTTTCAGTGCCTGATGTACCAAGGCATTTAGTTAGTTCTGATAATTTTCTTAAAGAAATCAGTAAAGAAAAAAATTAGTTTTTTTTAACCAAATGCACACACACACAAAAACCCAACTATTAGATTGCCAAATATTTAAACTCTGTTTCATGAAGTGCTGTGTAGACCCAGTCCAGAAAAGCTAAGGAGTACAAAACAATGCTAAAACTTAGTAGAATCTGATGACTATAGAAACATAGGAAAATTAAACCTGTATATAGATTTAAGTATGATCACAGAGGGAAAATAGATTAATCCATTTGCAAGATATGAACTTGCTGTATCTAGAATATATAGCGTAAGTATTTGAATATAGATTATAATTAATCCCAAAATACACAGGCAGAGATATATGTAAGATACACACACACATACATATACATATACACACATACATATATAGTTAAATGTTAAAAAATACATGCATCTATTATATTTTTGTTTATGTAAAATGTAATTTATACTAGTGTTCTGTTTGAGTTAATACTTTCAAAGAAAAGTAAGACCAATTGGAAGACTCATATAAATGTAGCACAAAAAAGTAAAATAGAGAAAAATGGGTTTTCTAATAAGGCATAATAAGTAAGTAGGGGTATAAAATAAATGATGACAAAAACAAAGTACCAATTGCTTGAAAAATATTTAAAAACCAACAAGACACATTGAAGAAAGTAAAGTAGACAAAGCAATGATGAGGAGCAAGCTAGAGATAATCACTTGGGGAGTTGAGTATTCCTAAGTAATCAGAGTGGAGGAAATGCATTTGGACTACAAAAGGCACATAAACTAGGAGCCAGCATATGCCTGGCAATCTTGTCTGGGCAGCTTTACTGAACTGACCAAAATACTGCCAATTTGTTTTGTTTTATTTTGTTTTGTTTGTTTTGTTTTGTTTTGTTTTCTGCCATCATAATGGATAGTTACTGAGCAAATTGATTGTGTCATTGTGCACTTGGTTGGATTTGGTCATTAAGATGGATGAAATGATTGGACCAAGTGTTTCATGGTCTGGTGATCTTGGTCACCTTAATGACCCAGTTGTATTGACTGTGCAGAAACCTGACCACCATGCATTCTCTATATCTCCAATTGATATATTCTTATAATCCATATACTGTCCTTAAAACTCTTTCCATGCTTTCTCTTTTTTAAGCCTCAGGGAACTAAGGCACTGCTAAAGGTCTAAAATTAACACAAACCAACAACATAACTGTATTAAGGCACACAAGTCTGTAAACATATTGTAGATAATGAATTCATGAATACCACCTACTACTAAGATGCTTTTTAAAAAAATGCAAGATAAATTTTTCCTATGAAATTTATCAAATTAAGGTTTGTAGATCCTAACATGCCTTTTATCCCCACCATGATATATTTTTAGGTCAAACATTAAGTGTAAATTGGATTCTAGCAACTGCACGGTGCGATGCCCTGAGCACCAACCTGCATTCACTAGGGCTGCAGACACTAGAGGCTTTGCCCTCCCATCCTCAGCCAGTGCTGACTAAGGCCAGTGAGACCTTGAATTAAATCCTGACTCCTGGACCCGAGGCCCCAAAATTGAACAGTGGCTGTTGGGTTTTGTTCATACCTTCCAAATATCCTTCACTCCCCCTTAGATCCAAGCACTGGAATTCCAGAGTAAGCCCTGGCTTCCTGGGAAGCTCATGTCATAGAACTACCCCCGATATCGGTCATGGCCACGTTATCTCACATCTGCCTAACCTCATCCTCCTTGGTTTGCAAACAATCCTACAGAGACAGTCATCCCCTCCTGGTGACCAGAGCTCACTCTGAAATGCAGTACATCTGGCCAGGACCTGAATGCCCCTGGCACCTGTCAGCCCTCCACTCCAGGAACTGGAATCTTGCCCAAAGACAGTTTCTGGCAGGGATTCTGCAACATATGGGTACAACTCCCAGAATCATAACTGCCACCTGCCTGGCTCCCAAGGGCTCACTCACTGCTGTGCCCTGTCCTACCAGATTGGACCTTGTGCCTAAGATTGCTTGAACCATGCCTGAGCTTACTCTGTGATTCTCAGCTGGTCTTTGTCCTTGCCCTTTCTGGGACTAACTATATAGCCCATTTTCTTGGCTCTTGCTCTACTATCCTAATGTTTCCAATATCTAACATATTTCTTATGTAAAACCCACTCAAACTAGTGGGGGAAACATCAAACTGGAGACCAGAAAACCAGAATTTCTAGCATTGTTGCAGACATTAACTAGTTATTTTGGTTCAGCCTCAGTTAAATGCACCAATGAAGGGTGTTAGAGCACTTAATGCTAGAAGCTCATTTAAGTTCTAATCTTCTTTAAGTTCTATGAAAAGGCTTAGGATTTGGTTTATAAATGTGAAGAAATTATGAAATGAGCATGTACACAGTTGATGATGACTCAGAGGAGAATATTATACATTCTGTTTTGGTTCTGTTTAGTGTTATATTCATGATCTAGAAATGGGAGTTAGAACATGGGTATAATCTGCAACTTATGTGAAATTATATTAAATATTTTTCAACACTGGTAAAGAAAAATAACATAAATAAACCTAAAGAGGTTAGGAGAATATTAGAAAATATAAGATTTTTACCTACAAAAATGCCAACAAATATATTAGGGGAGAAAAAAATAACAAATCAGATGCTCTGCAGGTGGAAAAGGCAGCACAAACATTGTCCAAATTATCCAGAAACATGTTTGGTAAATTTTTTGAACTAAAAGAGCTATAAAGTAATGCAAGATAAAAATTAGTATGGACTGGGAAGCAGAGCAGCGATCAGAAATCTAATCTTATTCCCTAAGGCAGACAAGAGTTGGTGTTCAACCTCCTTCCCTCTTACATTTTTTTCTCACTGTGGAGTTATTCCTTTTTTAAAGCAAGGTACTTACTTTTCCAATCTTCCTATTGTCCAGGTATGATCATTCAACTTGGTTCTGTCCAATATGCCATAGGACAAAATGTGCCCAGAGGATTTTGGTAAAGTTGTTACGTTGTGATAAAAGGGGCAGATATCAGTGCTGCCTCTTATGCTTCATAACTACCTACAAGTATCCATAATATCTGGAGCTGCAGCACCCACTTTACCACCAGATGCAACACACATAGGGTTAAGAAACACACAGACAGTTAAAGATAGCAGAGAAGAGGGAAGAGCCTGGGTCTCTATTAATTTTCTCTGTGAGAAGAATTAATGCCATTATCTACCACCATTTTTTTGTTATAGAATACAAAATGACTTTTTTAAAAAGCATCATTAATTGAGCTAATTACTTTCAGGTTCTGAAACTGTCCTGATACGCCCCTCTCACCCCTGGTTCTGTATCAGCACAGGTACACATACACATACACTCCAAAAGCTTCCACCCAATGGTGATAAGCCCAGTAAATGACAAGAGTGCATCTATAGTAACATTCCTGGGACAGGACAGTTGGATTTGAAAAAAAAAGATTTCTGTTTCAAAAATTAAAATGAGGAGAAAAAATGATGAATTTAATATTGGTACATTTATCTAGAATTGAATGTTGAAATTCTGGTTTGAGAATCTAGATGAAAAAGTACTGATCCCAAAAAGCCAACATCAGTTCACTGAGAATAAATCATGCTACTTTCTACATTTCTTTCTTTGATTAAAGTATAAAATATTAAATAAAGGAAAGTTAGTCAGTGAACATATACTGAGTTACCTAAGTTATGCTAGGTCATGTGCTAAAAAGTGCAGATACAAAGATAAGTAAAATTCAATTCCTTCCTTTAAGAAATTTGTTAGTGTCTTAGTTTCCATGTAATGATGGAAACAGGTGTGTGATAAGTGCTTGACTGGGGGCTGTAAAAAAAGAATATTAACATAAGCAATGGTGGCGTGAAGACTGTGATCATGATTACAGAAGAGAGTATACATGTATTTTAGCTGTTAGAAGAATGAGAATTTCACCACTAAACACTCGGGAAAAATATTCTATGGCTGAAGTTAGTATGTATACAGACATAGAGGTAATTAAGTCATAGGTCTCTTTGGAGAATACGGTGAATTCGGTGTTTAGTGATGTCATTGGAGAAGTAGGGAGACAGGCTGTGTGGCAGCCAGGCATTTGGATTTTTCCTATACTTAACTGGGAGTTACTACATGTTAAGTAGAGGAGGTCCATGTTCTGGGAAAAATGTGTTAGAAAGATGACTCTGGCTGTGGGTAGAAGATAGATTAAAGAAATGAGAGACTACAGGAAGGGAAGTAATTAGGAACCAATCACAAAAAAAAAAATCAGACAAGAAATGAGAACCTAAAATATTGACAGCCAAAGGGTTGCAGGACTTACTGACTGGGGGTAAAGAGGAAGAAAGAGGAATTTCAGCACATTTGTGGCCTGTACAAGTGAATGAGTAGCACTCCTCTAAACCAGGATAGGGATTGTAGGAAGAGGTACCGGTACATATTTTGGTGAGAAGATGCAGGGGGAAGATAAGAGTTCATTTTGGGCAAGTGAACCAAACATATGGAGATCTGTATTTGAAACAAAATTCAAAAAAACTACAAGCTGAAAATACAGAATTGAGAGTCATACAGAATGTTGTGGTAGTGGTAGAAGCTGTGGGCAGTGCTGAGAATGCCCAGATAAGTGGTGCCCGAGGGAGAGAAATCTGACAATAAGAAAGAGAAGGCATCAGAGATGGAGAAGGAAAATTAGGAGGATAAAGTACCATTGAAACCAAGATAAAAGGAAAGTAAAAATAAAACAAAAAACAGAAGTGGTTAGTCATGAAGCTGCAGAGAAGCCTTATAAGGTAAGAAATAAAAAGGTGTGTGTGTGTGTATGTGTGTGTGTGTATGTGAGTACTTCAGCAAGAGGAGAGAGAGAGCAAAAGAGAGTGGGTTCACACTGACAACTATGAGGTTTCTGGTGACCTAATTAAAGCCAATGGATTGGTGAACACAAAAGGCAAATTGCCAAGAACTGAGAATTGAAGAGGAGGTTAAGAAGTGAAGATGGTGGGCAGAGACACACAATAAGATGCAGAGCTGGGATTGAAGGAGAATATTTTATTTGTGAAGAAAGGAAAGAAGCTAGACTCTTTTAAAGGATGAGGAGGAAGATTCCGTTGGGAGGAAGATGGTGATGATATAAGAGAAGGAATAGGAAAAACACGGCCTCTGAGGAATTACAAAAATATAGTATTCCAAATATGCAGGAGAAATTTCCACCTCCGATTTGCCAGGTCCAAGTGCAGATAAATTTTAAGGTGGCAAGCAGCAAATGAGTGAAACTTCTGCCTGAATGCATCTACTTTCTAAGTGAGAACAAGGTTGTGGTATTGCCCACACTGAGAATAAGGGAAAAGAGGGAATGGTAAACCTGAAGAAACTGGAAAAATTCAAATATACAATATTATAAATGGAAAAAAAAAGAGAGTGGAAAAACAAACATTTTCAGGTCTGCTTATATGCAGTTTATATTCTAGGAGGGTGGAGGTTGTAGAAGAAGCAAGCAGATTGAAAAGACAAAAGAGAGGAGGCATAACTGATAAATCCTGGAGAAAGGGATCAACTTTGCATAGGGGAAGTGTAACCTTTTTTCTGACATGAGAAGGAAGAAAGTGAGGGTTTCTGGACTTCAGTCATGCACTTCATAAATAATCTCTTGAGAGTCTTATGGACAAGGTGGAGAAATTAGGACTGAATGCAAAAGCAGTTCAGTAGACAGATATCTCATTGAATCAAAGCTAATTAATGGTTTGATGCTTGTGTGCAGGAAGGACTCTGTTTGCATGACTAAAGATGATGTCCTTGGCCCTGTCCTGTCCTGGAATTTTTTAAAAAATTGATGCCTCAGATAGAGATATATAAGGCTTGTTCATCAAATGTGGAGATGACAGGAAGCCAGAAGGGATAAAGATGACAGAAATGTGGGATGACAGAATTAGGATCTAAAGAGTTATTGATAGAGTGAATGAATTTAACAAGGTGAAACTAAATAAGAATACAGATACAATATTTTACCCAGATAAAAAAATAAAACAAAAGCTAATAATAGAATTAGATGGTTTCAGGAAGGTGTGGAAGGTACTTAGTTAAGCAGCATGACACATAAACAAATGTTCCAAAATTTTAGTTGGAGTAAATAAGTGATATGGTAGACATAGCTGTATGAGCTTTTGCAAACTAACTGTTAAATTTTCAGAAATTTTTCAAGCCATTTGTTAAAAAGAGCCACTATTCAAAATTAAACAATACAAACTTAAAATTAAATAAATTACATTTTAAAAGATACTCAAAATGAATCACTTCCTACTTTTTAATCTTTTATTGTTATCTATACCCTTGGAAAGATGATCTTAACAGTGGCCAGAAGTTAAAAATGGAAAGCTTTGGAAGTAACATGCTTTCCTTCAGGCACAAGATATTTTAACATTGGTAACATCAAATGGAGAATTGGAACAGATGACTTTATAGATGTCATCCAGCCTCCTGGAATCTTTGAAGTTCAAGGGTATGCAATGCAAATGACTAAAGGCATGTAAGCCCAATTTCTATGAGGCTGATTATTTGAAGACTTATTAAGAGAGAGCTCATATCCTCATTGTCCTTCAGACCATTAAACATATCCACACTGATGAAGACCCAGAAGATGACAATTTGTTAATGTGATGGAAGGAGACTCCTAATATATCAGATATTAGAAATGAGGATGACAAAACCTTAATGAGAGATCCCCTCAACTTAAATAAGTAAACAAAAACTTTGGAGTCATTAGTCAGTAGTGGGGATATAGACAAGATGGCATTTTAAATAATTCTGTACAGTCTAAAGTAATGGATTAAAGATATATAAACTAATATAATTTCAGCTTTTAGTACTCAACATTTATATGTGGATTAGAGAGACTATGGTGTGAACTGATGTATAGTAGAATTACTGCATGCTAATCTTGTCTGAGAAATTCAGAGAGGAGTATTTTAATCAACGGAGAATCTTGAGAGGTCTGAATGGTGGGATTTTTCATTAAATTTTAGAGAAGTTTGACATTTTAAGGTGAAAAAAGGAATAGGGAACTTGGAAGTAGAAAATTAAATAACCAGAAGAGGAACTCTGGAGGATCTTACAGGTACCAGAGGGATTTAAAGGGAGATTTGATGAGGTTTATTGGGAATATGCATATATCCCAGAGCCTTAAGGGCAGAGAATGGGAACGTCTGTTCAAGAAAATTCTGTAGACAGAGTACGTTGGACACCCTAGGTGTCTTCTGATGGCTTCACTGTGAAGAATTTTAATGTACCTGAATTTAGACATTAAAGGGCCAAGGCTGTTAAGCACAAAAGCTCAGTTCTAGTCTTGAAAAAATCACAGTGGAGTGGGAAAAGGGAACATGGAGAAAATAACCTAAAGGCCTGAATGACAGGATGAGCTGCTCTCTTAAAATGAGGGTTGAAATCAATAATGTTTAAGTAAAATCTATCACTACTTCAAGCCAATGTGAGCAAATTAAGTAATAAGAAGCTATATATCTAAAATTTCTTTTATTATCCAACTATAAATTATATAGTATATAAAACCTCCCAACACTGTTCAGTTTATAGAAAATAGTAAAAGCATTGTCATCATAAGACACGAGAGAAGATAAAATATTACGAGTTAAGGGAAATTGTCTTTGAAGAAGGACATCTCCCTAATTCCCCTGCATGGTGATGGTTAGCATTTAATGGAACCCAAGTGAGAGCTTCATGTTTGGAGCCCACCAGGAGGACTATGTTTTGTCATTTCTCCAAGCCATGTGCACTCCAGAAAGAAGGTTAGAATGGGACAAATTGAGTGTATGAGTGGGGATGGTGAGAAACATAGCCATGTCTATATGAAAAGACATAATTACAGATTGAAACAATTGGAGATCCTGAAAGCTAATGTTTGAAATTTAGTTCAAACAGCCTTCCTTCCTCCATCTCCCCCTTCTTCTCTCTCTTTCTCCCGCCCTCTTATTCTTCTTTAACAATTCTTTGCTGAAGACTTACTGTCTCCGAACTCAATACTAAAAAACAGAAGCAAATTTACCAAGAAGCTAATTCAGCTTAATATCCTGGGCTCCTCATGTGCATGGACCATATGCTGCATGTTTGTACATTTGTATAAAATTTGAAATAGTAATATTTTTTAATAGCAACCCTTTAAGATTCCTATTTATTTCCAAACAAACCTTCCCTCTGTAACACTTCCCTCATGTCAGATTGTTTTGAATGGCTGTAGGGAGTTTGAGGAACCAGGTAAGTTGAGTTTGTATTGGTGTTACATTTAGATTGGATTTATGAGATATATCTATGTTGTTCCTAGGGGCTTTTATGTAGAGTTAAGTTAAAGCAAGCCATCCGTGACTTCAAGGAATACAACGTGCCAACTCATTGGGCTTGCCAACCTGAAGTGTAGGACCAGAGGTTAAATTACAATGTAAACATCACCTGGCCTGTATAATGTGGCACCGGAGTCATGGATAAAAATGAGAAACAAAGCTTGAAATGTATGAAGCCAGAAGGTAGTCTGAAATTTTTCCAGTCACCAGTTGTGTAAAATTTCAAGTGGGAGTTTCAGTTCTCACCAATGCCTGACCAAAACCAAAGTTCCTTCCTGTCAGGAATTTTTAAAATACCACGCAATTCAATTGTAAATATATAATACATACTTTCTCTTTCCATAGCAATTGCTTGAAATAGAATTTCTCAGAATTCCTGTGTTTTGTATTAATAAATGCCTTACACCAAAAATACGTCAGTACATGAGGTCTCATATTTTAAGCCTCCCGTATACATACTAAAAACAAACTCAGTCAATTGTGTTAGAGGAGAGACTAGATCATGTCTCCATTCTCCTTCAGAATATTATATTACACAGTCATTGCCACACAAAAAGAGGATCAAAGAACATGTAGCCAAAAAATAGAAATTATAGAGATGTATTAAGGAGTTATTTTAAAATATCACATTTATTTTTCTGAATTGTATAGTATACATCAATTTTTGTGGTATATATCATTTAAAAATATATGACATGACTTCTTATTTCAAGTAAATATTCACATTCATGCTTCACTTGTATTCTTTTTCTTAAAGAAGTCTCCCCCAAATCATATAAGCTTTAGTTCTCATGAAAGCCATGCATACCCCTGCTAGAAACACCAGAAACAGGAAAAGGTAGGGCATGGTGCTTGCCATTCAGATATATGTGTTCGGGGGATGAGGGGGGATGGGCTAAATAGCAAACTGTTACAATACTTCCAGAGGAATAGGAAAGAGGTGAGTGGAAAGTTCTGTGGTTCCTTCAGTGACCAAATTTTTAAAATGCTCTAATTTCAGGCTCTGATTGTATGTTGATGGGGGTTTGTGTCATCTGATGGAATTTTTCACATCAGCTGCTTAAATAGTGATGTAAGTGACTGAGATCTGTTCACTTGGGCAATCACAACTTCCTTGAGAGCTGGTGGCAAGTTGAATCTTAGTTTGTGGGCTGCGTGCTTTTCATCTTCTCCTGTGCCACCAGCACCTGGTTACCTCCCTGAGAGGTAACCTCCTTGTTCTGACATATTGGCTACTAAGAATTTCAAATGGCCTCCAGGGTGTCCTGGAGGGAGAAATTCTAAGAGGATTCAAGGTAAGCCTGGAAAGATGGACAGAGATTTAGAGTCCTAAAAATCATCCAGGTCCTGGCTTTAGACTCTTATCTGCCTGCAAGAAGCAGGATAAATTCTGGCAGTAAGGCCCTACTGAAATGCTATCAGCTTAATTAATACGGTGACATCATACCAGAAAGGCTCCTGTCCCTCTGGAGCCTGAGGCAGCCATGTCTGCCTGGAAAATTTTGGCAGGCTCAGACAACTTCTGAGTCTTCTCTCTTAAATTTGATCTGGTGTCGCACTTGAACATTTCAATGCTTCCATAAAATGAACACTATCAAAACTGACTCATCAGCTTTCTCACAACACCAGGTCCCTTTCTGGACCTCCTCACATCTGAATTTTATAATCTCATTCTCCAAGCTTCCTAAGTTCAATCTTCAATATTTTTTCTCTTTCCCCTGAATATTCTTCTGTGGGGTGAGACAGAATATGTAAAGCATAAAATATGTCATACCTGGAACACGCTAGGCACTCAACAAGTAACAGTTCACTTTCTCTTCCTGATCTAAGCATTAGAATGATTCCCTGTTCCTCTTACTGGACCCCATTACACCTTTCTCTCCATCCCATACTATATAGCTTCACACAGGCATTCTCTAAAATGTCTATCCTCACAAACATATGTCTGATCCTCTGTAATGGGTTGACTTGTGTACCTCAAAAAGCTGTATCCAAGTTCTAACCTCAATGCCTGTATATGTAATCTTTCTTGGGGGAAAGGGTATTTGCAGATATAATTAAGTTAAGGATCTGGAGATAAGATCATCCTCATCCTAGGTTCAATGACAGGTGTCCTTATAAAAAGAGGTGCAAGCCATCTGGGAAGAGGCAGATTGGAGTGATGCGTCTTCAGACTAAGTAATGGCAAGGACTGCCCACAGCCACTAGAAGCTAGGAGAAATGTATGGAATGGATTCTTCCTCAGAGCCTCCAGAAGGAACTAATCCTGCCTACACTTGAATTTGGACTTGGAAAAATATGAGAGAATAAATTTCTGCTGTTCTAAGCCTTCAATTTTGTGGAAATTTCTTATGGAGTCCTAGGACATTAATGCACTCCATTATTCTGATCCTTCAGGTCCTTCTTAATCTGGGTGTGTAGCCTACCCTTCCAAGGTTCTCTCTTGGAAGGTTCTCCTTTACAGCTTCCCCTCTTCTGTATATTAACAGTCCATTGATCATGCCGTGATTATTTGCATTTTACCTTTTCTAATGTGATGCCTTTCCCTTCTCTAAAATTCATTGTGCTTTCTCCACTCATTTAAATCCTAATCATGAAATGTAAGACCTACCCTGGTCCACAGTGATTTCTTTCCTATTCCGAATTCTTATAACACACATTTGGCATCAAATCCTGTTTAATTAAAACAGCGTTTGTTTTGCTTTTCATCTATGTGTATCTCCTTGAGGGCAGGATGTTTTTGCAACACAGAAGATGTTGAATATATGAATAAAGTCAGAAAGTACTGATAGAGAATGCAGGTTTTGGGGCTGAATTGTGCCCCCCCCAAAAAAAAAGAATCATATGTTCAAGATCTAAATCCAGTACCTCAGAATGTGACTGACTACATTTAGAGATAGGGCCTTTAAAGAGATAATTAAGGTTAAATGAGGTCATATGTGTGGGCTGTAATCCAGTCAGACTGATGTCCTTTGGTAATAGGAAATTCAGACACAGAGAGACACCCGGAGTGCCCATGCACAGAGGGACCACCACGAGACAAGGCTGTGTGAGGGTGGCCTTCAGTGAGCCAAGGAGACCCATCAGAAATAAGTCTTTTCTTTATGGTCCTCAGAGGAAACCAGCCCTGCCAGCACCTTGACCTTGGTCTTCCAGCCTCCAGAACTGTGAGAAAATAAGTTTCTGCTGTTTAAGCCCCATAGTGTGTGGTATTTTGTTATGGCAGCCCTAGCAAACTAACACAGCAAGAAAAAGTTTAAGACTCAAAGTTAAAAAAAAAAAAAAACTCCCGGAAGGGGGAGTAAAAAGACAAATGTAGACCTTAGTAAAGCCCAATACCTTTTGAGTTTATTAGGAAAACAACCTCAATTTAGAGTGAAATTCAAAGAGATATGAGAATAGAAATGGGTCCTGGCCTCTACTACTCTTCATCTTCTTTTAGAATGGTGTTATTGCCTAACCCATAGTCAGAAAATTACCCAATGGACTCATGAGTTAATCTGCTAATCTAAAATTATATAAGGTCCAATCATGAATTTTAAGCCTAGACATTTTCTTGGATTTGCTATAGGGGTATTGGATTCATTGGTGGGGATCAAAATAATACTGGTTATTATATATATAATTATATATATGGCTAAGATCACATAAAGTCTGCTTTTCTCTTCCTCATTCCTTTACCATCCCATAACTTCCACTGCTTAAAGGGGAAAAGTAAGTATTGAAATTGATTCTATATTATTCAAATTAAATTTGGAATCTTGGGTTCCCTTCTGGGAAGTAATTTTCAGAGGCTCATGACAGAATGTAGTACGTCCAGAGGGAGGTATCCGAAATGAGCAGGGCTGTAAAGACAAAGGCCCCTGAGGGAGGTTGGAATAGCTGGTGTTTGGTCAGAGATATATGAAGGGCTGGCTACTGGAGGAAGGTATCAGCTTGCTCTTCGTGGCCCTTGAGGTAAGGGCTGGGCCTAAAAAGTGAACCTTTCAGAATGCTAATTTCATTTTAACACAACAATTTTCACTACATTGTCTAATATTTTAAGGACCAGAAGTAACAAGGTGTAGAGGCCCACTGAGTAGCAATGTATTTTAGTAGCTAACAGGGTTTTGGAGTTATAATTTTACCTGTTTTATCTGCATGACCTAGTCCAGGTACTTAATTTACTTAGCTTTAGTATCTCCATCAAAATAGGATTAATAATTGCAATGACCTCATTTAGAGTATTAGATGAAATAATGCATGTGAACTACTGAGGAAATTGATGCAGAGAGGTGTGGCTTAACATATTTTAGTCACAAAGTTAATCCAGGTTTATGCCTAGTCTTGCACTCTAGACTCTGATTTCATTATGCCACTTGGGTCCATGTTTTCTTCCAATGAATAAAAAGGAAAATAAGTTATAAATGGGAGGGCTCAGGGCAGTGCATTGAAAGGACAGGAGTTGGCTTCTTTTAGCTGCCTATGTTGGGCCACATAGTTGACAAAACGATTTTAGTTATAAGTCTGTTTAAACACCAGAAAAAGCAATTCTGCTCCCTTGCTCTCAGTCTTTACCCCCCTGCTTCTTTCCTTTATCACTCTCCTGCTCCTGGCAGGCTAAGTAGGGTGATCCTAATCCACAACCAGAATGTCTCTGATGAAGCCATTTCCCCCCATGCTCTACCTTCTTCTATCACTTAAGTCCACAGAATGCTGATTTTGAAAGCTTGGCTCTGACTGGGCTCATTACACTAAAAATATTAAACTCAGAATCCAACTCTGTATTTTAATCATAATATATGAAAACGCAGAAGCAAATTGAGAATGAAAGACCAAGTAAGGCTAGATCTGAAGCAGACGAGGCCCAGGAAGACCTCTGGGGATAGTTGATAATGATCACCCCTTGGGTGTCTGTTTCTCTGAGATAGTCCATTCTGAGAGGAGTGTACCTTGAATTTTGTTCAAATGTATTTTGCACATATTAAGCTCAGTGATACTGATAATATATATGATAATAAGCTGTCTGGTTGACACCTATTAAATAGGCTCATGTCTGGGAGGGACTAGAAAAATATGAGCTATTTAATTGGGGATGCTTAACATCACTAATAAAAAAAAAACAAGAAATAGTTTAACAAGTTTTTTGAGATGGTACTTGAAAATTTCACCAAAATTTCAGAAGAGTACAGCCTGTGAGGTAAATCTACTATGTATTGAGAATGGCTTTGTTGTGCTTTGCATACATGTTATTATTTGGTCTTTGCCAATAATAAGTTGGCATTATTACCCTTATTTTAGAAATTAAAAAATTAGGTGCAGAGATGTTGGGTAACATTTCCAAAATCACACAGTACTATATATCTGAAAATTGTGTTGTTTACACTTCTTTAAAAGTCAGCTTTTTCTTTACATGAATTACAAGACCATAGGAGGAAGTGAGGAAGTAGGTTTCATGATACATCTCTGCTTCTCATAACAGATGAGTTTACTTTTATTCTTCTTGCCCAGACTGTAACATAGCATTTGGGTTACCATTAATATCATACAGACTTGGTGTTTAAATGTGCTCAGTTATTTTCAGTAAAATTCAAAGAAACTCCAATTTTCAAACAGGTGTATATCCATTAAGAAAAAAGACTACCATGTGATTTTAGACAGTTGCTAATTTCTAAACACTGGGTATTATTTCTGAACTCATGTGTTTAGAATGTTAAAATGCAATATTTTTATGTGGGCTATTTTAGAATGTTAGAGCATGTATGAGATATGTTTGTGCATATTTTGCCTTATATATGTTATTTATTTTAGGTAATATGATCACTGAGTACCGTATAGATACAATGTATAATATTTACATGTTATTTTATTTTTTGAGAGAATTTAACCCTCACAATTATTAACTGTGCATAAAAGCTGAATAGCAGATATAACATGTTAACCATACAGGTCTGACTACTCATTCAGAATAGCTGTTCTTTGCTTTAATGATATTGGGAAAAGAAAAGAGTTAGTAAAGAAATACAAGCATTCTCCAGGCCCCTCTTCCATAAAACACATTCCACCCAGTCTCCTGAACCGACTGGAATATCCTTCTCTGCCCTCACCCCACCACCCTCTCTCAATACAGCCTAAAAGTCGGTGGGTAATTGGGTCCAGATTGGAGATGTTTAAATATTCATGAGGCTGGCAGGGGACTGGGAGGGGGCGACTGTCTAGAAAGGGGGTGGGGGCTGGGGAAGTGATTAGTCATTGAAAGCTAGCGAACAATTCTGAGAAAGAGACAGAGAGACAGGGGAGAAAAAGAAAGATAGAGAGTAGGTGGGGAGAGGAAGAGGGAAGAGAGAGACAGAGAGAGAGAGAGACAGAGGGAGAGAGAGAGAGAGAGAGAGAGAGAGAGGCATGTGCGACGAGCAATAGCTGTGGACCTTACAGTTGCTGCTAACTGCCCTGGTGTGTGTGAGGGAGAGAGAGAGAGGAAGGGAGGGAGGGAGACAGAGCGCGCAGCGCGAGAGAGCGAGTGAGCAAGCGAGCAGAAAAGAGGTGGAGAGGGGGGGAAATAAGAAAGAGAGAGGAGGAAAGGAGAGAAGGCAGGAAGAAGGCAAGGGAGGATACAACCATGCTGTGCTGTATGAGAAGAACCAAACAGGTAGAGCTAAAGATTTTTACTTCTTGCTGTTGTGAAATTACCAGAGCACAGTGTTTCCCTGTATAGGCAGAAAAAAAAATTTTTTTAACTGCTCCTGCTCTGGCCATGGTGCTCTCTTTTCCTTAGCATATGGTAACTGCCGGTTGCATCCCAGCTTTTATTCTGTTCTGTCTCTTATGCTCTGGCTTTGAATTGCTGCTACTAATTAAGATGAGGTTAGAAAAAAATATGCCGGTTTGGCTAGAAATACGATGGTGGGGGGTGCTATTAGTAAATGTTTAGCATTTCAGGTCTGGTTTTGCTGGTGTGAATGTAGAAATGGGTGTGGGGGAAAAGATGAGGGCTCTACCTACAAGAGGGGGAGGCAACCCTTTATATTTGCAAAAAGCAGGCTGAAAGAATGACATTCAGTAATGAGTATTGCTTGTTCTGTCTCACAATTTTCTCACATGGGCTGCGGGAGAAGCCTTCCTTCCTATACGCCTGAGCTTCAAATGGGCGCAGGTATTAATGGAAGAACATGTGAAGGTTTTATTTATTTATTTGTTTATTTATTTTTCAATGAATGAAACTGTGATTTGGGAGATGCTTATTTTTCAAAAAGAGAATCTAAAGGCAACGGGGGCTGAGGGACAAATTGTCCGGGTGGAAGGGGAAAATCCCCTTAGCGATTGTGCACCAGCTGGTCAGAGGAGATGGTGGACCACGCCCCTAGGAGCTTTGAGCTCAGATGGGATGGGAAAGACCAGCCGAGTATTACCTGTTGGAAATCAGGTCTTTCCTCCCCTTCTCTTGCATCTTTCCTGGGATTGTCAGTGGCCAGAGTGAGGCTAACATTCTAGATAAGCATGGTGACTCATTTTCATCAGGAAGAGGGACACATACAAGATGAGCAAGAATTCCAGTCCCCGCCCTCCTCCCGCATTGCCCAGGTTTTTCTTCCATTTCAAATTGCTCACTTATTTCTTGAAAGACATTTTAGAAACTTGACTGGAGTAGGGTGAGGAGGAACGACGAGTACGTTATTCCGCAGGAGCCCACGGTGCCCTGGCATTCGCCGAATGAGGCTTTCAAACATTTATTGGAACACGTTTGAGTGATTTTGGCGAAGGTTATGGGGCAAAATGGGCGAGGGTGTGCTTGTGCGTGAGTGTGCGCGCGCCCTTGGGAGGGGATGGCAGTCTTGGTCAAAGGAGCCCTTTGCAGATTGATTGCCTTAGGGGTGGGGTGCAAGAGATAGGAATTGGGCATTATTCCTGTGCAGGTATTGGATATTGGGCAATTTGTAATACACTTGCTAATCCGAAGGGGGTGAAGGAGGCGAGTGGAGAAGAAACAGCCTGCTAGATTTGAACATTTAGCCAGCGCCCTGAAAGGAGGGGAGGGGAGTAAGGATGTAAGAGAAGGAAGAGGAAAGGGAAAGGAGACAGAAGCAGAGTATCAGAGCAGTGGGTGGAGAGACAAAAAGAAAGGTGAGAAAGAGGAAAGAGAAAGAAAGGAAGAAAAGGAAAGAGAGAAAGAAAGAGAGAAAAAGGAAGGAAGGAAGGAAGGAAGGAAGGAAGGAAGGAAGGAAGGAAGGAAGGAAGGAAGGAGGGAGGGAGGGAGGGAGCAGGCACCTGGGGTTTTGTGTGTGGTTTGTGTAGAGGTGTGTGGGGAAGAGCATGAAAGCCTTATGTGCTGCACTTCCCTAAACTGCTCCATGGCTCTAGAGATTGATGCTTCCTTTGGCTCATTTTTCAAACCAGGACACTTCTCCTGGCCTTCATTCTAATACATAAATGCAATAGATACAGGTGGCTGGGTTAAGCACACTGTCAAGGAAATGTCCTGAGGTTGCCCCACTGATGAGCTGAGCAAATACAATTTAGGAAGGCGAAGCCCTAAGGAAGCCAGTGGTGTTCATTTGAAAATGCTTTAATTTTTGGAAATAAAAATATGCTGCATCACAACTTTTTGCCACTTTATGTATACACTTACAAGTACATGCATATCCCCCTTTGACAAAGGAAACCAGGCATGATTTTTAGAAAGGGAATTGGGGTTAAAGGAATTCCCTTCCCCCAAAGGGGGAAGCTGCCTTCACTAGGGTGCTATCTCAGTGGCAGCCCCACGTGTTCAGTGGGATGTGCAAAGTGATGAAGCTGAAATTTTGTGTTTGGGAGTCGTAGAAATTAGCACTAAATGTGTATAGCATCTGCACATTTCATATACAATAGTCACGCATGTACTCTGTATGGCTTCCATATGCCTGCTTGTGTTTTAGCATAGTTTATATTCAAGAGAGAAAATGAAAGGTATAGAAAGTGTTCTATTTTGCCCATGCATTTTATAAACATGGGCTTCTGTGTGAAATGATCCTGTTCCCTCTTTACCATTGCTGTATATCCTTCACATAAGTCAGTAGGTAGGATAGTATTAAATCAAACTGAAGGAAATAATGTATTCAGGGCGTGGGCTCCATACTATACTGACTGGCATTTATATAGTGTAAGTAGTTAAGTCTCACACAGGTTTCCTGCTTGTGGGTGAAATGATCCTGTATCATACATGGCAGAATCTGATTGTGTTTATATTTCTTCTGGCATCATCTTAGCCCCTAACAGGGAATGGAACAAGGGCAAAAACCTGCAAAGGTCTGAACTCGGCCACACCCATAAAATCCAGCAGAAACATGGGAGGGGGCTGGAGAGATTGCACTTCCTTCCTCTTCCACTTGAGCAGCATAAAGAAGCAATCTTGGATTTCTGAGTTGTAATACATTGCCAGTGAGTGAGAAGAAAGCATAAATGATCTTTATTGACCATTAATTACCTACCACTATAGATTATTATAGCAGGAAGAAGAGAATGGCAGTGGGGTGGAGATGGGAAGATCATAAAGGAATAGGCAAAAGAGGAATAAAATAAAAGAATCCCTGAGATTTTATTGGCTTATGATTTTCAAATATCTTGGGGCTAACTTTAAATAGCTTAATTACCATGTGTATTGCAGATGATGAAAAACTTGCAAGATAGGATCTGAGTCCATGAAGCCAGAAAACTATGAGGTATTTCTTTTGTTTAAAACTAAGGACTTTAACTGAAGTGTAAAGATTACCAATACAAGCAAGTAGCCCCTCAGCCCCCACCCTTCACCCATACCAACATCTGCCTTTTTCTTCATACAAAAAATAATTCTGATCTTAGAGAGTGTGATCTGTGGTTTAGAATTCCAACCTCTCCTTTCCTTGCAGTACTGGAAAGGTGTGGAAGGATGCCGCCTCGCTGCTTGATGCAGACAATTCCTCCTAGTTATAAATTGGATTCCTCCTAAATCTCTCTGAGCCACACCCAGTGTCACCCAGGGACTAAGTGAATTAATTAAATGGAGACATTCTATTGAATATAATTGAAACTGTTCATTTTTTAAAAAATGCTGATTTCTACCACACATTTCCAAATTTAAACAGAAGAAGAAATCATTTAAAGGGGTTGCTTTTTTCTGCCAGATTATCTGGACTTGTAGAGAACCTTAGAAAATGTATGATGAATCTAGAAATGTGTTCATATCTGGGGAGTCTGTGATTCCTTCTAAGCCATACACAATGAGCCTGCTCTCTGCCTCATGCTGACAATCTGTAACTCTGGTCCCTCCCTCCCCACCCATGCGGAGGCAACCGGCATAAGAGCACGTGGGGTTAATTTTTTCTCTTGCTGAGTTGGCACAACTATAGAAACCTCCTTTCATATTTTATGCTAAAGGGCAGTGCTCCTGTTCATGAAGAGGGAGATTGGCAAGAGGTCTCTTTTTCCTCTTTCCTAGTGAAGTTGTCAGTGATATGCTTGGGGCTGTTAATTCCACATACTTCAGTTTTACCTGACAGCATAAGAAAGGGGTGAGGGGGGTCCTTTCAAGTAATAGTAAAGCACTTATATTAACCAAATGTTCTCCTTGTTCATACTGGTAAAGTAAGAAAATTCTAAAAACTTCCTCTAATGTTAAAGGAACATTTCAAAGGTTGCACATACCCAGGTCATCTCAAGAGAAGATACAGCATTCACTTCCCTATTAGCTGTCAGAGACCTTCAGGCAACCAAGCGTGTCTGCTGTCAATCAACGAAGTGACTGTGGGCAGGGATTCTCCTGTCTGAATTTCAAGTGTTGTCAGGCTGCCTCTGCACCATAACACTGAATTCTTCATGACTGTTTCTGAGGTGTTGGGAAAAGCACTGTACTGAGAGTCCTTAGTTTATGTCATATACTGATTCTATGATCTTGAATGAATCATAATCTTGAGCTTCATTTTACTCTTGTAAGATGGAGGCTAGAACACCAAATTCAAAAACAAACAAGCAAATATCCCACTCTGCTTGCTTTAAAGGGTTTTTGTAGGGATTACACAAAATGAATGTGGAAACAAAGATCAGTACAAAAAGTTAAAAAAAAAATTCTGTCCAAGTTTTGCAATGTGAGATTTGGCTTAAAACTGCCAGTTGTTCAAGATTGTGCAGTGCCCACTACACTGTCTTTTTCTCATAGGGAGTAGTTGCTTCTGGTCATAGTTGATTCCTCTGTTTATGCTGTTTCTGCTCCTATTTTTTTCTCCAGAACCTCATTCCATCCTGTCCTACCCTCTCTTGAGATTTCATCTTCTCCTTTCCTCATTGCCTATGAATATGCTCCCGTCTCTTCTTTCTTAAAGGACCATGTCCTGACTCTCCTGTCCCCATCTCTACAGTGCTCTGGCTCACCCTCCTGTTAGAATAAAGTCCCCAGAAGTTCTCCCCACACTCACTCTCTCCTCTTCATTACTTCCCAGTTACAATTCCATCTACTTTAATAAGCTTCTGTTCCCATAATTTAACTGAAACATATTCTGAAAAAGACACCACTTCCACTGACTCTTCAGTTTGTCTTTTGATATCCCTTTGACATTTTATATTGTTGTCTTTACTTCTTCCTGAAATGTTCTCACTTGACCCCCATGATAACTCTTCTCATTCTCTCTCTCAGACAGGTCTGTCTCAGTCTTCTTTGCTGGCTTTTTTAATTCTCTTATCCCCAAAATATCAATTATCTTCTGGTACAGGATCTAGATCCACTTCTCCTCTTACTTTACACACCAGTTCTAGGTGATCTCATTCATGTTGAGAGTTTTAACCACCAGTGTGATTTCCAAATCTGTATACTAGCTATCTCTCCTGAGGTCCTGGTTCATTAGGTATCTCTAAGTATTTAAGAGATCAAACTGTTTTTATTGTGTACAAAACCATACTCAGTCTTCAACTTAGTTTCCCTCCAAATTTCCATGATATAGCCAGCTTGCAAGCTCTAGAGACCTGGGAGTAATCATGAATATAGTACTTAAAAAAAAAAAAACCCCACATCCAGCTACTAAATTCTTCGATTCTACTTAAAAGAGATTTTGAGTCCATCCTCTACTTTTCAACTCCACCATAAATAACCTGGTTCAGACTTTTACTACTTCTTATCTGGACAAAGGCAATAGCTTCTTACATGGACTTCCTACCTCCCTCTTGCTTTTCTTCAATTCTTCTTGCAAATAACACTGCACTTACCTTTACCTAATGCAAATCTTGTCATGTGATTTTCCTCTTTAAAATCTTGTAATGTCTCCTCTTAACTGGAAGCAAAAATACAAACTGCTCAGCATAGAAGACATGACCTTCTCTTGCTTACCTTTCCAGTGCCATCTCGAAACATCCTCTCCTCCCACCTGATGATGTGACATACATTTTTCAAGCCTTGGTGCCTTTGGTCATACTGTACTCTCTGCCCACATTACATTCCCTCTCAGCCGGTAAAATCCCCATTTTCCTTCTAAGAGTTAACTCTTTGAAGCCATTCTCGACCTCCCTAAGTTAAGTTTCTTCTACTTTCTTTGTGACTATGCTATATTGTATAATACCACTATTCTGTCACTTATTGCGCTATATAGCACTTGGTTTTTTTTTTGTTGTTGTTGTTTTTTGGGGTTTTTTTTGTTTGTTTTTCACATACTGATGTCTGTGCTGTGAGCTGCTTAAGGGAAAGATGAAATCCTAAATCTTTTTCCTATCTCCAGTGCCTACTAGAATACAGTACCTGGTTTTAACTGGGGATGATCTGTTTGCTAAATGGCTACAGAATGCAGTTTATAGACTTTCCATAAGTTGTGGCATATCTAAATAGATGGAACCACCAGTATATTTTTTCTTTAATCTTTTGGCATTAAATTTTGAAGTGGAGCTGATCATCATTGGTTCTTGTTATTGACCTATAGGATAATAACCATCCTTATTAATGAAAGCAGGCAAAAAAAAAATGAGCCCATTAATACTGTATTTCTCCAAACTACCATAACTGGAAATGTCCCTTTGATGTCCTCCTCCTCACCAATGAGCAGCATAGAGCCCCGTTCTCTTAGATTAGCAGAGTCTCAGGAAAGACATGTGGTTACTATAGTCTTGGGTCTTTGCATCCCCTTTCCTTTGGCCAAGTGCTTACTCTTATGGCATTGCTCACAACTTTTGCAAATAAACCTTGACTCAATTTCTTGCTATTCTTAGTTGACTTATTTCATTGATCACACAAAGTTCAAAATAGGCTGGTTTGTGCTCGGGGACCTGTATTCAAGAATTAAGTTTATTTTCATTTTGGAATTCTTTCCTTTTCACTGAAGTATCCACATAATAATATTCTTCAAAGAGAAATCTTGCATGGAGGTAAAGGGTGGTTGAATGGTAAGTAGTTCTTCAAAAGTCATGTAAAATGAAGGAGAATCAGATAAATTTTATCTTTTTTAGGTTTAATAGGCTGAAGGGATTTGGATTCTGAAGTAGGTATATTGTGCCCGATACGAGGCAAATTATAACCACAGCTTCCCATGAAAATATTTCTTACTCCAGGTAGTATATTTTTCTCTGACTGAATTGGCATGGCCTTCAGAAGAGAAATAAGACAAAATGAAATTTGTCTTCAACTGCTCAAGTTGAGTAGTGTTTCCCAATGTCCACACTCTTATTTTATATCAGACACATTGTTCTCAATCTCTGTTTTGGAGTTATTCTATTTTTTTTTGTCCCGCTCTCAAGTCCAGGTGTAGTTTTCCTGTTGATTACCACTGCCTCAGGCGAGTGTTGAGTGGGTAAGGTTATGAAAGAAGAGTTTTCAGAAAAATGTAAAACATTCCAAATGGGTATTTTAGACAAAACAGACATTGTAAACTGTACCTGATACATATTAACTTCTCAATAAAAATATTTACTGAGGGAATAAAAGAAGTAAGGGAAGGGTCATCATGATGAGATGTTTGGGACACAAGACCATTCTCACGTACCTCTTCAGAACTAACTTGGTGTAAATCCACATTCAACTCTATTGGTCCTCCTCACAAGATGGTGTAGTCAAAGTTATACTTCCCTTTCCCGTCTGCTTAGATTAGAGTAGCATACTTGCTGTGAGTTTACATTGTAGTGTGGGGGTTTGACCCTCCATATTCCCCATCTTTAATTATTTGCAGGTCTTATTTTGTTTGCTTAATGTCCTGTTTCATGTCTTTGTAGTGGAATAAACCCTTCTACTGGGTTCTAGACCTGGCTCTGCCAATTGCTTGTCATGTGACCTTGGGTAAGTAACTCAATCTTTCTGAGCCTCAATTTATTCATCTGTGTAGTGGACACATTAAAAAAATGCTCCAAATCCTGACTCACCTTTTCTACAAGGCTGGTTTGAGGTTCAAATAAAGTTATAAAAATAAAAGTGTTTTGCAAACAATGTGTTTTTCAACTACAGGATATTATTAGTTGAGTACAGGAATTTCACATATTAAAACCTAAAGTATTTATGGTTCTATGCAAAGAAGTACCCTTGCTCTCTGTATAGAAGATATAGATACATAAATAGATAGATAGAGACATATAGATATATATATCTTTATTTCTCATACCTTGTCTCTTATTCACTACAGAGTAAATATTAACCATGCTAATGGATGAGAACAGTATATCTTTGTCATGATACCCAAGGTCAGTTAAAATGCATTAGAAAAGTCCACTATACGTCTTTTTACTTTTTCTGTTTTAGTCTTTTTCTTCACCTATATATTTGTCTTCTTCATTTGCTAAGTTAGCTGCTTCCCCTTCATCTCTATCCCCACCCCCACCTCACTTCTAAATTAGGTTCTCAGCACTAATATTACCAGGCATGCTGTGCTCACATCCATCACAGGAGGGCCCAGTCAGGCAGAACAGTAGAGAGGGAGCATGGGACTGGTTGGGAGAATGAAAATGGGATGAAGTCTGGTTGAGGGCAGCTCAAAGATTACCACCTGAACACCATTTTCATACAACTTTAGGATTTCTCAATGCATCAGGAAGTGATGATACAATACTGAACCTTTTCCAACTGAACTCCAAATTCCATAAATAAATTTCTAAGCTCTCAATATCTCTACAAGGACATTTCAGTTCTCTTGTGTTCCTGGTTGATTGGGATAAGTTACTAATTTAATAAAACAAAGTTTATCAAATTTTCAGATAAGGAGTGGAGTTTTGAAAACTAAGGAATTTTATTTCTTAATATATGGAAAACATTTGAAAATATTTTAAGTATAATAATTGTATGAAATTTGTCTAAGAGGTTTTGTTTTTCTTGGAAATGAAAAGTGTAAAATAGAACAATTAATATAATGCGTATTTTGAAAAAAATACTTATATATAGGGAATTTAAGTAGAATTTAACAGAAAGGTGTGTTAACTAGAAATTTAGAAATAAACTGGTGTCCAGAAGGAGACAGTTGTATCTTTAATTATATTTATGGTTGATTAATGGTCAGTGTCCCCTTTAATCATTCACTCTAGCTGCCTCCCTCTGCCTCTGTTTCTTGCTCTTTCTGACTCTCATGCTCTCTCTCTCTGTCTCTGTCTCTACACACACACATACATAAACACACACTTCTATTATTTATGTGTCTTTTGATGGTGTACAAATAATAGAAACTAACTTTAAGGGTCTATAGAAGGGATCTGTTGAAAGAAACTTAGATGTCACAGAAATCAGGAAGTTGAACAGCCCAATTTAGGGGAACCAGAGTAGACCTGGGAACCTCAACAACAGGACCTCATAGATATCTTTCTGGAGCCCAACAGTTAAAGGATTCAGTTGTGAAAAACACCAGCTTCTGCATCTCTCCATTCAAATTCTTCAAAATTCTAATTGAAGACATAGGGAAGGAGGGAGGAAGGGAGCAAAAATTAAAATGAGTGAACGTGATTGGTCTTTCTTGAATCAGCTAGTTACCAATGGACCAATATTTGTGTCTGACTGAGAGAAGAGCCAGGTCACAGGGTTTGGAAAAGATTTTTGAAAGGCTACTCCTGTGAATCTAGTGAGAGGATAATTTGTCTGAGAAAGTGGCTCCTGAATACGTACCTGTATATCCATTATAAAGTAGCTACCCTGATCAGGAAAGACTTACCTCAGATGTGGAGGACCACTAATATTTCCCTTTCATTTTGCCTTGTTTTGCATATTATTATTGGTAGGCTTAGTTAGCTTCACTAATGATTCTGAAAAGAAGTAGTAGCCACACAGATTACTGATGTCATTGGCTTTTATATTTATGAAAGAAAGGTTAGGGCAAGTGTCCACATTTGGAGTTGACAGGCATAGGTTTTTCACTGTCTTTCCAAAGCTGAACTCTGGCAGGTAGGTAGGTACCACCTATCTAAGAGGAATACTTGCTACCATGTATTCTTGCTAATTTGGCATAGTGGAGCTTTGCTCTCTTTTCTTTCTTTTCTTTCTTTTTTTTTTAATGTGTAGGATCTATTTCTGTGAAAGAATTGGGCAATAGTGGACATAAAATATCTTCCTTGGATTATATCAGAAAAATGTTACTCTTTGATATTAGACATCCCATTTTGAATGTCACTGAATTAATTCCATCAATAATTATCATATTTATCTATTTTTAGCAAACTGGCACTTCTAAATATATTGAGTTATCATCTCCATGTGCATCTGCTCTACATGTAGAATTTTAGTAATGAGTCTTTCATCCATTATTTGTAATCTTAGTTCCAATAACCATTCAAAAAGGTTATTTTTAAATGAAAAATTGAAAGACCTTAATATCTTCCCATTATAGACTTTATAAAGGAGCTAGATGAGGCAAAGAAAAAAATAAACGAAATTATCTCCAAAGGTTAAGCAAACTCAAGAACTGATTGCTTTTCTAAATGGTTTCAGAACCTCTCAATCAGCACAACTAGCCTAGGAATTAGCCTCGACTACTAGCTGTTAGAATGCAAATCCTCTTCCCTTTCCTACTTTGCTTTGGTTCAGAAACCAATTTACCTGCTTGAAGTATAAGCTTAAAAGTAAAATTAATCTTCACATTAGATCCTTAACAGTTATTCCAAAGGATGCATTCCACAGTTGTACTCAAACTCCAGTAGAAGCAATTGTCTCCATTATTTAAAAAAAATTGAAGGCAGAACTTTTTAGGTATATTTTATTAATTATGCCATTATAGTTGTCCCATTTTCTCTCTTTTATCCTCCTGCACCCTGCACCCTCCCTCCAGTATTCCCACCTTAGTTCATGTCCATGGGTCATACATTTAAGTTCTTTGACCTCTCCATTTCCTGTACTATTCTTAACCTTCCCGGGTTTTTTTGTACTTACCATTTATGCTTCTTATTCCCTGTACCCTTTCCTCCATTCTCTCCCCTTCCTCTCCCTGCTGATAACCTTCTATGTGATCTCCATCTGTGATTCTGTTACTGTTCTAGTTGTTGGCTTAGTTTGTTTTTGTTTTTGCTTTTAGGTTCAGTTATTGATAGTTGTGAGTTTATTTCATTTTACTGCTCATAGTTTTTGATCTTTCTCTTAGATAAGTCCCTTTAACATTTCATGTAGTAAAGGCTTGGTGATGATGAATGCCTCTAACTTTACCTTATCTGGGAAGCACTTTTTCTGCCCCTCCATTCTAAATGAAAGCTTTGCTGCACAGAGTAAGCTTGGATGGAGGTCTTTGCCTTTCATGACTTTGAATACTTCTTTCCAGCCCCTTCTTGCCTGCAAGGTTTTTTTTTTGAGAAACCAGCTAGTAGTCTTATGGGAACTCCTTTGTAGATAACTTTCTTTTGTTCTCTAGCTGCTTTTAAGATTCTCTCCTTATCTTTAATCTAGGGTAATATAATTATGATGTGTCCTGGTGTGCCCCTCCTTGGGTTCAACTTCTTTGGGACTCTCTGAGCTTCCTGGATTTCCTAGAAGTCTATTTCCTTCTCCAGACTGGAGAAGTTTTCCTTCATTATTTTTTCAAATAAGTTTTCAATTTCTTACTCTTTCTCTTATACTTCTGGCATCCCTATGATTCAGAATGTTTAAAGTTGTCTTAGCACCCTGGTGAATACCTAAGTCTCCACCCCTTACAATGTACACAGGTATGCCCAGACAAAGAAATATGGCCTAAGTGAAAGAACAGATCAAAACTCCTGAAACAGAACTAAGCAACAAGGAGATAGCCAACCTATTAGATGCAGAGTTCAAAACACTGGTAATCAGGATGCTCACAGAAATGACTGAGTACAGATGTAAAATATAGGAAGAAGTGAAAGCTATGCAAACAAATAAAGGAAAATATACAGGGAACCAACAGTAAAGGGAATGAAATTGGGACTCAGATCCATGATTTTGAACAGAAGGAAGAAATAAACATTCAACTGGAACAGAATGAAGAAACAAGAATTCAAGGCAAAATTTTTTAAAGAGAAAATTCTCAGTTTGTAAGTAATTAACTTGCAGTTAGATTTCTAGGTATGTGTTGTGTTGAGGAAAACCTGCTTTGGTTATCCAATCCCCTACAGGGTTCTAATGGGGAGGGGAGATGGGCATTGAGTATATTTGGGGTGGAAATTGCATTTCAATATCCTATATTAAACAAATAAAAAATAGTATTTTATTTGAGAGATGTAAGGGAATAATGAGACTTCATAAGTGATCCATCGTAAACTTTCCTTACTTTATCTTCTCTGAAGCATTTAGGAAATTTTTCTTTCAAAGTTTTATTAGATTAATATTTCTTAAAATTTCTGAGATTTTCAAAGGAAGGAAAAAATGGTATTATCTCATTTAAAATATATTGACCCCTTAGTTAGTTGAATCTCACTTGAGGGTTTGTTTTATTCAAAATATATACATATTTTTTTCTGAAGAATGAGATCTTCAGAACTTTACCTTTAACCCTCAATCATTTGTTTACTCCAGGGAAGAAAAGGCAATTCTGTTTTTCTCTTATCACTGGGGGAAGGTACCCTGGAGAAATCAGGTTGGTATTTGGTATTCTTCTGGACATCTTTCATGCTAATCTAAATTCAGTATTCCTATGGCTTTGTCTGCCTTGCACTGAAAGACAAGAGTGGCGACTTTTGATAACTCAGCCATATTTGTGCTCCATACTGGTGAACAGTTAACTCAAGAGCTGTACTGAAAACATCAACAAGACCTAGTTTCTTGTATATTCTTTTTTCCATCTTCAACTTCATACTTTATATCTTTAGGGTAAAACCAGTATAGAGGAAGAAATTAAGATTATAATTGAAAAGGGAGGAGGAGTTATAAAATAGAATTACTCAGTTTGGAATTGGGCCATAACTCTCTAGTGAAAACTGTCATGGGAATATTAATGACCACAGATGGCTCAGACTTCACTTCTAAATGTCATCTGGAAGATACATTAAGCCCAAGAACAAGAATATTCAGGGAAGAATCCAAGAAGTTTGGGCACTAGCGTACTGAAGTATACTTAAGCATAATTTGGACCCATTTTTATTCTCACTTAAGTGGGAAAAGCTATTGATTTTCATTGGCTAAAAAAAGAAATATCATCATGGGTATTGTATTATTTTATGCTAAAGTATATTTCAGTGTTTACTGTTTTTCATCCAGACCTCTGCAATTCTCCTATATCATCATTCCAGTTTCATAGAAACTGATTGGCTTGTGTACAAACTAAAGTTTATTTTATTAAGTATATCTTACCAAAATTATACTTTTACTGAACTTGAGTATATTGTAAAAATCCATCCATAAAGAACTAAACTATAGGATTCATATGAAAACCAATAGAAAAATTAACTTTCTCATAATTCAAGATTTACAGATATTAAAAATACCAGTTTTCCTTCTATTCTTTGTTGTCATCTCAGAAGGTGTCATTTTAAATTAATTATTTTTCCCTAGATTAAACTAATTATTTTCTCCCTAGATTAGATCTCTGACTCTTCTACTTTTGAAAATCCCATTTCCAGGGACCAGCATATTCCGCCACCCAGCTCATTGCTTAGAATAACTGACTGCACTTCCTATATGAAAGCCATACATGCTGTCTTATCAGTTACCAAATTCTACTTGCAGTGTGGTTCACATCTGTCCTTTCCTTCTTCTGCCAGCCTTTCCCAACCAGCATTCTAGAAAATAACCAAGCCCTGATACCCTAATGCCCTAAAGCCCATGAATTAACCTCTTTCCTATGCATCTAGACCACATTGCTACTAGTTACATATCATCTTTGTAAAAATTTAGAAACAGTCACTCAAATGCTTTTTGTTTGTTTTTGTTCTATGGTTCAGATGAGAAACCACAGGTGAAAAAGGCTGGATAATCACCAAAATTCCTGGTTTTAGGAATTACTTTTGTACGCTGCCTGCTGGTTAATCTTTCATTTCATTCCCTTTTCCTCAAAATTTCAATGGCTTTTCTTTGTTTACAGGGTCAATTGTATTTATTTATGAGCATTTTCAAGGCTCCTTTGAACCTGATCATTTTCTATTCTTGCCCTACCTCCTATTGGCTCTGCCTTTGACTAGACTTGTGAATATAGTATCTCTGGCTCGCCATTTGTATATAAACAGGAGTATTGAACTAAGTTGTCCCTAAGGCTTTGCAACTATAAAATAGCATGTTCAGTAGCAAAGCTCCTCCACTTTGTCTTTCTGTCCCAGACAGACTTAGATTGAATTTAAGTATTAGTTTCCTTGTATTTTTCTTCATTGTCATTTCCACTACTTGGAAAGCCCCCTTTCTGCCTCACTGAATCTCATCTGACCTCTGTGGCCTGAATCAAGAGTTATCTCTTTTGTGAAGACTTTCCTGACTCCTGTATTTCTCTGTGACTTATTCCCTGGTTAGTTCTTCAGTAGCCCATATTACCTATTTGTTACTTTGGCATTCATTAAACAAAACCTTACTCGACTACCCATTTGTATTTGTATGTACCTAATTTCCCCCAACTAGTTTGCAAACCCTTTGAAGGAAAGATATCAAGTTCAGTGCCTGGCTCAAGAAACACATGTTGATTGATAATATTGAAATCTACTCTGTGATACCTCTGTACTAGACTCTGTCGGGGTATACAAGACAAACAGAAGACTCTGTAAACTCTCAGAAAGACAAGTAAAGCTATGGTGATTCTGGGACATTTGAAACCATGAAACATGCCTTCTTTCTTGAATCTCCTTACCTTCTTGGCATCCATAAACACCTAATTTTGCTGGGTTTTCTCTCCTACATCTTTGGTTGCACAAGTTTTTGTTGTTTTTTTCTTCTTGGCTTCTCTTTTTTTTTTTACCAATCTCTGGAAAGTTGTTGTTACTCAGGCTTTTGTCCTTATTCTTGTATGCTCGTAATAGACGCTCCAGGGATAAAACATTCCATGCTGATAACACTCACATGGACTAGTGGGTCTCAAATTATTGAGGCTTTTTAATGACTGAATTCTATAGCTTTCTATCTAACTGTCTACTGAAAATCTTTTTCTGATGATCCTTAGGAGTCCCAACTTCAACATATCCTAAAAATAAGTCATCATCTCTTATTGCCAAATCTCTTCTTTCTCATCCAGTCATCTAAATGGAAATGGAACCCTGATCCATTCCCCAGCATCTTACTTTTATCATCATTATTATCATTAGATTCTACTACCTTTTTTAGTTTCTATAGGAAAACAAACAAACAAAAACACTTTCATTTGTCCTTGTCCCTCACTCTCTACCTCAATAATGTCTTGACTATTTACTTTTCTCTCTTTACACTGTCATCTCCAACTCAGTTGTTTTTCATGGAGACTAATGTAACAGCCTTCCCTTCTAATATCCCTTCTTTTATCCTCACTCTTTTAAGGTATTCTCCTCTCTGTAGCCATAATAGTTTTTAAGTGTCTATCAGGTTATGTATCTTCTTCACTTAAAAACCTTAAATAGTTTCCTACTTCACTTAGAACCAAAACCAAACTCCTTATAACATGACCTATAAAGTCCTACATGATCGAAGCTTTGCTTCTCAGTAAGACTTCTTATAACCATGCCCCTTAGATCACCAAGTCTGCTGACATCTCTTTTGTTTTTAAAACACACCATATACATTCCTTCTTCAAATATTTCGCATATGTTGCTCCCTCTACCCAAAATGCTCTTTCTCTGACTCTTTGAAAGGCCTTCGGTAACAAATCCATCTGTGTGGTGCCCAAATCACTCTCTCACATCTCACCCCACTTCTTTTATTTTTTTTTAAGGATTACTGTCAATCTGGCTTTTTGAAAAGAATATTTACTTGTTAATTTCCTGGTCCCTGCCTATCTCTTAAAACTTCAGAATCTACCTTTCTTCACATCACATACTCCATTGAGTAATTTCATGGAACAACCCATGCTTTTAAAAATCTTTTCTTCCTTTTCAAACACTGTGCCTTTGGCCTGGAATGTGTTTGTTTCTCTCTTTTTCAAGTAACACATTTCCAATTTATTTCTGTGATGTGGTTGGAATTGTTTTTTTCTTTATGGATACTCCCTGATCCTCCAGGCAGATATGATCATCCTCTCCTTTGTGCGATCTTTGCATCTAGTACGTACTTCTATATTCAACAGACTGTATTATAAGTATTCAATTACATGTCTGTTTTACTATACTAGGAGCTCTTCTAGGGAAGAAGTCATGTTTCATTTATTGCCTATGTATAACTCATTTCAATGCTTTGCATTTAATAGGCTCCCATTAAATAGAGCTGAGTTAATGGAGCCTAAACAAGTGAACAAATATCAGTGTCCAGTCAGTAGTATAGCAAAATTTGTGTGGGTCTCAAGCAAAGGTTTTTCAATTCCCACTGATCAATCATGGAACCTGCCCACCTGGCACAGTTTATAATTGGACACCTAATAGAGAGCTCACACAGAGCTAAGGCCACATGGACTTGGATTTCACCCAAGTTATACCAGCTGGTTGCTTCAACAAATAGTCACCATTTTGTAGAAAGGTACTTTACCATGAAAAAAACATAGTCATACTTAACAAAATTAACTTTTTATAACCTGGACTAAGGATGGGTAGCAGTTTAAAATATATAGCTATAGTTCTTAAATCACTAATTTGCCTCCTAAGCCTGGTGCTGAACATTTAGCCCTTTCCTAACATCTGAAATTGTGTCTTCTGGTCCTGATCCCACAGAAATCCTGGTGAGACTTCACATTCTTCCTCTTTGTTTATGATATGACCTGCAGCTGCATGCACACATACTCTCCTTTCACTCTCCTTAATTTCTAGTTAGAAAAATTATACCCTGTAATGTTTAATTATTGTTTTTTCCTGGTTCTTGTATATGTGCTATGAAATCATCCAGCCATCTGATATTGTTCTACCTATTTCCAAATGATAAACAAAAGGGAAAATACTAGTAGTTTTCCCACCAGGGAAGTAAAGAAACAAATGGCCAGGTAATCATTATCTTACCATCTAACTTATGTCTCTTCCACACAAAAATATGATTCCTTCTGGGAAGTGTAACTGTGAAGGAATTCTGAAGAGGGAGAAATATTATTCAGTGTAGTCTGTTTCCTTTTTAAAGAATATGTATGAGAATCAAGAAGGAAAAAGAATGGTTCATGGTCATTAAGTAGCTAGGTCCTATTGAACTTAATTAAGCTAAATAATGTAGAGATTAAATATACTTTTTTGGGGGAGTGGATAGGAAATTCAAGCACTTATTTAGCTTTATTTCTCCAGGAAATGACATTCTAAGTTCCAGATTGCTAACCTGCAAAGCAAACTTTGGAAACTCATCTCATTTATAGGTGGCAGTAATGTTCACTCCAAAATCAAATTTGGGAGGAACCTCAAGAATGAAATTTTCCCATTTAGGGAAAAGATGAGCATAAGTAAGGCAAGATAAAGCAGACTTCAGCTCAAAAAAAATGAGTCACTTTTCTCAGTTGTACGTTTTTTGTTTCAGTAATTATGTGGGAGGTGGAGAAGATGCATGGGTAGTTTGGGTTGCTGAGAAAATACATGAGAGAAGCTAATATTCAACATTGGAGAAGTTGGTTTGGTGGGATTATAATGGAACTTTGAAAGGTCCATAAGACTCAGGTGGAACCTTTAGAATCATTTCTAGTAAAGAATTCATTTTCCTCTCCACCAATCTAGCCATACATTCCTTTGATTCCATTTTCCACAGACTATAGGCTGTTTTCTCAGCAGAACCTTTAAATAGTTGAAAACTGTTTCACATCAAGGGTACGGACTTCCCAGTGGGTGTGTACCCAGAGACACTGCAGTATTAAGCCACTTGTCTTATCATACTCCAGGAATAGCCAACAAACCTGGGTTGTTCTGATTAAACCAAATTTCAGCCAAATTCTCTGGAACTAAGAAAGGAGTTTTCTTTGGATTCTAATAAAGGGTCAACAGGTCAGACCTATATTGGTAAAAGAAGATTAGAGAATTGACTAGACTAAGGGACAACAAAATCTTCTAGGCATTCTCTATACATGCAAACTTTTATTACCTACTAACATTAAGTGGTGCTATTATTTCCACCTAAAATTCTTTCTGTCCTCCACTGTGCCAAATCATGGTCTGCCTTCAAAAATTCTGTTGATGCAACATTATTTACAACAGCCAAGATTTGTAAGCAGCCCAAGAGCCCATTGGTAGATGTGTGTATAAAGAAGCTGTGGTACATTTATACAGTGGAATACTACTTATCTATAAAAAAAGAAGGAAATTTCACTGTTTGCAATAACATGGATGGACCTGAACAGTATTATGCTAAGTGAAATAAGTCAACCAGAGAAAGACAAGTACCATATGATTTCACTTACATGTGAAATCTAGTAAACAATATAAATGAACAACCAAAATAGAAACAGACTTATAGATACAGAGAACAAATGACAGCTGCCAGAAAGGAGAGGGTTGGGGAACTGAGTTCAAAAGGTGAAGGCATTAAGAAAAAACAAACAAACAAACAAACAAACAAAACATACAAAAACCCACAAAAATGCCAACTCATAGACACAGATAATAGTATATTGATTTTCTGAGGGAAAGGGGTATAGAGAAGTGGGGGAAATAGAATTCTGCTGAAAAATCACCTACTTTATAAAATCATTCCAGACATTTTCTTATTCTCCACTAGATTTATACTGTGATTTGTACTCTATAATATTGTTTGTATGTGTGTATATTGCATATATATGTTTTATATTTATATGTATTGTCTTTTCCTATCTCTTAGGCAATGCTTAATTTTTATTCTTGAACTCTCCTGTTTTAAGATTTCACAAGTCACTAAACAATGCTTGCAGATACCAAGTCTACAGTTTAAGTTACTAACTACCTTTATATTTCATCTCCCAAGGAAAAGTTGTCATCCTCTTTTATTGTGTTATATGCCTCTTTTATTGTATTGTAATGAATTTTCATTGATTAGTAGAGCTATGGTGATCTTAGAGATCACCTAGTTTTTTAAAACTTTTCTCTAGCCACAAAAACTTTTGTCCTAGATATTTCTCAAAATCCAAATACACAAAACAGATACAATTTGTTTCTGTGGTAAAGCAGAGTTTGGTGTCCCAGAGCTCTGTGTGGTCAGCCCTATCCTCTCCCTCAAAGCCCATCTGATGAAGCTTAGGGAGCAGAGTTTTGGAAAGAGTGATGTACATCCAGGCCTGAATGGTGCAGATGTTGGGAAGTTTGTGTTCAAGGTCATTCCCCTCAAAGAGGGTTGAACTGGATCTGCCTGTATCAATGCTACATCTTCCAGAAAGGTGACAGAGGATCATGTTCTCAATTTCTGGATTTACCTATCCCTAAATATTCTAAATTTGTGAAGTCAGCATTTAAATGGTTCATCAGTGGACAGGGGTCTTTTACAAATGAGTCAAGAAGTTAGTTTTCTGTTTGTTACCTTTTGACTCATTTTTCAATTAGTCTTTTTTGTCTGGAATCAAGATTTTCCTTAAATGTAATATAAAGTTCATTTACTCATTCAACAAACATTTATTCATCATCTACTGAGCCAGAAGCTATGCTAAATACTGAAACTATAGAAATAATTTTTTTTAAAAAATAGAATACTCTGTACCCTCAAGTAGAGAGTAGAATATGGTAGGCCTATAGGTGTCTATTTAAAACTTTATTCAAGAATGTGCTCCTAGATAATTTTATCAATCTTGGGTATATTTTTCTAATTCTCCAGGGGTGTTTTCCATTACAGAAATATGCCAGTTTTTTTATTTTTAAAGTCATGTAGTTGTGACTATCCAACCTGCATTAGAAGCTTGGAGGGTAAGTTTTGTGAATAAGAGAATACTCATAGGTATTAAGACTTAAATACCACAACTCCAAAGGAGTTGTTGCTTATTGTTATTGATGTTGTTGATGATGGTGATCTTGTGTGTGTGTTATATTAATTATATTTCTAAGTATCTTTTGGTAAGAATACTTCAAGGATTAGTTTGTAGACTTTGGATAGTTGTGTGTGTACATGTCTAAAGTTTAATAACATTAATGCTCCTTAGAGCTAGTATATATCAGTTCTTAAAATCTGGAACTAGCCTATAATTAGCCTATCTTATAGATATGGCCAATAAAACAGGAATAGCAAGTTGAGACTGCCTTACACTTAGAAGACAGAGAGTCCATCACTTTCAGGCAACTGAAATGTGAGTCTCTTAAGATCTAGACTCAGCCACTTTGATTCTTCAAGGAATGATGGAAAAATGTTTTACATTATCTGCAGTGGTGATAGGACCCAGGGTCTGGTGGTTGTGGTATCCACAGACTGATGTCCTAATAAGTTAGTGGTCTTACTGTGGCTGTGTTTCCTGACTCCAGTTTGCTTTCCTTGGTTCTGGACTATTTTTTGAGCCTAATTCTTTGGTCTTCCTGTCAATAATGTGAGCTCTGATATTATCCAGTTTCTATTACTTACACTGAAGAATCCTACTGATACAACCCTATATCCAAGAAATCAGGCCCAAGCTACCAAGATTTTTCACCTAGATTATTGCAACAGCCTCAAGGTTTTTTGCACTTACTGTTCCTTCTGCCTGAAATACTTTGTTCACACCTGTTCTCATGACTTGCTTCCTTACTTCCTCAAGGCTCTGCTCCAATCTCACTTTTGTAGATATCAACAAGGAGGCTTTCTCTCATCACTTTATATAAAGCAGTACTCCACACCATACTCCCTTTCTGTCCCCTTTTTATTCTCTATCATTTTTGTCTCCAGTCCTTATTGATTTCCACCCAAGATAGTTATTATCTGCTCACACCAGTAGCATGCAAATTTTCTTAGAGCTTCCTGACTCTTTTAGTCACTGATGTTGTCTGGCACCTAGTAAAATGCCTGCATATGTTGGATGCTCAATAAATATTTCTTGAGTGAGTGAGTTTAAATTTTGCTCATATGCAATAATAGCAATAAGCTAAAAATGTGCTATAGTTAATATTGATACTTTCTTCCATGCCATTCTTGCTTTTAGTCCTTTAATCTTGACCAGTAGCCTCCCATATGTTTCTTTCCACCTCTGTCAGTCTAAGATATGTGATACAATGGATTTTCTAAGATTAATATAAGAGAAATTTGGTCCTGCCTACCACTACAAAAGGCTTATTTATTTCTCCTTTTACATTTTAATTGTTTAAATATTTGGGGAGGAATTTCCTGCTGTGGTAAATGTATACTCATTAAATTGTCAAATGCAGCTGTATTATTTATTTATTTACTGCAGGCACTGTGAGGGGAAAGGCTTACTTTTGCCATTGGCACCATATGGCTTTGACTGATTATTGTATTTTACCTGATAGTCTTTGGACAGGCCTATCAGGGTGATGAATGGGTGAGAGGGGGAGGAGTTCAAACACTGGTTGAGAAAGGATAACAAACCTGTAGTAATAAGTCACATACTGTGAAGTATTTTAAACACTGAATAAGATAGAACATCCATCGTACATCCTATTTGCATTCCAGTGTAATCTTCAAAGAGTCAACATGGCAAACACATTCCAAGATAAAATTAGCAAGATCTTTTAGAATAGATTTAACTTGCAACAAAAAAGGAAAATCCTATATGGTTACTAAACAAGCTGCGATTCCACATGGTTGTGATTGCAGCTGGAATTCTGTGTATACTTTTTCTCAGCATCAGTGTCTTATGAATGGAGGTTTTTTAAAAATAAAACTTTTAAAGATATTCTGAGACATTCTAAGAGAAAATTTGATTTGTGGGAATTGAAGATTAAAATGTATAATGGCACAGTATCAGACACTGTGTTCTGTGGTTATAACCTGATCTGAGGCCAAAACCTAATCCACTGACATTCTTGAAGTCCAGTCTTCATTAGAGGCTTTATTCCAGACTGAAGTGCAGTGATGGCTCTGCTAACATAGGGCACTTGCAGTAAATCTGGATCCATCTGCCACTCTTGTTAAAGTAGGGATCCTAAAGAAGGAAGCTATTATTTAATCTTTCATCTTTCCCCAGAGCAAGACATTTTTAAGGCAATATAGGCTGGCCCCTATATTACAGTCATGTGCCACTTAATGATGGGGATACATTCTAAGAAATGTGTTGCTAAGTGATATTGACCTTATGGGAACATCATAGAGTGTGCTTACACAAACTTAGGGGGTATAACCTATTACACACCTAGGCTATGCGGTACAGATGACTGTTTCTAGGCTATAAGCCTATAGAGTAGGTTACTGTACAAAACATGAGAAAAAAATCAAGCACAAGGGGAAATGATGCAATCAAAATACAAGATAGACACAAGATGTATGAGGCTGCTGCCAGCAAACACAGCATACTGTTTTACACCAAACTTTATTTTGTATGTAGAAAGAATATACTCTAAAATAATGATTAGAAGTATGGTATAATAACTAAATAGACCAATAACAGTGGTTTATTATCACTATCAAGTATTATGAATTGTACACAATTGTGTGTGCTGTGCTGTAAAGTTACAACAGCTATGGTGTTACCAAGTGATAAGGATTTTTCAGCTACTCTTATGGGAACACTGTCAAGAAATTTCCCAAGAAAAACATTTCTTGAAACTTGTCAACATTGGTTTTGGCCAGAATTAAGGCATCAAGAGCTCCCACAAACTGAAAAATAATTCCACATGCAAGCACACACACACATGTAAACACACACACATACACACACACAGAATCTAAACTTTTGAAATTTTAGGAGGATTATGTGAGTTTTGGCCAAGATGGAGGTGTAGATAGAAAAAACCCTTCACTTCCCCACACAACCAAAAGAAGGATAACAACTGATCTAAAATCAATAAACAGCCAAAAATGCCAGAAAATCAAACTGCATGGAATTCTAACAACCAAGGAATTAAGAAAAATCAACCAGAATAACCAGACCAGTAAGGCAGACCACGTGGGCCAACTCAGAAAAACTCTGGCAAGATGGCTGGGGGGCCGGACTGACTGCCAAGCTAGGAAGAACTGCTTGCAGGGGACTGACTTAAGGGGAAAACTGAGACTCAGGGCTGACTGTGGGTTATGGCTGGGGTGGCTGCAGTGAGAGATACTTCCAGCCTGACACAGGAGTCTGTTGGAAAGTGCGCTAGAGATGAACAGGCTAGCTGCATTGTTCCCTCTCTGGCCCCTCCCCCACAGGCAGTGCAGCAAAGAGGATTGCCCCCACTCAGGTGAATACCTAAGGCCCCACCCCTTACAACCTAGCAGGTGCACCAAGACAAAGAAGTATGACCTGAATGAAAGAACAGAGCAAAACCTCAGAACTAACCGATGAGGAGATTGCCAATCTATCTGATGAGGAATTTAAAGCCCTGGTAATCAAAATGCTCACAGAACTGATTGAGCTTGGTTGACAAATGAAAGAACAAATGAAAGATACCTAAAATGAAATAAAGCAAAATATTCAGAGAGCCAACAGTGACAAGAAGAACACCAGGATTCAAAGCAACAGTTTGGAACAAAAAGAAGAAATAAACATCCGACTAGATCAGAAAAAAGAAACAAGCAAACAAAAAAATGAGTAGAGGCTGAGGATTCTCTGGGACAACCTGAAACATTCCAATATCCAAATTATAGGGGTGCCAGAAGGAGAAGAATAAGAGCAAGAAATTGAAAACATATTTGAACAAATAATGAAGGAAAACTTCCCCAATCTGGTAAAGGAAATAGACTTCCAGGAAGTCCAGGAAACCCAGAGAGTTCCAATGAAGTTGGACCCAAAGAGGAACACACCAAAGCACATCATTAAGATACCCAAGATTAAAGATAAAGAGAGAATCCTGAAAGAAGCAAGATAAAAGAAGAGAATTCCCTACAAAGGAGTTCCCATAAGACCATTAGCTGATTTCTTAAAAGAAATCTTCCAGGCAAGAAGGGGCTGGAAATAAGTATTTGAAGTCATGAAAGGCAAGGACCTACATCCAAGATTACTCTATCCAGCAAAGCTCTCATTTAGAATGGAAGGGCAAATAAAGTGCTTCCCAGATAAGGTCAAGTTAAAGGAGTTCATCATCACCACGCCCTTATTACATGAAATGTTAATGAGTCTTATCTAAGAAAAAGAAGATAAAAAATATGAACAATAAAATGACAACAAACTCACAACTATTAACAAATGAACCTAACAGAAAAGAAAAACAACAAAAACAAAAACTAAACAGATAACCAGAACAGGAACAGAATCAGAGAAATGGACATCACACAGAGGGAGGTAAGTGGGGAAGGGGAAGGGAAGGATGGGGGGGAAAATTCCAGGGAAGAAGAAGCATGATTTGTAGGCATAAAATGGATGGGGAAAGATAAAAATGGTGTAGAAAACAGAGGTCTTAAAGAACTTATATGTACAACCCATGGACATGAACTAAGCATGGGAAATGCTGGAGGGTTGGGGGTCAGGGTGGAGAGGAGATAAAGTGGGAAAAATGGGGGAAACTGTAATAGCATAATTAATAAAAATACTTAAAAAAGAAATTTTAAGGAAAGTTGAGATTTCAAGTTTGGGTCTAAGGTAGTAGTCAATTTTCATGTATCAGAACATTGGTTTTATAATAATTTTTAAAAGTTAAACAGGCTAACTTTAAAAATTTTAGAAACTAAAACTAAAGCATATTAGATTCTGTCTCTTAATAAGATTATTCTTAAATCATGATCTCAGAGTCACTGTCAGGGTCCAGAAACTCAGAGCCAAGGGTAACTCAGCCTTAGATAAACAGATTGTCTGGCCTAGGCCACCAATCTGTCCAACATTTGTGACCTATAAAGATTTTTCCTGCAAGCATCTCTGCTTATGCCGACTATTTATACATGCACAGTGGAAACTTCCAAGGCTGTCATTTCCCAGCTTACACAACCAGTTACTATTGTGCTGAGCCTTCCTTCCTCCCTCCTTTCTTCTCTTCCTTCCTCCCTTCTTCCTTCCCTCCTCCCTCTCCCCGTCCCCCTACCCCCCCTCCTTCTTCTTCTTCTCCTCTCTCTCTCTCTCTCTCTCTCTCTCCACCCCCCTCTCTCCCCTTCCCTCTCTCCTATTTTTTGGAGCCAGGAAAGTCTTAGTTAACCCTTACCTTTTGGTAAAGGATAGAAGCCAAAAGAGAAGATTTCAAGATTATAGTGTTCAGACTTTGCATTCTTGGTAATGTGTGAGGATGCAGGTTGCCATGGGTGGAGATACAGAAGAGTCTAATGAAAGGGGGAGAACAAATAAGAGAGAGAGAAAGAGAGAGGGATATCTTCACCTTATTCTGAAGAAATAGAAAAAAATAGAAATAATCCAAGATAAGGGAGAGGAAGCTCAACAGGTATTTTGAATTAAATAAAAGCCTTCAGAAGTACTTGCAGTGCACTAAATCAGTACATTGCTATTTCTTATAGAAAAGATATAATCAGGAAAGACACCTCTGCTTTCTTACCCTGTTTTATGTATTTATTAAGTATATCCAGGAAGCTGACAGCCAAGTTGTATTTCCTGAACCCCTATATGCACCTATGTTAGGTACTATGGGGCATATTGTGATGGGGCAGGGGAATATAAACCCCACCACCCAGGAGGTGAAAGAAGACTGATATCTAAGAAATATGTACAAACTGAGGAATGACACTAATGAAAATAACAAAACAAGGTAGTCTGTAATGAAAATACACAGGTGCTGTGCTGTGAAAGATCAGTTAGGGCAGGCTAATATGAAGGTTTTAAAGGTGGAAAAAGTGGGAGAGTGTTCAAAACGAGGGAGAAAAGACATTATTCCACCTAAGTGAGTTGTTTGTGGAGCCTTGAAAAAAGAGAAGAGTGTTTGATGGTGAAGATTAGGGGGAGTGGAATATGTATGTAGATGAAGCCCAGCCAAATAATTTGTCCTGCTTTGGTAAGAAATTTGTACTATTAGCAGCTTTGGGCTGAAAGTATTATATGATGTACCTTTAGGGTGCATATACATGCAGCATTGCATAGAGGAGACTGGAGTCAGGAGGGCAAGTTAAAAGGTTATTTTTTAGAAAAAGGATGAATGAGGAAGTAAAACCTTGAACTAGAGTGTTCACAAGAGACATTGGGATGTAAAGCTAATTGCAGACCTTCTGAGAAAAATGAACCATTTTCAGTGCCTATGGGCCACGAATAAGTCTCTGTCAATACATGTGATCTGTGACCTTTCCAAGTTGTCTGCCCAAGTGGCATGAGGTTTAGGCAGTATGACAAGACAAGTCATAGAAGCAGTTCCTGCTTTAGGTAGTTACCATGGCCGTTCTGCAGAGCTATTTGCTTTTCATTTCCCTATTTCTTAGATTGCTAGCTCTATATCCCACCCTTATTTTTTTTTACCTGTTCGAGCATTTCTTTTTGGGCTCTGAGGTTTGGATCCCCTGCCCACTGGGCTATCAGGCCTGCTCTCTTCTCTACCCTTTGTCACCAGTTATAGCATTGAACTCCATCACTCCATTTCAAACCCACTGAAGCCTAGGAAGCATGCCAATTCCCCAACATTTCCCTGTGATGAGTAGAGAAATGAAATACATAATTGTAAAATTTCCAGCTTAGATAGTGGGTGGAAATACTACTGGCAGAGTTGATAAACTTGAAATGAAGAGCTATTTTTTGTAAGAAAGACAATGGTTTTGGTTTACGGTGTGGTCAGTGTGAGTGAGGTATCCAGAAACAAATGCCTAATTGAAGGTTCAGAAATGGAAGGAGAAGAGACAGTTGCAAGTGACTCAAAGGTGTTATTGAAAGCTTATTCATCCTCAATGGCTTCAGTTGAGCAAGTGTTAGAAAGAGAATGGCTGAGGGAAGGGCTTACTTTCCCTTCAATGGAGGAAGATACTTCATTAAAGAAACAGAAAGACCAGTGAACAAAAGAACCAGCATACAAAATAAGGGAAGTCCATAAGAAGAAAGCTCTAAAATAGAATAGAGAAGATCATTTATCAGAGTGATCAAGAAGGATGAGAATGGAGAATAGACCATTGAATATTGGAGGACCATTATCAATCTCCAAGAGGGCAACTTAATAGAGTGATGAGAATTAAAGCCAGATTGTAGGAGCTCAGAAGGTGATTGAAGTGGAAATGCAATTGACAGAGACTACACATTCAAGAAATTTGGCACTGAACAGAGGAAGAGAAATGAGATTCTAGTATGGGTACTATTTTTCAAGCTAGGTAGAGACGTGTTAAAGCAAAGGGAAGAATATGGAAGGGGAAATTGATAGGCTGAAGGAGGAAATAAATGTGATTTCAGTGAAGGGATTGGTTCAAATTCTTAGATTTCAAAAGGATTTCTTGTAAAGAAATATCACTTTGAAATTATTCAAAAGAACTTATGCACCCCTATGTTCATAGCAGTGTTATCTACAATAGCCAAGTGCTGAAAACAGCCTAAGTGCCCATCAGTAAATGAGTGGATCAAAAAACTATGGTACATTTACACAATGGAATACTACGCAGCAGAAAGAAAGAAGGAACCCTTACCTTTTGCAACAGCATGGATGAAACCAGAGAGTATTATGGTATGCTAAGTGAAATAAGCCAGTCAATGAAATACCATATGATTTTACCTATAAAAAGGAATCTAATGAACAAAATAAACTAACAAATAAAATAGGCATGGAAACATTGAACAGACCGAAAGGGACCAGATGGGAAAGGAGAGGAGGATAATTGTGGAAAGAAGGGGAAGGGATTAGACAAAAAACATGTGTGAGTGACCCATGGACATGGACAACAGTGTGGGAATTTACTCTGAGAGCAGGGGGTGGGGGTGGGTGGAGGAGGGCAAAAGGGGACAACTGTAATAGAATAACAATTAAAAATGATTTTAAAAGAGAAGTAAATAATTGGCCACCAGAAAAAAAAAGGAAATAGAAAAAGATATGAGATTCATTAGATTGGAATGGAGATCCTGTCAAAATTCTGACCCCTCTGCTTCCTTTTTTTCCCTTTAGTGAATCACTATGATCAGAATCTAAGAGTAGAAGAGAGAATACAAAGGCCTTGGCTGAGTAGTTCAGTTGGTTAGAGCACTGTCCTGATACACCAAGGTTGCAGATCTGATTCCTGTTCAGGCCACATACAGGAATCAACCAATGAATGTATAAAAAGGTGGAACAACAAATCTCTTTCTCTCTCTAAAAAATCAATTTAAAAAATTTAGAAAAGAAGAAACAAAAATCTTCAGGAAAGTTGACTAAGCATGATGAGTGAGTTAAGAAACATGTTCCCAGGTGGCTTATGGGTCACCTGACTTCATATCACCTGGAGGAGCTTTTAAAAATGAAGTTTTCTGGGGGAGAAACTTCATTCACAGGCTCCTCAGATAATTCTTATGCATGCAAATTCAGAAGCTGTGCCTTATTGGAAAGTGAAGCAATCTTAAAAACACTAATTTAGGATCCTAATAAGAAGCTACAATGTCTCTCATCCTGTGTTCATTTAAATCTTTGCATCCCTCACAGTGTTCCCTTTCCTAAGTATATTTGCAGGGAAAGAATGAAACTCATCCTGCCTGCACTGGTGTGAACTCTTGGTTAAGCCCAGTATACCAGGAAAGCATTAAGTTCTGAAAACCTCAATACTGATCATGTACGTACATGAAGTTTAGAGGATGATGTATACCACTTATTCCCCGCCCCCCCCCCCAAAATTCCCTTTTACTCTATTAAGAGTTTATTTTAGAGGCATCTGGGAATCCCCTTCCTTCTTGGGCTCCCTTTATTTTTCTCTTTCCCTGTATCCCATCTTCCTTCCCTTTGTCTCTCTTCCTTCCCCACCTCAGTTCTATCCAAAACTTGAGGTGGAACTTGAGACCTTTATGGTCCTGTGTATTGCCCCATGTTCCATCTTAGTCAGTCGCCATTAGCAGCTTCAGATGTTTGGTCCGTAGAGCTTACAAGCTGTACATGTAGAAGATGAAAATATATACTTGCTAATCTTGACCCCTTCTTTATCATAACTATGATATATTGTTGTATATTAAAAAGTCCTTTTTCTTAATCTAATCTTACTCCTCATAAGGGGTAAAGAGGGAAAGAAAGTCTATGAAAAAATGTCAAGTCCAATTTTTCCACACAAGCATATCTTTTATTATTTGGAACTCATTTGCCAGGAGGCCCAGAATAGGGAAGCAGAGGCACTAGTGGTTGAGTTCTATGAGTTGAACATTAGAAGTTTCCTGCTAAGGGAAGTCAGTATCCCTCTCTCTCTCTCTCTCTCTCTCTCTCTCTCTCTTTCTCATACATACACACACAAAAGACATAAGAACTGTTATTTTATTTTGTTTGAAAAGTTTGACTTGGTGTTTGAAAATCACCTCATTAGTTTTAAGTTTGTCCAATTGGTTAACTGGGGTATTTTGTTTGGAAAAATCAATTCACTACCAGTTATCGAGGGCAGAGACTTTCAACTAGTATGCAGCACGAATTTTTTAAAACATGTAATACCTGAGTATGTAGTCAGGCACACTGACCTCTTTTTCCTTAGGTTGTCAAAAATAATAATAATAACAACTAACACAACCACAGCTGTCTGATACCTATTTTTTTTTTTTGGTCAGGGTGGCAAAAAATGTAATGTATTTTTTTGTGTGCTACAAAATGTTTAGTATTTAGTTTATGTGTGTCATGAGAGGGGAAAGGTTGAAAATCACTGAGCTAGGGTGAGAAGGAGCCTATACTGAATGCCACAACATTGAATTGGGCCCTGTCATCAAGAGTAAACTTATTCTAAATGCATTTCATATGTACATTCTATACTTTTCTTTCCTCTCTCCACATTCCATTTTATTTACCAAAGCAGAAATGAAAGGATTTAGTTCCTTAATTTCCTTCTGTCAATTTGCCAATATACTAAAAATAGTAATTTCCTCCAGTTATATCTGGCCTATGCTTTTCTTAAACACGTGTCATCTGTCCTTCCTTCCCTCCTTCACTGTTCTAAAAGTATTCCCTCTGAGATCCCCGGTGGCCTCTTCATTTTCATTTCCAAAGACCTTTTCTCCGTCTTCACTTAACATTTTCACTGCATTGGACTCGATGGACACCCTTTCTTGGGATTGATTCTCTCTTCACTTGGATGCTATTTTGGCCCTTTTCAATTTTTACTCTCCTGTCTAGGATGGATTTCACTGGATCGACTTTCTCCATTTGTCTTCTAAATACAGTTATCCCCTAAAACAAAACATTTACTCTAATTTTCTTCATCAGAAATCTCATCTACTTTCATAGCTTCAAGCATCACCTAAATGACGCTCCAGTTTATATTCCCTGAACTAATGTGCTTCCCAGTAGATATCTCCCCTTCCAAACATTTATAATTAAAACTTTTTCCATCAGTTTTCTCCAAAAATTCATCCCCATTTGAATTCCCTCATTTCTATTGATTCTTCTAGTCTTAGAGATGATTTTCTCATCTGAATTTTTGAAGTACATATTAAGTCCACCATCCATTAATTCCAAATTTATGCTATTATATGTTACTTATTCTAAAATTTTATTTTTGGTCACCACATCTAAATGATAAATATTTTGAGGGCAAGAACTGCATTTTTCACATCTCTGCATTCCTAGTTCTTATTCAAATTCAATAAGTGATTTTTATTATTAAGATGTTTAAGTTGCTAATATTTTACATGTATTGTTCTCTTTGTGGTCATTTTTGAGAGTTACCAATTGTGGTGAAAATTAATACATATGGAGATTTAATTGAGGCTTAGACTATAATCTTGAGATAAAATGGCAGCTAATAAATTTACTGATAGAATTTCCATAACATTATTAAGAGTATATTTTGTGCAATTTTCTACATGTTTGCACTGAATGTATACTGCTTTTCAGAGCTTCTGATGGAACACGCTGTCAGTCAAAAACTTTAGAGGCAAGTGGAAGAATCTAGAGTTAGATTAGGTTAAACAGATGCCCTAATGAAAGTCAAGGCTGAACTAAAGATTGGAGACTGGACTTCTATACCTTATTTGGGGGGATATCAGGAGATACACATTTTCATTTCTTTTCTTTTTGCATTTTTTTATTGTTGTTCAAGTACAGTTATCTCCATTTTCCCACCACCACTTTTCCCTGACCCATCCATCCCCACCTCCCACTCTCAATCCTTCCTCCCTTTGGCTTTGTCCATGTCCTTTACACATGTTCCTTGATGACCCTTCCCCTTCTTTCCCCTGTTATCCCCCTCCCCCTTTTCTTTTCTTTTTCTTGACCAAAATATGGCACAGATTTTCCAGTGTCAAAGGGGGGTAGGAAAAATTTTGAATGATGGTTTCTGCTTACATTGTGTTTTATGCCATCAGTTTACCAAAGGAAACCTCTACCTCTTAAAGTCCTATTTCTCTTAGGACTGGGTTTATAGATTCTTAGAATTAATAAACTGGAAGGGACTTGACCATTTGGTTCAAACCTCTTGTTTTGAGATACGTGGCCTGCTTCCTCTGCACCTTATCTGTGAAGCCTCAACTTTATACTGGCCCTAGAATTTGGGTAATTCATCCAAATGAAAATAATGTTGTTTTATTAAAAATAACATATTTGTCCTGTTCCTATTTAATATATTTTCTTATGAAAAAGTGGATTCTCTTATTATTTTTCAGATATGTAATCTTTGAAATGTAAAAATTAGTCCCCCCAAAATATTTCCCAAATATATGGAACAATAATAGGAAGGAAATCTCTGTATCTCTCTTCTGTTCATGCCTTTCCCCACCCCAAATCAACTACATATATAAGCATTGATTCTGCAATAAGATAATTCTGCCATTCTTGAGGCTGGAAAAGTCAGCTCAATGGACTCTCATTAGTTTGAAGTTTTTTGTGCTGGTATAAAGTCTATATTTCAAGTACTCCATTGTTTTCCATTGAATTTATCAGTTGGTCACTATATGTGTGAAAGAGAACAAAGCACTGATTTAAATATTGACTAATATATTTATTTTTAGTATGACCCCAAGGTAGTCACATTCTTGTCCACTTATGTACCTATAGTAGATCCAACAGCAGATTAAAAGAGTTTATCTGGAAAGTTCTTCTCTGGAGAAACAGACTTAGGAAATACAAACTCTCTTTCCTGAAGGATCCAGCTCTTTCCAAGGAGATCTGAGGAAATGTGAGCAAATCCAATACTACTTCAGCACACCTCTCTCATCGTCTTTTTTAAAAAGCCCTACTTTATCTGAACACTACTTTCCTGAGTCAAAAGAGTGCTTTGGTAAAATCTGCCTTTCCAGGAGCAAAAACAAACTCACGCAGTCACAGTTTTAGAAAGGCAGATACTGCTGAACTGGACAAAAGAGGCTTTTTGTTTTTTTCTCCAGTAAAAGACTGTTTAAATTGCTTGAGAAAGAGATGCAATGAGATGTTTATCTCTGTTTACAGATGTTTAACCAGTGCCCCTTTAGAGGGTCATGGGCCTACAAACAGCATTGTGGTAATTACATCCAGTGCCGCAAAGAACAGATGTGTTAATTGGTAGTTTCTTGGGGGAAAATAATACCAAGTCCACTTTCCAGAAATGTACACTGTGAAGTGCAGCTGTAACGCTCTGTACTAAGGTTTCTTTTGCATCTATAGCTGAATGTGCTCACATTTTAAAAACATGACAGTTCAGTAGGACGCCTAGCAGGGAAATCTAGGGAACTAGAAAATTATTCAGTTTGGGGTGTTTAAAAATTCCTAGTGATATTGGACAATTCTTCATATCCAAAAAAAGGAATAACAAATCTTTTATTTTAAAGTTTTTCAGGCAAGAGATTATATTGAGTAGAGGATTGAATTAGGAAACCTCTGGTGTTTTATAAACCTCTGAGGTCTATACATCTTAGATATAACAAGACTTCAACGAGGCCAGAATGTACCAAGGTGATTATAACTTTGACATGTGAAAAGCAAAATATTCCTAAAGTGACCATTGTGTGGCCTGGCAGCGATCAGTCTCCAGGTTCTTTCCTGAAAACTAGAAATCAATGGTTCCTTACTTTAAAAGCCTATGTCACCTTGGATGTAACAAGAAGTATCACGTGAAATCATTTCTATTAATGCCTTTTTGTATTAAAAATACTTGCTTTCTCTCAGGGTGTATATTTATGGGAATGTATGGAAATCAGTGTTATCACTAAAAATTAAAACAAAAACACACTAACTAAACAAGGTTACCTTATTGTTTTTAAATAGCTTATTGACAATTCTCTTATCACAAATACGTATATCATTATTAGCTTCACTGCCTTCTCTTTGTGTGAATTCTCATTTTCTCTTAAACTATGTCAAATATTGTATGCAAATATTATACAGTGATCCAGTGCTCCTTGAAGATGAGAGTTCTTCCAGACTGGGGCTATATGTACCTTTATACATGCACCAACCAAACTTTGCAGACCACTACGTATCCTGTAACTTAGTAAATGTGATAAAGCATTGGAAGTTAATTTGCATTTACATTACATACTATAACATGCGATAACATTATGCCTAACCTGGGAAGTTTGTTTTTGGGGCAGAAAAGCATAATGTTTTTGTGATTTTATAAATCCATACAAACTATCCAGCAGCACCAAACCAGAAATCTATGATTAAAATGTTAACAGAGAGACAATCTAGTCTGCTAATCTGTATCTTTCAGGCCAAGAATGGAAGGATAATAAAAAAAATCTTCCAATTGCTTTAGGCCAAAGCATGCCTTTTGACACTAGTAATCTAATTCAGCTATCTACTTTGTCCCAAATCCAGCTTCTCATTCTCTGTGGCCAGAGGACTCAAACAAAAACACAGGAGGAGATGAAGGTTAGCTCTGGCTCCATCACTGATTGCCTCATTTTCTAGGCCTCAGTTTCCATGGCTATGAAATGACAAGGTTTAATGATCTCCTCCAAGGCTCATGACTATGTTCAGTGTGTCTATGCATGCTGAAATTTAAAATGGAGGCCCTATTTGTGGAATAGCTCCAAATGCCTCTAAAATCAGGAGGCAATGGGATAGGGACAGAAATAGAGACATTTCTGTCCCTGTCCCATCAATTGGGATAAAGCAAAGAAGATATTTCCAAACAGGAATGTGGCTCAGACCTCATTGCAGTCTAAGCCCCCTAGAGTACTTATTAAAAATGTGTTTCAGGTGCTCTACACCTCTATACCAAACTCCCTCATTCAGCACCATAGGAGGTGGTGCCATGGATCTGACCTACACAAGCACACTGGGTGGTAATATATATAGGGGCATATGGAAAGCCCTAATCTGGATTAAAGAGTGCTTTTTCTGTTAATTTAAAATTTTGTTGGGGAAAAAAAAACATTTAATCTACTCTAAACCACAGTTTTGTAATAATGGAAACATTATATGTCCTTCCTCATTTCCCAGAAAGGAAAAGTGTTAGTGGAACAGCCTTTTAGAAAATAGCTTCTTAGAAAAGCAAGCAATTTCCTAGTTACAAATGGATTGTATTTCAAAAATAAATTGTTAAACCTGAAACTTAAAATGCTTTCTCCATTGCAATAATGTAAAATAGTCTTAAGATTTCTAGACCTATCTATACAATTTAGGTTGATCCAAAATGTAGCTGAAATTCTCTACCATTGTAATGAAAATGTAGAAGAAAGCAATAATGTTACTGGGTTTTGGAGAGTAATAGAACCAGTTCTTTATATCTGACTTCATTTTAAAAATATATAGTCACATGTGCAAGCACGAACACACTTGCACACAGCTGCCCTTTTCTGATCAGGTGTCATGCTAGCCCATTCAATAGTGGTGAGAATGAAAACTACAGAGGAACTTTTGTTTATGAGGTAACTTTGGGTCATAATGGAATGAGTGAAAGGAGGGATGGATCAAAAGGAAATTTCCAGTGATGTGTGGGCAAAATTTAGAATGGAGGGGAGGGAGGTTTGAGATGAGAGCGGGGAGAAAACAGGGAGGGAAAAAAAGAGGGTTAAAGAGGAAATGAGTGGTTTATGTGGGCAGGTGCTGAGCTGAAGTGGGAATGTAGGAGATGAGTTGCTTATGCTTACATATAAGGAGAAAACTTATGGGGGTTTATTATGTTCACATCTAGGCAGAAGAAAGGAACACTGGTTAAGATATTTTTGTCAATACCCATATTTACCACCAGATGGCAAAATTCACCCAAGGCCTCTAGGGAACTGGTGGGGTTATAGGAAAGAGGAGGAACAAAATGTGTCACTTGGTAATTCATTCATTTATGCCTGGAATATTGAGTTCCCACTATGTCCAAGGAACTATGCTAGTACTGATGTTGATGTGGCCAATGAAGTGGACAAAGTCTCTGCCCTCAGTGAACTCACAGTTGGGTGGTGGGCTAACCGGTCACAAGAGTGGCCCTAGAAGACTAGTAAACATTCTTAAGTAGTGAGGTACAGGTTTGCTCCTTTGGTGGCTTGCCTCAGTGTCAACCATCACAAAAGCAAATCCAAAAGACAGGCCACATAGTTCTTTTTCTCCGCCGACCTGCCCACATCTCCTTGGCTGTGTCTCCCACACCTCTGCACCCCACCTCTTGGTACTTCAGGATCCTGTCTTCAGTCTTCTCTCAAATAAATATGTACTAGTCGTTGGCCTTTTGCCTTCCAAATGTTTATCTTGTCTAGATGACTGGTATTAATCTGATTAACCAAAGATAGGAGGTTATTACATCCTCACTTCTAGTATCCTCTGCATTTTAGGTGTTTTTGTTTTCCTTGCAATATCAAAACCTTGTAACATTCAGCCCCCCAAAATGTTGAATGTTACACCTCTAACTTTCTTAGAAAATCTATGGACATTGAGCAGAAATATAATTATACAAACATAATCACATAAACAAACTACATGACATACTAATTCAGATTCAGGTGCACCCTGAAGCCTGTCCTTAAACCACCGCATATATCTATATCATATATCTGTATCTATCTATAATCTAATAATTCAAAGTACTGACCCAAATGGTGAGAGTTTGTGGAGTATAATGGGGAGCAGGGGAGAAGGTGTAAGTAAACTTTTCCTGAGCCAGTCTGATTCTGACTGCTGTCTCCCCCCAATGTTTTCTCTCCAGCGCTGGCAACTGTTTGGCCTCCCTTCCCCAACTCCGGCCCTTCCTCAGCCTTTGTCTTCGGGTCCTTCCCCTGCATATGCATTCCGGTTTCAGTCCCTTTGCCCCTCATAGTGGCTCTTGATCAGCTTCCTTTAGGCGCTCCCTCCTGCCTCTATCCAGGATGACCTCATCCCTTTGTTTCTCCACCACTGTCACCAGGCAGCCGCTGGGAGAGCCCCCTTTCTGAGCTTGGGCAGGGTTGCAGGAGTATTGGGTGAGGCCTGGCCTCAGAACGAAAGGGACCCTGCGCTGGGCGTGGCCTCTGCCTGCCTCCCAGTCCCAGGAGCCATAGGCTCTGCCAAGCCCCTCCTCCAATGCCCCAAGCCTCCCGGGAGGCTTCTTTATTCCCCAAACAGCTTGGAATTTTATTTTATTTTAAGGTACCGCCACGGACTCTTGTTTGGGAGATCATTGCTTCTTTCAGTGGCTGGAACAACAAAAGCCTCAGCCTACGCGCCAGGCCTGGCCTTGCAGCCAGCTGCGATGCAGTCACTCTCTTTCGCCCCGATGTTAGTCTGGTGGCCTTCACCTCCTGACTGCGGAAGCAGCATCTTCCCAGAAGGGAGTTGTCTCTCAGTTTTCTCTTAAGTCAAGGTTACTGAGCGGGTGGGGAAGGAAGAGGAGGGAAAGCTGGGTCAATCGGAAGTCCCCTCCTTGTCCCTCCCAGTTTTTCCTTATTAGGGTCTGCCCAGAGCTTATTAGCATTCTTTGGGCTGTTGGCGCTAGTTCCTCTAGTTCCGGAAGGAAAGACAAAGCTGCTGGTAGGAAGGTTTCTTCAGGTCTGCTGGTCTTTTCACCTTTGGAAACTAAACAGGAATTTCTTGTCGTTATAATGTAGCAGAGGCGAGAAAAACAGCTAAGGTCAGATCACAGAGACAATGATCCTTTATTAATTTTTTTAAAGTGTTTTAGTCTTCATGTGAGCTTTCTGTTTCCCACGATAAAATGCAGGTCCTAGAGACCATGCAAATGAGTTTCTTTGGGGATGGGGGACAGGTAATGAAGCAAGGGGAAGAAGGGATAAGACTTATGTAGGTGTGGCCAAATTTAGACTTGGGGTGAGATTTTCTCTTGAGGCTGGAAGCACATGGTACCGGTACGTAGTCTTCATTCATCCAATAACATTGTAAAAACATTACTGAAGAAGACAATTGTAGGTGATACAAACAAACTTTATTTAACACTTAATGAAGTGGCAGTCTCCCCAAGGGTCCAGGGAACTGCAAAAATGGGTGGAAAGCAGGAAGCTATTGCAAGATAAAGAATAGGAAATATCAAGGTGAGAAACATTCACACTTTTAAGAGATTTTTTTATGAGTTTATTTGAGCCAAAATGACAACAATTGCCAGGAAACAAAATCTTAATGGATTGAGAAAATGCTCCAGAGGATGGTAGATTTGCACCTTATTTTATACATCAAAATAAAAGGAGGGCATGTAAGGAGAGTTACATGAAATCTATTGGTGGTAGATTAAGGGAGCAGGAGAAAGCAAAGTAGGGACAGGATAAAAAGAAAAACAAAGAGACACAAACTGCTTTTACATTGATGGGTACAGGATAGTTAATATTTACAGCACATAAAGATGGTATTTGGGAGACAAGATAACAATGAGGGGTTCTGTGGTCTCCTGCTTTGGTGAAGAGGTTGTTCCTTGAGGAGTTCAGAAAAGATTACTTTGACATTCCAAGAGTATGTTATCTTAGATGCAAAAAGAAAATTGGCAGGCTCATGTAAGGTAAATACTGACATTTGTTAAGGAAGCTACAGGTCTAAAAAATTACTACTGCCGTGACCTGTTTTTAGTTAGGAATTTTATGTTCAGACCATCTTATGTGGTTGCTTTTGGCCTCAGTTTGTAAGACCCACCATGCAGGCCTCCCCTGAGCTTGTCAGGTTTAGTATGTGGCCCCTGTTTTGTCCACAGAAAAAAAGAATTAAGTATAGAGCCCAGAGTTGGCTTGGCACTGGGGATTGGCTAGGGGGATTTCTGCATTTCTGGTCAAGTGGAGCACTTACAGGGACATAAAAAATTATTTAAGTTTTAGTTTGCTGACATGGCACCCCTGGGATGGAGTGACCTAGAAATTTATTTCAACAGTATTTATTGAACACTTACACTGTGATGGACTTTGTTTCTGGCTGTTAAATGACCTCAGGCCCACGTGAGAGGAAAGCTGAAATGAAGAGAAGGAGAGAGGCCAGGCATTAAACTACTCTGGGCTTGAGTGGGTCCCCAGCCCTGGAGTGGGATGACTGTGAAAAGACCTGGGAGAATGGAGCAGCTGCAGAGGGGGACCAGCCACACTTGCAAGTGCTGAGGGTAGGAAGCTGATGGGAGTCGTAGCTTCTACTCCCTGTGTTCTGACCTCTTTTTCTTGCTTAAATAGGTTGAAACCAACTGTGGCAGAGGATGAGTGATTTGCAAATCTTATTTATTTATTTTTAGCAGTCTTGGTTTTTCCCTCTAACTAGGACAGTAGATTTCATTCAGATTTTCCACGCAGACTGACAATTTGGCTTTAAAAGTTGTCAAACGAGGCATTCATTTAGAATGCTTTACTCTCTCTTTGCTTTTGGGAGGGTGGGGAAGGTGTAGTTTTTTGTTGACTGATGAATGATGTGTTCCCCAGTTCTGAGAGGGTTGGGATTAGTGCCAAAGGAAGGCGGGTATCTCCTTTCCTGTTATGGTGGGTCATTTATTAGTTCACAGGAGCATGTAAGTGAAGTCATTCTGAACTGTGCAGAGTCAAGAGTCTGAGCACATGGGAGGCTGGCCGATGGACAAATTCTGTGCTAGATCATTTTGGTGATCTCTGGGGAGTGGCACATTTAGGAAGACTTTAATCTCATGATATTTTCAATGTATATAATTAATTTTAGAAGGTACCATATTTTTCCAACCACAAGATGCACCTAGGTTTTAGAGGAGGAAAATAGGAAAAAAATTTTTGAAGCAAAAAATGTGGTAAAATATTTAATAACATAAATAACATAATATTTCACCAGAGTAAATAAACAGAACTCAACAGCATCATTAACAACCATTATCCCCCCCAAATGGGGGCGGTTCATCTTATAGTACGAAACATATGGGTAAGTTGACAGTACAAGTGTCGGGGAGAGGGGTACCCTCTATGCCAGAGTAGGATTAGATCACAGTGAGCTTCTCTGATGCTATCTTTTTTTAGGGAAATTGGAAATTAGAACATATATAACTGAAATTTGTGCACAATTTGGACTTTGATACTTTGAATGGTTGCCTCTCTAATCTCCGAGTGAACTCCCTCAATGCATAGACACAGTAACTGAAGTCTAGAGAAGTGAAGAGACTTCCATGAGGTTGTAGTCAGTTTGACACTTGTCAGATTTACAGTCCTTATCTCCTGATTTCCAGTCCAGGGCTTTTGCTGCTTTACCTGCTGCTTCTTATTTCTCTGAATTTTATAAAGTCACCTCTGAAATTGTACTTTTGCTTAAAGAGAGGTAATCCACATTCAAGAGAACTGTGGATTTACCAGGACAGGTGTGTTTAGTCCGAGTGTCATAGGCCAGTACATTTCACACTGTTATGTGCAAAAGATTTATTACAAAGTAGATCCTGATAAGTGGATCTGGGCAAAGTTAGAGTACATCACCACCCAGCTATTGGAGGTACAGATGCTGCTGCTCCCTATGCTGAACAGCAAAATTGTGAACATCACCTTTCCTCCTTGCCTGTCCTTTCTCACTGATAAAACAGCTCTGGGAATTCGGAGCCCTCCCCTCCTTTTTTCCCTCTGGTTACCAGGTCATTGTGCTCGCTCAGCTAATCTGGATGCCTTTCACTGCGTGTCCTCACCCAGACCTGAGACTGTTAGAAATAGTCCCTAGTGACAGGTATCTTGAACTGAAGGGCATGATCTTTTGTCTAGTGAATTAGCACTATCTAACTTGATTTCACAAAACCGTTTGTACATAAGCAACTTGCTTAAGTCTGATAGTAAAAACAAACAAACAAAAAATCTTTTTTCCTCACACGTGTCCGCACAGCTGCAGCTTCTTTCCTGGGAATGCAGCTGGCATGCTGCTAGCTCATAGGTGTGGCCTTTCAGCTGGGGCTCAGCAAGTCCGTGAGCACTTCCCACCACTCACTGCTGTCCTGCGCTTCTTAAGCTGCTCATAATACCCAGATTCAGGTCTACCTGCCTTTGTGCACCACCCAAGTTTAGCAGTTAGTTAACTGGTAACAGGGCAGAGGCCCTTCTATTTCAGGGAAGCTCCAATGGTGACCATTTCTGGGTTCTCTGAAGCTTGCCTACCTCAGAGGTGCCTCTTCCTTATTGTAAGCTATCCTCAGGAAAGAGACAGAATTTAATCAAAATTATAATACACATTCACCAGGCATTTATGAATTCCTTACTATATGAAACAGTGATTGAGAGTTCATATAGTAAAGGGGTAGGGAGAGTGAAAGCTACAGTCAGACTGCTTACGTTGTCAAATCCTAGCTCTACACCTATTAAATATGGAGCCTCCCAAACATTAGTTCCCTTATCTGTAAAAATAATAAAAATACCCACCCCATACATGTGTTATTAAATTTTCTATTGTGGGGGAGAAACAAACTTCCCCCTACCCTAACCAAATTTAGTGCATACATATGTACGGAAACTCTGCATGAAAGAGTCAGAGACCTACATGCCGGAGAGGTTCAGAGACAGAAAGGCAACAGGGGTATAGAAGACATCCTGAGCTAGATGTGAGGTCAGGTGCCTTGGGGGCTTCAGAGGGTCTTTGCAGGATGATAAGAAGAGCAGACATTTAGTAAATAAATGTTTGCCCTGCCATATAGGTGGGTCAAAAAGGTTATCACCGATAACCTTTTTAGGTATCGGTATAATAGTCTCTTATTATGAGCAAGGCCTGAAAATCAAGTTCTAAAGGAAGGAGCAGAAGTTTCTCTTGAGCCTGAAACTAAAATTGCCTTTATCTCAAAACAAACCATATACCAAAGAAGCACATCTTGGGGTGGCTCATTCTGAACCCCCATATCATACAAAACAGTTAACTCAGTTATCTGGCACAAAGTGATTATTGAATGTTATCCCCTAAAAAGATCTTGAACTCAATTACAGTGTTGTGGAAGGGGGTTTTCCACACTAACAACAATTCTCAAGGCACTAGCTGGGTGTCATACTGTTCAACTTAATGCTGACACTATCTACAGGATGACAGAAGCAGATTCCATAGGTAGAGGGCTCAGTTCCACAAGACCACCCTCCACTTAAGATGCCAGTTGCAAGGGCAAGTTATTAACCTTTGCTTCTGATGGCCAATTGCAAATTGGAGGTTCCTGTGACCCCTCCAACTGAAGATGCCAATTGTAAGTCCAGGTTGTTACCTATACTTCTGACTGACTGGCTGTAAATCACAGGTTCCCACAATCCCCTTCTTGGGTTCAGCTGATTTGCTACAGCAGCTCACAGAACTCAGGGAATCTGTTTACTCACTAGATTACTGGTTTATTTTATAATATATATATAAATATATAGTATGTATTTATAATATATATTATACATCACATTATAATATTTATAATGCAAACAATATATAATATTATATCATAGACATCATATATTACATATAATATATAATACACACTATATACAAATACAATTAATGTAATATATAATAAACGTGATAAATAATAAGTATATAATATAGAAATATAGTAAATGTATTATCATATTATAATATAAGTGATAATATATGAGTATATATGTATTTGTGATATAAATACATATATATATGGAACAGCCAGATGAAAGAGCTGCTGCACGGGAACAGACATGGGAAGGGAGGAGGAGTGTCCATGCCCTCTCTGAGCCTGCTGCTCTGCGGGCATCTCCATGTGTTCACAAAGCCTGAAGCACTTCAAACCCTGTCCTTTTGTCATATTATTGTAAAGTCTTCATCACATAGGAATGACTGATAAAATCATTAGCCATTGGTATTTGATTCAACCTCCAGCTCCTCTCTCCTTCCAAGTGGTCAAAAGTGAAAGTGAAAGTTCCAACCCCTTAAGCATGTTTTGTTCTCCTGGCAAGGAGTCCCATCCTTGGGTGAAGTCCAATAGTTACATTAACATAACAAAAGATACCTTTTATAGCTCTCATCACAGGAAACTCAAGGGTTTTAGAATCTTTGTGCCAGAAACGGGGACAAGCACCAAATATGGTTTTCTTAATGTAAGTTGCAATAGCACAGACTCTATTATTAATATAACAATATTCCTGTGCTCAAAGAGTTTACAGAGTAATGAAGAGTTGGGGGAATAAGTGCACTAATAACTACAATGCAAAATGAAACAACTAAAATAAAAAAAACAAAAAAACCCCTCAAAGCTGCAGTGGGAGTTTAACATAAAGGTAGCTCCTGCCCCAGAAATTGGCAAACTGTACAGCCTGTGTGCTATTTTCACATTGTAAAGTGATTGACAGAATATCAAGAATATCATATTTTGTGATAACTTTAAAATAATGTAAAATTCAAATTCAGTGTTCCTAAATAAAGTTGTATGGAACACAGCCATGCTCATTCATTTATGTAGCATGTATCATATACAATGACAGAGTCATCACAACCCGGACAATAGACAGGGGTGGGCAAAACTAGGTTTACAGTTGTGAGTATGTGAAGCACAGTTTATTCTTCTATTATTATTTATTTATACATTATCATATTTATTATTGTTACTATTAATCTACTTTTGCCCACCCTGTATATGGCTCAGGAAACCAAAATATTTACTATCTGGTAAATATTTACCCTTTGCAGAAAAAGTTTGCTGACCCCTGGACTGTCCATTTAGGATGACATAAGAAAACTCTCCACCCAAGGAGGTGAGAATTGGGATGAGTTGTGAAGGGTAGGAAGGAGCAGTGTTTGAGGGGCCCAGAGAACTCAGGGACTGAGGAGCATGTTCAGTGAGCAGCATGTGTATTTACTTGGCTAAAGTAAAGAGTGTGTTCACAAAAGAAGTGGGAAGGGCAGACTGGGTCCATTCCGTGAATTTCTCAAGTGCTAAAATAACTCACGACTTCTTATCTTGATAAGCAATGGGGATAGTTAAAGGTTTCTGGGGGAAGCAGGGTTGGGGTGTTTGGGAGTAAGCATGTTATAACCATAATTCTGTTGCAACTCAGTCTGATAAAATGTGTAGCATAGAGTGGAAGACAGACCAATTAAGAGAGCATTTATAGTGTTAGCTTTCAGTATGCTTTAAACCTTAAAATAAGGGAATAATGCTGCAAGGTGGAATTTGAAACTTTTGGTAAAAGAAAATTCTTTGTCTAGGAGTTCCTTGCACACCTCCTACCATCACTGCCAACCATCCCCATTATTACCTTGATTCTCCACAGTGATTTAAACTTTCTGTGCTATGTTTCTGGGAGCTCCTGTGCCATGGCACAGCAGGACTGGGGTGTAACCACAAGGGTTGTACAGGTACCAGGCAGTTTTATTTTGATAAGCTTACTGGGCTTTGATGTGACTTAAAACTAAGGAATTATTCTAGCATGGAGCTGTTGAGTTGCCCTAACCACAAGGAAAAATGGCTGTCGGATTGCCCTGGGAATCTTTAGTCCTGAGCTGACACAGGAATATGGGAAATCATTGCCTTCTGGTGAGTAAGTAAGAATTGTGGGAAGAGTGTTGGCATCATCCTACCTTCCTGGAACACTTGTACTCAAGGTCTGTGTTATGACACATCTGTAAAAATCCCCATTGTATATGGTTTCACAGTGCCAGGCGCAGACTTGGTGCTCTGTGTCTCCTTGGTCATGCAACACCACTTATGAGAGGGCTGTGGTCCATCTCATTGCTGTCTGTGCATCAAGAAGAAAGTAATTTTCATTGAGCTCAAGACCTCAAAATCAGACTTGATTTTTTTTATTTCGACTCAATTTCACTGAATTATTCTGGCTCAAAGATCAGGCTATAATAAATCACTGGATGGCAGGTTCCTATGGACTAATTCAGAAATTTTAGAATTTGCCTGCCTAGTTTTAAAAACAGATTAAAGGTGATTCCCTGTCTTTGAGTACTGCAGAAGGTACAGTGTTTCTCCCCTCAGAATGACAGAGTGGGACCATGCTGGGTCTCTGTGCCGTGATCGACCCTGTCACTGAATTCCTCCAGTGCGCTATGTGGCCAGCAGAGCAAGAAGCATGATGTCCGTGGAATAGTTCTAGATGGATTTCTCTATCTACCTCATTACAATTGTGTGAAAAATATCAGGAATAGTTGATTCAAAGAAAAGGCAGTGTTTAATTCAGGAACTCTGGCTGGATTTAAATTTTCAGACTTGGGAATAAATCATGGAACTTGCTGCTTACCACCTGCCCCATTCCTTCCTTCTGATAAGAATGCACAAGAGTGAGTCTAGTTTATGTGTCTGCTTTTCTCACTAAATTAAATAGCTATAATTCCTGACCTGTTCCTCCCACTTCCCTCCAGTATTGTTTCTCTGCTTTCTCTCTGATATTTTCTCTCTTCTACTTTCAGAATTGATACAAAACCTGGTCTCTAGGCTATTCACAACATCTCAAGTGTGACTCTTCCCTGTCAAAATCTTAAGAAGGAAAATGAGTGATGACATCATTTGGGTGATGAGGTCATGATACCACAAAGCCCTTGCTTTGAAATTTTATTTGTACTTCTCTATTGTGAAGAGATTTTGAAAGGAGAAGCAGAAATTGCAGTGACAGGTCTGAAGCCTGGTTCTTCAGACAGTCAGACTAGCTCAGCATTGGCCACGACGAAGTCTGGCTCTAGCTTCCCCCACCCTCCATTCCACTCCCCACCTTGTCTGGGAGACTTGGGAGATAACCTGCATGGAGTAGATCAGCCCTATCTTCCTAGAGTGATTTTACCTCACGTGCAACTTGTACAAATATTTTGAGTTCAAATCTGGCTCTGCCACTAAATAGCTGTGTGATTTTTGAGCAAATTATTTAATGTCCCTGTGCCTCAATCCCTTCATCTGTAAAATAATAGTGCCCATTGCACGGTCTTGTTATAACTAAATTAGTTAATATATGTAATATGTTTAATACATATTATTTGCATGTATGTATACAACATAGTAATGTGCTTAGAAGAGTGCTTGCACATAGGGCTATATAATAATGATTTTAAAATTTATTATTAGTATTATTTTTTCCAAGGATCTGAATGTATTTTATAGTCTTTACCTTGAAAGGATTTTTTATTTGGAGGGGAGCATTTATTATTTTTATGGAGTGTGTATAGCCCTGAAAAAATTATTCCATGAACTATCAAAGATAGAAAAATCATAAAATATTTAGTAAATAATGCACCTAACCCCTAGCCTCCAGAAAGTAGCAATTTTTACTTTCTTTATATTGTTTTCTTTCAAGCAATTATTTTTTGAGTTCTTACCTATGAAGCACTTTACCAGTGCTATTTTTCTTTTTCTTTTTTTTTAATATTTTTTTAAATTTATTTTTAGAGAGGGAAGGGAAGGAGAGAGAGAGAGAGAGAGAGAGGGAGAGAGAGAAACATCAATGTGCGGTTGCTGGGGGTTATGGCCTGCAACCCAGGAATGTACCCTGGCTGGGAATCGAACCTGGGACACTTTGGTTCCCAGCCCGCACTCAATCCACTGAGCTACGCCAGCCAGGGCATCAGTGCTATTTTTCATCAAGAAAATTCTGCACAGTAGATATTAGTATCCCCATGTGAGGGATGAAGAAAATGAAGTGTAAAGAAATTAAGATTTACCCCAGGTCATAGAGTAAAGCAGTAACTGAGTCCGGATTTGAACTCAAGTCATTTGACCCCAAAGCCAGGCCAGGGAACACGTAATTGTGTCAGTGTTGGTCACTGATTACCAAGAGGAAACTGGATGCCAAAAACAAAGGGAGAGGCAAGAAAGGCAGAATGACAGGAACAATAACATCATGAGCAAATGTAAACTCAGTTATGATTTACAGAGTTTTCTAGTGTCTTGTGTATTTGCCTTGCAGGTCTGGGATAAGAACTCACTTAAAATGGAAGCCTATTTGTCCTCCAGCTGTATACAGTTTACACAACACCCTTTTTCCCACCAAACCAAAAAAAAAAATTCAATTTTTTTCCCACATGTAGAAGAATACAATATGTCTTCGAGAATCAGGGAGAGAATATACTTGCAGTTTTTCTTTCTCTCAAGTACTGTTGTAAAAGGGCAGTCACCTGGTGATTGATATAGGACATTAAGGCATGTGTAAACTGATGTTGATAGATAGCAGTGTCCCTGCAAAATCATCCCACCAGCTACCTTATACAAATGAGAACACTGTAGAAAGCAGTGTGTTCACTGTGCAGGTGCAGCTTCAAGAAAAATCACCTAGCTCCCCCCACAAACATGTTCCTGCCCCTTGTCCCTCCTACATAGAGATTCTGGAGCAGCCTCTGTCATAAAATTGGAAATGTAGACCAATTCTGTTAATTAAAAAGTACTTCAACCCTGGTCAGGTGGATCAGTTTATTGGAGCGTCATACTATATACTGAAAAGCTGCAGGTTCAATTCGAATCAGGGCACATACCTAGGGTTTGATCCCTGGTCAAGGCACATGCAGGAGGCAACAAATCAATGTTTCTCATACTGATGTTTCTCTCTCTCTCTCCCCTTTTCTCTCTCTCTAAAATCAATAAAAACGTATCCTTGGGTAAGGATTAATTTTTTTTAAAGTACCTAAAATAGTCTCAGGGCTGATATTAGGGTTGTTACTTATTCAATTATACCTTCTGAGTGATAAGTGTTGAATTCTTTGATTGAATTTTCTGTTTGGTTTCTTAAAATGTACAGGATTGGAGGCCTAAGTTAAAAACACATCCTACCATTTGGGGGCTTTCCACCAATCTGGTTTTGTAAAATTTTATAATGAGGACAGCACATTTGCTTAGCCTATTTCATTGTAATTCCTTGAGGAACAATCTTATAAAGTTGAAAATACTTTATAATCAGTAATATACAAATTCAAGCTACTGTCTTTTTTTTTTGCAAATGGAGTTCTTTTCCACTCAACTAGGCTTTATAATAACATGCACTCTGATTACACATATTACGTACCCTCACTAGATATCAGGTACAATGACATTCAGCAAAGCTTTACAGACTCTCTGATGGGGCTATGATTGGATAGAGCTAGAAATCCCAAATCAGGATGCTCCTCTCTCCTTAGAAACAGATGCTGCTCAGCTAATCCCCCACAGAATGGCTGGCAGCTGCATCACAGCTTTTACCAGACATGAGTAAATAGACTTCAGAACTTGAGCAGGTAATTGTTTTACTGGATGTGTAAGGGACACAGCGAGGTCACTGGCATAGATATATGAAATAGTAAGTAAATTAGAATTTTCTCTTCTTTTTAAAAGTATATTTTAATTGATTATGATATTACCGTTGTCCCATATTTTTCTTCCCTTTATCTTCTTCTGCCCTGTACCCTCCTCTCCAGTAATTCCCCCCGTTAATTCAAGTCCATGGGTCATACATAGAAGTTCTTTGGCTTCTCCATTTCCCATACTATTTTTAATCTCCCCCTGTCTATTTTATACCTACCAGTAAATGAGATTTTTCTGTGAGGTAGGGGTTGTAAGGTGAAGAGCATATATTTTAAGATTGAAAAGACTTCTAGTTTTAAGTGGATTTCCATCAACAAGATGCTGGACCTTATAGTGGTTTAGGGATGGATAAGAGAATTAGTGTGTGTTACGTGGTTAGAGAAGCAGGATTGTAAACAGCTCTGCCCCCTTGCCAAGGATAGGAAATAATTGAATTGAGTGTTGTGGCACACTTTGGACTGTCTTTTGCTTATTTCTTTGAGGACAGATGGCTCATTAGTACTGTAGAGTTAAGAAACTGAACTATTTTGCCTGGGTGGGGATACCAGCAATCATGGAGATGAATACAGTCTCACAACCAAACCTCCTTTGGTATTTATATTATTAACATATCTTGACTTAATCTAATGATAATGCGGAAATTTTTCTGAAATAATATTGATGATGGTCATGATTATGATGAGAAAAATAGTAGCAGTTACACCTTTTTTGAGCATGTACTATATAATATGTCAGGATTGTGCTAAAAACTTTATATCCTTTAAGTCATTTAACCCTTACAGCACCCCAGTGAGATAGCCCCAATATTTCCCCATGTTACCCATAGAAAAGTAACTGACGTGCCCAAGGTCAAGAGCTGATAATTAAGTGGCAGAGCCAAGATTCAAACCTATATACCTTTAACTCTACAGCTCATGCTTTTATACACCAGGGAATATTGGCTTCCCACATTCTTTTTCTGTTTGTTTGTTTTCTGCATTTTACTTTTTTAGTGTATTTTTTCCATTACCATTTAGTCCCCTTATACCTGCCTACCCCCACTGCGGTCGAAACACCATTATACATGTCTTTGGGTCATTTTTCCTTTTTGATCAATCCTTCCACCCTTTAGCTGTCAGCCTGCTCTCTATGTATGAGTCTGTCTCTGTTTTGTTTGTTAGTTTAGTTTGTTCATTAGATTCCACACAGGAGTGAAATCATGGTATTTGTCTTTCTCTGACTGGCTTATTTCACTTAGCATAATGTTTTCCTAGTCCATCCATGCTGTCAGAAAGTGTAAAATTTTCTTCTTTTTATGGCTAAGTAGTATTCCATTGTGTAAATGTCCCATAGTCATTGAACCCACTCATCTACTGATGGACACTTGGACTGCCTCCATATCTTGGCTATTCTAAATAATGCTGCAGTAAACACAGGGGTGCTTATGACCTTTTGAATTATTGTTCTAGGTTCTTTCGGATATATTCCCGGAAGTGAGATTGCTGGGTCAAGAAGCAGATCCATTTCTAATTTTTTGAGGAAACTGTTTTCCACAGTGGCTGTACCAATCTGCATCCCCACCAACAGTACAAGAGGGTTCCTCTTTCTCCACATCCTCACCAGCACTTGTTGTTTGTTGATTTATTGATGATAGTCATTCTGACAGGTGTGAGGTAATTTTCATTGTGTTTTTGATTTGCATTTCTCTGATGTTTAGTGACCTTGAGCATCTTTTTATATGTCTATTGGTCATCTGTATGTCCCCTTTGGAGAAGTATTTATTCAGGTCCTTTGCCCATTTTTTTAATTAGGTTGTTTGTTTTTTTGCTGTTGAGTTTTGTAAGTTCTTTATAAATTTTGGATATTAACCCCTTATCAGATGTATTGCTGAATATGTTTTCCCAATCTGTGAGTTGTCTTATTTTGTTAATGTTTTAAGCACTGGAGAAGGAGCAGGATTGAGTGTAGGCTCTGTCACTTGGAAACTAGATAAAATGGACCCCTTTATTTTTCCTCCATGTCTCAGTTGGGTTGTGCTCTTCACATAGTCTTATGAGGATTGAATTAACATACTAATTGTATATGTTGTACACTCATAAATGTAGAGGATAGAGGAATGTGACAGCTGAAGAGTGGCTTGACAAAGACCTCAGGTATTACTTGCCAAAACAAGCAAAACAAGGATATGCAGCAAGTTATCTGGGTGCTGTCCATTTACATGCTCTCTGATCACTAACATAGTGTGACACAGTCACTTAACTACAAATAAACATTTTTGGACCATCAACCATGTGCCAGCACTACTTCAGCTACCAAGATTTTGAGCACTGTACAAAACTGAAGGTCCTGCTCTTAGAAAATTTATAATGCAAGGGAAGACTCAGTTAATAATGAAATAAAAATAGATGCCAGGTGATTCTAAGCACAAAGAATGAAAAGCAAGGTAAGTGGGCCAAAAGTGACAATATTTGGGGAAGGGTGCATATTAGAGGGGATAAGGAAGGTCTTTCTCATTCATTTATTCACTGAACCAACTTATCAAATACTACTGACTTAGAATGTAATTTATGAAAGAGGTTTAATTTTAAAAGTAAATTAACAATCATTCAGTATAGTAGGAAGAATATAGCAACTTTTATTTTTTAATTTTTTAAGATTTTAGTTATTTATTTTGTAGAGAGAGGGGAAGAGAAGGAGAAAGGGAGATAAACATCAATGTGTGGTTGCCCCTCACATGCCCCCAGTTGGGGACCTGATCTACAACTGAGGCATGTGCCCTAACTGGGAATCAAACTAGAGACTCTTTGGTTTGCAAGTCAGTGCTCAATCCACTGAACTACACCAGGCAGAGGATTATAGTAATGTTTAAATAAATACTTATCATGTCCTGTATTCCTAAGTGTCCAACACCAGTCATTGCACATATCTTACCTGAAAGGAAGACAGTTTTCTTCCAGGTTCCCTGGGTTTGGGCTTCTCTTTCTGCTGGTTGGCTCTGAATTCCGTCTGTAGCAGCTCAGGCTGTGGTTTGCTCTTGGGAGCTCTCAGCTGAGAGGAATTAACTGTGATAGTGCTCCAAGGTGCTGTCTGTTGGTAGGCTGCTTTTCTATCTTTTCTCAGATGTGTTGGCTGCCTGCTGCTCTCCCTTTCTCTCCATTTGTTAGCAGAAGAAGTCTCACAGTCCCTCTCATGTCCTGGTGGATGACCAGCCTTTTAAACAGCTTGATGTGAATCCCTCCCTTCTTTGTTCCTAGCTCAGTAGTGACTATAAGCACAGAGACCTCCAAGAACAGGGTTTAGTTCTCCCTTACTTTGCTTGCCTTTCCCTTCTTTGAGCATGACACTTGTAGTGGTGGTGAACACTTGTACAGTGGTAGAGAAACACTGGTAGTGAACACTGGTAGAGAAATAGTGAATACTTGTAGAGTAATGAACATTTGTAGAGGTAGTGAATACTTGTAGAGGTAGTGAACACTTACAGAGGTAGTGAACAGTGGTAGAGAAGTAGTGGACACTGGTAGAGGTAACAAACACTTAAGATGTAGTGGACACTCATAGAGGTAGTGAATAGGCAATGCTTACCAAAGGATCTGATCCTGCTCCTCAAGAGTGGAGCTGACTCTTAGCAGTTATTTGCTTGGGCATCAATGACTTTGATCTTGATTCAGTCAGGTGACTTATACCTCTATCTGACATACCCAAAAGTTTTCTGAAAGAGTTTAGTCACATCATTCTGCCCAGCATGTGCCCTGATAGATCGACCAGCATAAGTATATGCCTCATCTCAAACCTGGGCTCCTCCCAGCCCCAGTATAAGAAAGAGAACTTTGTTCCATAAGTGACTAAGGAACTAGTTGTCCTACCCTACAACTTTAGGCCCTGGGGCTCACTATACAGAAAAATATAAATAGGGGAAATGGGAGCATTTCCAATAATCCCCCATGAATATTTTCACTTGTCTTACTAATGGAGAAGCAGAAACATATTTAAAAATAATTTTATTGATATGACTGTAATGACTATAGCCAATCCATACATAAGATGAATATGAGTCTATTTTTATCTTAGATTTATTGACATTTCTGGGAGTTTTTTAAAATTGCTATTATCATAATGTAATTTCTATAGTTTTGTGACTTCTCTCTTTGTCTGATCCCTGCTTATTCATTTTCATAATTGGTTTTTGTGTTCAATCTCACCACATGAAGTCAGATAATCAGTTAGGTATTGGGGAAACATACTTGTTTTAGTCAGATGCTCTTGAAGTCCATCACTGAAAAATAAAGGATTTTAACAAAAATTGACAAAATAGAATCCAAGACTTTGCCTATCATCATCTTTCTGAAATGGCAATAATTGGGATGTTTAAATTTGGATTTATTCAATAAGTGTTAATAAGCATCTACTATGTATCAGATGCCATTCTAGAAACTGGAGATTCAGCTTTGAACAAAATAGAAAAAGCATTACACTGCTGACTCTTGTCTGTCAGAAGGCATCAATTATAATATTCCCTTTGCCTCTTCTCTATATCCGTCTTTGTGGGACAAATAGAATTACAAATTTATAAAATAAAAATAACTATTTGAATGAGCACTGAATTCTCCAGTATTACTTTATTCTGTGTTGAACCTTCTACCTCATATTCTTTTGGAATCACATGGGCTGTACATGTTAAATGATATATGAAGTTGAATTAAAGACCTATATCTTGATTACTTAGCTATTATTTGAAAAGCTAACACTACTATTCCAATGTCCAATATGGGATATTTGGTTTTCTTATATAGTATGTCAATCAGTGAGCATGTATTGACCACTTATTATAAAACTTTGAGCTGTAGCAATATGCTACATCCTTCAATTGAAAAGGAAAACCAAGCTCCTTTACTTCCATGCTGCCGGGATTGGCAAGATGACTCTCGATGTCTCACATTCTCCTGTAGAATTGCTTGGTCATCATATATTTGTGCCCTCACCTGTACAGGAACTAAAAAAGGACTTTGCACAGGACTGAAAAACAGAGTTTTAAAAAAGTGATGACATATCTTGGCAAAATCACAACAGTTTCATTGCTTCTACCTGCATCCTGCTCCCCACCCACTCAAACCATAGTTAGATCTTTAAACTGGATTGAGTGTTGAGGGAACCCTGGGTATCCTAACAGAGTGTATTCATCTTTTAAATAACACTTTCTTCCCTATAACTGCCCAGAAATGTGAAGGTAATTCATCTACCAAACTGGAGAATGTTGGCCCCTTCTTTCTCTCCTCCATAAGGGGCATTTCACTGGATTTATGATCTTTGATTAGATTCAAAGAAAGCACAGAAGCTTCACTCTGAACTCCTTTAATACTTAGACATTTTCCCTAAAGTACATGCTATCAACTATGCTTAAACATAGGGTAAAATTTGCATCAGAAAATTTTATGATGCAAATTTTACCTCAATAATTATTAATTAAAAATAGAATGAGTCATAGGTAGATATCTGTCAGATTTTATATATATCCATCAACACTTTGGTCTGTTTTCCTTATGGGCTGCATAAGATTCTGATAGGCACGGAAACTATAATGTGTTAAAGAAAAGTTTGCTTAGAATATTTTCAGCTTTTAAATTTTCCTTCTCAAAAACATCTTTTGCTCAGTCAAGTTAAAAATATTTGGTTTACTAAAAATATTCTTAGAAGAATTGGTATACATCAAAAATGTTTAAAAAACATTTACCATTCATACTGCTTAAGAGAACATTGAGGTATTATAATAGCAGTATTTATAGCTGGCAGAAGTAGATACAGGGCCAAGTTTTTCAGTGCTTTAAAGGTTGAGGCATTCCTATGATAATTGGAAAATGTGAAATGAATTGAGGTGTCCCAGTTGAATGGATAATGTTATTTTAGTTCTAAAAGTTAGGCATTCATGGATTTCTGCCTAAAGTTCTTTTGTAACATAAAGAATAAAAATGTTTGGACATCTTTGAATGAATCTTAAATTGTCCATCTCTCCTTCCCCCAACCAGAGTGACTATGTTGGGTTTTAAATAACTACTACTTATTTTTGGCTTTCTTATCTGTGCTTCTTCAATATTAATGAAAATCATTGCCTTTTCATCTAATGAATTTAGAAATTTGACTAGGTCCCAACAAGTTAGTGTAATGGTACCCTTCATCTTCTTCAGACCAACATTCATCCAAGATTCTAGCCTGGGTTGAAAAGTAAAGATTTCAGAAGAAGAAAGGAGTCCAGCAAAGATGGAGGCATAGGTAGATTCACTGTGCCTGCTTTCATAACCAAAAGAAGGATAACAACAAATTTAAAAATAAAAAGCAACCACAACTGACAGAAAATCGAACTATATGGAAGTCCGACAACCAAGGAGTTAAAGAAGAAACATTCATCCAGACCAGTAGGAAGGGTGGAGATGGGCAGCCAGGGTAGAGAGGACTCATGGCAAGATGGCAGCTAGTGGACTGGGCGGTCCCACATACATGTGTGAATAAACCAGGAGGAACAACTGGGGACTGAGACAGACCATGCAACCCAGGTTTCCAGTGCTGGGAAATAAAGCCTCAAAACCTCCGACTGAAAAAATCTGTGGGGTTTGTAGCAGCAGTAGAAACTCCCAGCCTTGCAGGGACCTAGAACATATACAAACCCATCCACTCAGGAATCAGCACCAGTAGGGCCCAATTTGCTTGTGGGTAGTGGGGAAAGTTACTGAAAGGTGGCCAAGAGCCAAGCAAGAGGCATTGTTCCCTCTTGGACCCCTGCCACACATACAGTGCCACAATAAAGCAACAGGGGTTGTCCTGCCTTGGTGAATACCTAAGGCTCCACCCCTTACTATGTAATAGGCACACCAAGACAAAAAAAAATGGCCCAAATAAAAAACAGGTCAAAGCTCCAGAAAAACACAACTAAGTGATTAAGTAATGGCCAATCTATCAGATGCACAATTCAAAATACTGGTAATCAGCATGCTCACAGAAGTGGGTGAGTATGCTCACAAAATAGAGAAAAAAGTGAAGGCTATGAAAAGTGAAATAAAGGAAAATGTACAGGGAACCAACAGTGATGGGAAGGAAACTGGGACTCAAATCAATGGTTTGGAGCAGAAGGAAGAAATAAACATTCAACCAGAACAGAATGAAGAAACAAGAATTCAAAAAAATGAGGAGAGGTTTAGGAACCTCCAGAACAACTTTAAACATTCCATCATCTGAATTGTAGGGGTGCCAGAAGGAGAAGAGGAAGAGCAAGAAATTGAAAACTTATTTGAAAAAGCAATGAAGGAGAACCTACCCAATCTAGCAAAGGAAGTAGACTTCTAGGAAGTTCAGGAAGCTCAGAGAGTCCCAAAGAACTTGGACCCAAGGAAGCATACACCAAGGCACATCATAATTACATTACCCAAGGTTAAAGATATGGAGAGAATCTTAAAAGCAGCAAGTGGAAAGGAGACAGTTACCTACAAAGGAGTTCCCATATGGCTATCAACTGATTTCTCAAAAGAAACCTTACAGGCAAGAAGGGTCTGGAAATAAGTATTTGAAGTCATAAAATGAAAGACCTGCATCCAAGATTACTCTATCCAGCAAATCTTTCATTTAGAATGGAAGGGCAGATGAAGTGCTTCCTAGATAAGGTCAAGTTCAAGGAGTTCATCATCACCAAGCCCTCATTTATATAAAATGTTAAAGGGGCTTATCTAAGGAAAAGAAGATAAAAAATATGAACAATAAAATGACAACAAACTCAGAACTATCAACAATCAAACCTAAGAACAAAAACAAACTAAGGGAACAATAAAACAAGGACAGAATCACAGAAATGGAGAACACATGGTGGGTTTCAGTGGGGAGAAGGAAGGGCGAATGGGGGAAAAGGTACTGGGAATAAGAAGCATAAATGGTAGGTATAAAATAGACAGGGGGAGTTACAAATAGTATAGGAAATGGAGAAGCCAAAGAACTTATATGTATGACCCATGGACATGAACTAAGGTGGGGGAATGCTGGTGGGAGGGGGGTACAGGGTGGAGGGGAATAACGGGGAAAATGGGACAACTGTAGTAGCATAATCAATAAAATATACTTAAAAATAAAAGATTTCATATACCTTGGTTTCCTCTAAGGCTTCAAAAATTACAAAGCTCCCAAATATATTGGTTATTAAAAATACTAAGTTACAGCAATGAACATTCCTGAAAAAGTTATTGCAACTCATGATTGTACTCTTCCTACGTAGAATACACTGCACTGGAATGTTCTCCTTAGTGAATCCACAGACAGCAACAGTCCATGTAAAAATGAAAGAATTTGAAAATTCCCTCAGAAGACATTCAGAGCTTAGTCAAAGCTTTTTTGTAGCAAAGCTGAGTATAAAAATGAATCTATTTTAATGAGACTTACGAACTGACTCTTTAGCCACTAAATACTAGGATCCTCTTTTATGGACCTCCCCCATCTACAACTCTCATGTTTAGCCTGTATGACTTACTCTACCAGAGAGGTGGGTATAAGATCAGGTGTCTACTGTGAATATCTGGTATATTATTGATTGTTAAAGTACTATGAAGTTATTTTGACAGAAGAATATTTTAAAAAGAATCCTGTGTGTCCTGTGTGGGTAGATAAAATATCTATCTACTCACTAAAGTATATGCTACCTAGCATAGACACTCAGTATTGTTAAATGAATAGATGAATGAGAATGTTAAAACGATGCTTTATGGATTATCTGCTACAAGGAAGGCCACAGTATTCCAGGTCATTGAAGCAATAAAATTGGCCTTGACGTTGGGTGGGAGAGGAGAGGACCTGGGTTCAAATACTAGTTGAGGCACTGACTGACTGACACACTCACTCTATGAATTTATGCAGGGTAACTTCTCAAGGCCTTTGTGGCCTTTTCTTTCAGAAACTGAAAAAGTTGTGCTAAATGTACTGAGTGATCGCTGGTTTCCCTGAGCTCAAAAATCTTTTGTCTTATGTAAGCTCTTGTATTTCAAGTTGAGAAAAAGTCTATTTGGCCTAAAATGTTAGGGTTCTACCCACAGCTACTCTTAGGAAAGGTTCTCTTCCTTCTTGTCATCTCTCTACAAAATACATGTATTCTCAGTTCAGTTACTTCCAGTACTGTGAACAGAATTATACCAGAAAATAACCTCTGGTTTAGGCTAATTAATAGAATCAATTACAGGTTAAAAAAAAGATACACACTATCTGGCACTGTCTAGCTTATGACCTAATTTTTACTTAATATATTTTTGTTTCTATATGTATCTGTTTACTTACTCAAGTCTGACCTCATCTTAGGCTGATTTCTTCCTTCCATTTCCCTCCTCCTGTCCTTCTCATCTCCTCCTCTCTCCTTTCTCATCATCTCTTCTCTCTCCTTTCCTCCCCTGCCTTGCCTTCCCCACTCCTCCTCTCCTTTCCTCTTCTTTTTATCTGTCTTCATCTGAAAAAATTGTAATAGTTGTCTTTTTCCAATCAATCTCTAAAATCCAGTTTTTCTATATCTCTAATGATGTGAAATGGCCCAGCCCGTTCCTCCAGGCTGAGCTATATGCCCATGGATTACCTTGAACACCTCTTTGGGTGTATCTACCCATCTGGGCACCTAGCTGTTACAGAATAATAACACTCCTAAATCTGGTCTTTCATAATTCTTTTCTTCCTGCCTACCCCTTTCTCTCGTGTTTCTTACACTCCTGGACTGTTTGGGTGATCCCACAATCTTGGCACCCAAGTGTAGTCTGAGCCTTTCTGTACAGTCATTTTCAACATAGAGGCTGTGTACAGAAGCTTAAGTCCTAATCATTTGGAAAGGTAAAGTGGCAGATGATCTGAGAAATTGAAGTGGGGATGGGAGCATTGAGAGGAGCTCTTCCATTATCCACATAAAGTTTCTTTCTTTATATCACTCAGAGTCTCAGCTTTTTTATTTTTATGTTTTCCATCTTTGAGTTTCATCTCTTTTGCTTTACATTCTTAAGATGGAGGGGGAACTCTAAAATTGTAGCTTCCTTGAGTTATCTTGAATTTTCTGCACACCTGCCCACTCTGAGATAATTGGCGTGCCTACTTCCCAAGGAGCAGTATTTGTATTAAAGAGTCACTTGGCGTCAGTGCCCAAGTGCAGATGTCCTGTCATGTATGATGGTGCCTCATTCAGAGAACTCAAGGTAGAGTAAAATAAATTAACATCTTGGCTCCATGCTGCAATCACAACTGTTCATTTAACAGGGTCAGGCTTCCATCTCTGAGCAGAGAGCTGCTGGCAGAGACAGCGGCTCCCCTGCCCCAGACTGTGGTGTCAGTGTCCTAGTAGGAGCTGCCAAGAGCAACAGGATAGGGGAGGTGGTAATGCATCAGAAAATTGAGCAGTATGGCATCAATGTGCTGGGAAGAGGGAGCAGGCTGGGCCTCTGCAAAATGCTTTTCATCCGTTCCTTCTTTGTATGGATACCCACACAGTTACCTGAAGAAGAAAAACTTGCCCTGAATTTTACTGGAAAATTGTCAGTTCTGCTTTTATTCTCATATGTAGCTTATTTTCAAACATACCTTTGTATATCCGTGACATGTTGATGTACTTACATAACAACAGGCTTACATGTTTGTCCAAATTATGTCAAGCAGGCTTACATCATGATTAGCTGGATCTAGGTCACTGGGGCAGAGCTAGTATGATGTACCATTGTCTTGGCTTGCTGTGGCTTACCTCCTAACCTGGAACAAAGGCCATGGTTAGGCCAAGGTAAAGATTGGGGCCAAACACAGAACTTGGTACATAACAAGCACTCTTTTATTATTGGTTTTTAGAAAGAAAGTTGCTGCATTGTTCACTGTTGTATGGAACAATGTTCACAAAAGTTATGTATTCTACAGTTGAAGGAAGGAATACATGGAGACCCTAAGTAACCACACTGGGGCACCATGGTGAGCAATGGAGCTACCTACGTAGAATTTGGGTTCTTGCTTATATGTTTCTTTCCATGACTATGCCTTCTATCCCTTAACTGTGATTTAATTTCCTTGTGGAAAAATGTCATTTGCAGCATGTTATGCTGTAAATGTTGTATCAAATAATAAAAATTTGTATTATAGTCTCTTGCTTTTAGTGCTAGAATGACTCTATCAATAATAATATAAAACTAATTTTAGGTTTAAATTGCTTTGGGAATAAGAGTTTGTGATTTGAAATATATGCTGTTTTATCAAAGTTGGAAATGGTGTTTTTTTTCTCTTTTCTTTAAACTCAAGAATAATGGCCATTTTCTGTCTTCAAATTGTGAAGTTCTAGTGTGTTGATTACTGATGTTGGACCACCCACAAGGGAAATCACAAATCATTCTGTAACCGGCATTCTGAATTGTCATATTCTGAACAAAAAGCCCTGGAACTCCTTTGCAGTTTACACAAAACCCTGGTAGAATTTGTTGTCTAAACCTTTAGCATACTTTTTGTCTTAAATATATTGATTTTCTGACTAGACTTGAAGTCTTAGGGACAAAAAAAAAGACTTTTCCATAATATTTTTTAAATGTGAAGTTTTGCACAGAGTCCCTCTCTGAGAAATCCTGAAAAAGCTGTATCTTTCAGAAGTCTTTAATTAAAACCTAGGGTGAATGTGCTGTGAATTGCCAGGGTACATCTGTAGAAAGACTGGTTGAAGTTTGGCAATGCAGAGACATTGAGCAGGGGAAAGAAATGCATATAAAATAATACCAGTGATACTGCAAGGCCAAAAGGATGTGAGTTTTCCATAAAACAATGTGTTCTCTGCCCAATCCTCCACATGGAGAGAGAGGAGGCTTAATTTGAATTTCCACAGTATTGTTGGTGTGTATGCTTGGCACAGTATAAGACATTCACTAAACATTTGTTAACTGTTGTGAGCTGAAGGGAAAGAAAAATCACTCCATCTCTCCTTTCTCCTCCCACTCCCTTCTCCCCTCCAAGGTTGAAAAAAACGATGAGGACCAAAAGATCGAACAAGATGGCATCAAACCAGAAGATAAAGCTCATAAGGCTGCGACCAAAATTCAGGCTAGCTTCCGTGGACACATAACAAGGAAAAAGCTCAAAGGAGAGAAGAAGGGCGATGCCCAAGCTGCTGAGGCTGAGGTGAGTGAGAAGAAGGAAGATGTCCCTGCTGCTGCTGGTGCCGAAAAGAAGGAGGGAGAAGGTTCCACTACCACCGAGGCAGCCCCAGCCACTGGTCCCAAGCCTGAGGAATCTGGCAAAGCAGGAGAAACTCCTTCCGAGGAGAAGAAAGGGGAGGGCGCCTCCGATGCTGGTGCAGAGCAGGCAGCCCCCCAGGCCCCTGCCCCCTCAGAGGAGAAGGCCGGCTCTGCTGAGACAGAAAGTGCCACTAAAGCTTCCACTGACAACTCGCCGTCCTCCAAGGCAGAAGATGCCCCAGCCAAGGAGGAGCCTAAACAAGCCGATGTGCCTGCTGCTGTCACTGCTGCTGCTGCTGCCGCCACCCCTGCTGCAGAGGATGCTGCCACCAAGGCAACAACCCAGCTTCCAACGGAGACTTCGGAGAGCAGCCAAGCCGAGGAGAAGATAGGTGAGCAACGGTGAGGGTCAGAGGACATGAGAGAGCTAGGGGTAGCCCATGGAAGCCTTCTGGAAGGCCAGGCTATGTGGACCATCAAGGGAAAGAGAAAGTGTAGATTAGAAGGTGTTTTCAGGAAATTAAGGAAAGCTGTGCTTAATTCCCCAAAGTGGCAGGATAAGAACCAACTCTGGCCACTTACATTCCCAAATGTCTCCAAGCCTGAGAGAGAACTCTGCCAGAAATAGAAAGAGCTGGCAATTATCATATTAATTGGATTGGCCTAACAAGTAAAACTAGGTAATCCTAGTTAAAAAAATTCTGTGTGTGGGATAGACTTAGTTTAATTAGTAATTACTGAGGCCACATATATATTCTGAATGAGAATTAGCCAGTGTGAGGATTTGGCTCTAGGAACTGCCTGTTATTAGTATAGCCAACTTCTTATTGATTCAGATCATCTAGTTTGTGAATTGCCAGCAGCAAAAACATAATCTCAGACCACCTTTTCCTTATCCCACGGTATGTAACTGGGCATTCTCCCCGCCATCAGTTGGTGAGTAGTGTGCATATCTGTGTTTATGCTCAGAGAATGCTAATCGTACCATTAACTGGGGTCGAACTAATTAGGAAAATAAGTCTGTGATATTGTCAAAAACAAAAGAAAAACCCCAAATATAGAACATATTGTGAAGTTAAACATAAATTATCATTTTATTATAGAAGAAGCTACTTTCTACCATATGCATAAATAGTTGTGGGTTGACTATGATTACTGAGATGTTCTGGATTTTCTTTGGTTTAGAGCTCTTACTTGAAAATTGTAGTGTTTTCACTACTATTACCAAAGAGCCTGTGCAGAACTGAAATAGAGCATTCCCAAAGCAAGATGTAACAGACTTTTACCTCTGGAGACTGGACCCATCCTTCTCCCCATCTACTCCCCAGTGCTGAAGGGGGCTGACAGTCTCCACCATCTTTCTCACTCTTGAACACTTTTCAGTCACAAAGACCTTCAAGGGAAAGTTGCTTCTATGACAATTTAAAAATTGGGTTTACTCCTTTAGAACTTCATGAACTTAACACATGTGTCCAAAGACCCAAATGTGGACTGGACCACACTGTGTCTTGGGAAAGGACTTATTCCATGAGATTATTTTTGGGAAATGTTTTGACAGCAGACCATTAGATTGAAAAAGTAATGTTACTGGAAATTTGCTTTTATTTCTGTTTTTCCAAATTAGATACTGGAGATGAATAATGATTATTCTAAACATTTTCAGTTCAACCTCTTTCATCTTATCTCAAAATTCTATAAGAGGCCAGATTATATTATTATTAGCATTCTCCAGCTCGAAATAAGTCACATACTTCTTTCTATCAGTGACTCATTTTCAGTCTTTATTCTAACTACATACCTGCCTCAGGGGCCAGACTTTGGGGTTAAGAAGATGAGAATGTTTTTCCTGGACAAGGTAAGGCATGTGGCAAAGAATGGGGTGTTGGTTTTAATTCACTCAACGAAACAAACCTTGTTAACTACTTTTCTTTAGGTTAAAAACTTTAGACTCATTTATGATGGCTAGAAATCATTTTGCATATGACAGACTACTTATTGCATATTTTTAAAAATCTTATAAATTAATTATGCTTTTAAAATAATAGAAATTATTTGACATTGTTCAGACCATATTTTTGAACGGGGATTTCTAAAATTGTGAGCATACACAGAAATCATGATGTGATTTTAGGTATATAGTGATGATGTAGATTAATAGAAAGAAGGACTTCTTGAATCAATGAAAAGTGAATTATATCAATAAAATATAATATATTTTAAGAATTTTTAAATTATTTTTCAAGTTATGATAATCCAAATTAATTAATAGAGTATTTTATGTAGTACATGCTGAATAAATGTGAAATATCGAATGAATAAAAACTGACTAAATTTAATGTATAGGTAATTTGTTCACTGGCTCACATAATCCTCCTGCAACCTTGCTTATTCTACTTGTTTATTTGATTAAAAATGTGCCTGGTGAGTAAAAACAAATAGAGATCTTGTTCTGTCCTAAATTTTACAAGTTCTGGCTGAAAAATGTCTCATTAGTTTAATTTTATTGTGTGTATTTAAAGGTAATTGAAGGTGTAGGTACAGTTCAGCTTGAAGGTAATCAATCACAAAGGCCAATTTGTTTTATGTTGTTTCTGAACTTTGGCTGAGTAATGTCCTCTGGGTTAGATCCTAAAATGCTGCCTGTAGCTTCTCTCTGGAATGGTGTATCTATTAGCCTTGCCTAGTGTGTTTAATGAGCACAGATTACCCAGATATGGTGAGCTCCATGGAATCACAGAAACTAGAGGTGACATGGAGAGCTATCATAGCATCCCTGGCCCAAATTCCCAGAGGTCCTGTACAGCACTTTCTTCTATCTCCCATTGGGTTTATTTCCAGTCCAGGTTAAAATAATATTTCCAGTTGGGCTCTACTGTTTGGAAACGGATGCCAACCTTGGGTTGCCTGGAGGTGTGCAGAGGGATGATCTGAGAGGGTGGAGTGCGGTTGGGGTCAAAACAAGTTAAAAGAGAGAATTCAAGACAATAATTTCATCAAAAGGTTTAGACCAAATCTGATCACTGCTTTAATATATATGGAAATGCTTTGTAAATTATAAATATGTTGCTTATTTTACCTTGCTATCTTCCTTCCATTTTTTTCTTCCATTTATATTAACTTTCTACTGTGGTAGGCCTTGGGGTCACAAAGATGAGTGAAGTATGGTTGCTGATCTTACAGAGTTCTCATTTGGAGTGGGATGGGATGAAATTCAGGGAGTGGTTTTGAAAACATTCACAGTAATAATCTCAACTCAACTAAATTTGCAAACAGGTATAGAGTTTCTCTATGCCAAGGCACTGTGGGAAATAATATGAATGAACTGGTGATTCTTGCAGTTTGATACATGCTGTAAAAAAGCTTTTACATAGTGTGTGTCTCTCTATAGCTAAATTACTAGCCAAAAGAATAGCTACAAAATTTAGTTTATGGAATGGTAATTATGCATAAGAAAGTGACATATTCAGCCCATCTCTCTGTATTTAGGGAAATCCTTTTTGTTCCCCATAGCAATGCTTTGCTAAGGCCCAAAGTAACCACCTATAACATTTTTCTCTCTCCAAAATCTAGATCCCCTTTCACTGAGCTCTGTGATGGATGTGAGGTTTCCCAAGGATATTTATACTTATTTGGCAGAGTGCCGCATAGGCAGTTATGATTTGAAATGTGGTTTCAACCACTTCCCAAATTTATATACTACTCATAAAGAGTGAAATTTGGATTTTTAAAGTCCATAAATGCTGTCTATAAAACATGGACACCTGTCAGAGACTCAGTGGCAGGCTGCTTAAATACTGTTGATTATTAAGCTCTTATGGTGCACTTTTATGTTGCTAGAGTAATCATTTTTATTGGCTTTTCTTGACAACAATCCAGTGGCATTTGACAGTACTTTTCTTGTACTTTTACATTCTGGGATTGTGGGCAAATGAAATAGGTTTTGTGCCCACAAGCATATTCAAACACAACAGGGGTCAAACTGATGGGCCTCTAAGTCTTCTCCTTAACTTCAGCCCTGCAGTTCTTTACCTCTCTTTTAAAGTGCTCTGTTTTATCTCAGTTCTTGCATTTTTTCTTTATTTTATCAGTTGTGACACTTTTCAATTATCATTGGAAAATACCACCCAGGACTTGCCCTGGGTATTCTTTGTCCTGCATGCCCAGTAAGATAATGAAGAGAAAAGAACCTTGGACTAGAATAAAGACACCAGGGCTCTAGTCCTTAATATTTCTACCATACGGCTGTGGGATCCTAAGCAAGCCACTGCTTCTCTCTGGTCCCCAGTTGTTTCATCCTCAAGAAGAGGGGCTAGGATAGTTGATTTTTAAGTTTTTTTTTCAAGGGTTAAAATAAAAATTTTCTATATGTGATAGCACTTAATGAACATTTCTTAACTGGCAAGCTCTGTGCTAAGAGCTATGTGTAGATGATCTCATTTAACCATCATAACCACTCTGTGGTATAAGAACTACAATTTCCCCTTCCCCTTTTACAGATGAGGGATCTGAGATTTGGAGAGATGGTGGTTCCTAATTGCCGTCAACAGCTAGGAAACAGTGGGAACAGAAGCTGAACCCTGACTGCCTGATTACAGAGGCCACATTTTAAACATTGACACTACAAGTGCTATTCTGGAAGAAACAAAGACAAGAGAGATGTCTAAGAACCCCAACATTGTGTTCTAATCTAAGAACATCCCTTTCTTGTATAACTGGATACTAAAGACTCATTTACAGATGGGTGTACAGTAACTAACCATAGCTCCTGGTCATAAAGCCCTCAAAGCCCCATCACCTCGAAATGATTGAGAATATTAAACGAGTTCTGAGTCATGGGTTCTTAGCTTGAAAATACTTCAAATACCATTTCATTAGGCCTAAGAGAGCTGTAAAGATCAACTGAAATAGATATTTCTTAATTAGAGTACTACGAACTCCATTAAATATGTGGGGAGAACTAAAAATTAGAAACTGCAAGTTTCAGATCTCAATCAAAGGAAAGTAATTTCTTGATTCTAGGTGATCCCTACCCTAATTTGGATTATAAAAATTAGTGTCTTAAAATTCTTGTTCATATCCCACCAACCTTTTGCAAGGTGCATTTCCAAAGGACCCTGATATCTTTCTATTTATAACTAAAATGATAAAAAGAACTTATTGGACAGATGGCAGAGCAATCACTGTCTCTGCCATTAAAAAGTCATAAGCATACAAAAATAAGTTGTGTTTTAGAATCAAGAAACTCATATTGTGAAGCCTTTCATGTTTCTTTCATAGCTCATAATAAATAACTACTATCATCTAATAAAGAAACAAGTAAACAGAAAGATATGCAAGTAACTTCTCCAATTTCAAAGACATAGAACTATATTTGGAACTGAAAATCAAACAATATTTCTTAAAAATATAGAAACTGTTTCAGATGCTCATGCATATTCACCAAATATTTTTTTCTTTTTTTCTCTCCATACACATGTGCACTCACACAATCCCAAAAGGAGAAGGAGAAGGAGAAGGAGAAAGAACCAAAGGCAGGAAGTGTTACACAGTCAGTCCATTTGGCTAAACATGGAGAAAGAGCAGAGCACTCAATCTAATGGACTAAAAGCATTGTGTGGTCATCAGTTTCATTTTGTTCTCAGAGTGATAGATAGCTTCATTAAATGAATGAAAAGCCTTCTATAACCATGCATAAAAGGAAGGGAAGAAGGAAGCCAATGGTGCTGTTTAAACTGCAAGACCTGAGCCCTTGAAGATCTCCCGAAATGATACAGTTTATAGCATGCATAAAGAGGGGAGGGTTTGAAAGAACGTGTAAGTTTTGCCAGCTCTCTTAGTCATGTTTAAATTTTGTGCCATAAAAAATGACCGAATTAGATGCTGAACTTAAGATAATTAAGAAAATTTGAATCACTTCTTTCTTTAAAGAACCTTTAGCCAGTTTTTGATCTCAGAGCAATAAAACTTGGCTTTCTAAGCAAACAATTTATTTCTGGACTTCTTAAAAAGAATTGCCCATAAATTGTTCTCATAAGGATAATGAACAGGATTATGTTTTTAATTGATCCAATATCTTATAGGATGTATATCATGCACACATTCTATATTTTCAGCATAAAAGACTAAATACCATTTAAAATCAAGACCCCTAGGTTCTCATTCAGACTCTGCAGATGATCTTAGGCCAGCTTTGTTTGTAAATCTACAAGGACATGGGGAGAGTTAGAAGTTGAGACTAAGGCTCACTGTGATGAAATTTATAGTATATGAGAATTTAAGTCCTGCTTAGGCTAATTAGTGGAAAATAGTCCAGAAAGACTTCTTGGGGTAGAGGTTACCTTAACTGAGTTTTGAAGAACAAGAAGTAGCTAATGAAAGGGGATGTTTTCTACAAAAAGCAAAACACACACATGTACAAAAACCTCATTCAAAAAAAATGTAATTCACCTTGGCTGGCGTAGCTCAGTGGATTGAACGTGGGCTGTGAACCAAAGTGTTGCAGGTTCGATTCCCAGTCAGGGCACATGCCTGGGTTGGGGGCCAGGTTCTTGGTGGGGGTGTGTGTGAGGGGCAACCACACATTGATGTTTCTCTCTCTCTCTCTCCCCCTTCCCTTCCTCCCTCCCTTCCTTTCTGAAAATAAATAAATAAAATCTTTAAAGAAACATTAACCTTTGGGCAGGCAAATTCCTTGAGTTCTTTGGTTCTGAGTTTTTCCTTTCATAAAACAAAAAATGTTGGACAGAGAATCTCAAAATCACCACCATTTCAATAATGCCCACATTATGACACACTATAAATTTATATGCAAACTCTAAGTGACAAGGGGAGGCAGACACTTGCTCAAATGGAAAGCTGTGCCGCCGTCAACCTTTCTGTTGTTTCAAAACTGGAAAGTCATGTTGTTACTCGGTGTTCGTCAGGCTTGAGGTAGCCAGATTTCAACCCACTTCAGAGACCAACATGAGCATTTTGCATTATGCTTAGAAACATATTGAGAACTAGAGGAAACCAAGGCTGCTGCTTTCTGAAAGCAGGTGATTAATTTCATTCCAGCTCCATGAATGACCTGTGTGTGTGGCTCTTGCCAGTGTGTGACAGGTACACCCAGGGAAGGAATGATCTGCCAGATTCCTTGGCTGCTTTTCCTTGTTTGACATGTTTAAGTAGTCTTTACAAGGTGTTAAGAGTCTCCTGAACCTGCTGTTCCCCACTATAGGATAAATTGTTAATATGTTTCCAAATCAACAGTGTAAGGACAGAGACCAGAAAGTAGGCTTTCCCATTTCTGTTGCTGATTCTCCTTTCCCACAGAGTATAATTTGTGTACAGCTTGTGAGTCATTCAGTCTACGGACCAGAGAGGACATTAGCATAGGGGGCTGCACAGGTTTCCCCCCACATATAAACTGTAACTTGAAGCAACTCATCTTGTATGCGATAAAAAGACAGACAGGACCCCACTTTGTGGAACTGTCTCCAGTCCAATACAAGGGCTAACAAAGCCAGAGTTTAGCAATGTGGTTGCAGCATTCTCCCCATTGGTATAGTCAGATCCTTTTAGAAAGAATAGCAGCAATGTAAGACTTCTGTTCCCCCTTTTTCTTCTTTAATACGGATGGTTTACTACAGTAGGTTGATAGGAGAACCTGGCTTTCATTGGAAGGAACAAGTCAGTGTTGTTTTCTTGCCAGTTTAAAAAGAAAGATGGTTAAAAAAAAAAAACGTGTCACTTTCTAATTAACTATTTATGCTTTTTAGCCCAAATGAAAATCAGCCATTTAAGATGTACCACTGTGTTTGTGGAACATTGGTAGTGGTATGGATACAAAATTGGTACAGTTGTCAAGCTACATACTGCTCTTGAACTACTACGAAGAGAAACCCAGCTCTATTTTCCTACTATGCTGATAAAGCAGGATTTTGCAGGAGTGCCAATCAACAAATGACAAAATTGTTTTTCATGTTCAGGATTAGGCTGTGACTCTGGTACACATATTTATCACAGCAGGAGTCTCGATTACAGGGGTAAGTTGCAACAGGAGTCCGAATGAGCATTCGGCACAGTTTTATGTAGCATAGAATAATATTTCTCTTCCCCAGTCTCTCCCTACATGTAGCATTCTTGCAGTCATTGGCCATGTGCCCTGAGGTGCGTGGTGATTGCACATGGGCATGTGTTACAATATAAAAAACAAAGCATAAGTCATTATGATCCATGGTTTTATCAGATATCTGCAGTGGTGTGTCAGTAAACTGGCTCTCCAAAAAATAAAAAATTAAAAAATTGCCCAAAACTCAAAAAGCCTTTATTTACAGTGTTTGACCATCTCTATGTTCTAAATAGCCCCATGGATGATTGCAAGCTACTGATGAGCTGTCATTGAACACACAGTGGGGAAGTGATTATCTTAGTAGCCAGTATGAGTGGCTCCATCATACCCCAAATCATTATGTTTTAATGATTTAATAAACTTTACTTTTGGTAACTCTAAAATACTGGAACACTAATTATCATCTCCCAAACAATGTATCAGTACAGAAGCACATACATATCTATTTATAACATTCACCTGTTTATATGCATACATGCATGTGAAGCCTTGAGAACTAGTTTTAACATTTGCAATGATTTCTGTTATGCATTGGACATTTATTAAAAGTTAAGGAAATGGGTAAAATCTGAATTGTACTTGCTATTCAATTGGGAAAATAATTGCTACTGAAGGGATTAATCTATTGTACTCACAAGTCTGATCCAAGTTGTATTTTTTCAATGTTTTATTTTTTTTAATTTTTTACTCTTTTCAGAGATGAATTCAGGGTTGGATTGAATTGCAAGCATTGCTCACTTTTTATTTCTATTTTTAAATTTAATCTTTATTGTATTTTTCCATTACTATTTAGTTCCCTTATACCCCTCTTCCCCCAGCAATCACCACAATGTTGTCCATGTCCATGAATCTTTTTTCCCATTTGACCAATCCCTCCAATCCCTAGTCTTCCCCCTGCCACTAGCTGTCATCCTGCTTTCTACAAGTCTATCCCCATTTTCCTTGTTAGTTCAGTCTGTTCATTAGATTTCACATATGAGTGAAATCATATGGTATTTTTCTTTCTCTGACTGGCTTATTTCACTTAGCATAATGCTCTCCAGGTCTATCCATACTGTCACAAAGTGTAAAATTTTCATCTTTTTATGGCCAAATAGTATTCCATTGTGTAAATATCCTATAGATGTTGAACCCACTCATCTACTGATGGACACTTGGGCTGCCTCCATATCTTTGTGATTGTAAATAATGCTGCAATGAACATAGGGGTGCTTATGTTCTTTCGAATTAGTGTTCTGGGTTCCTTTGGATATATTCCCAGAAGTGGGATCACTGGGTCAAAAGGCAGATCCATTTCTAGTTTTTTGAGGTATCTCCATACAGCTTTCCACAGTGGCTGCACCAATCTGCGTTCCCATCAACAGTGCAAGAGGGTTCCCCTTTTTCCATATCCTCACTAGCTTGTTGATTTATTGATGATAGCCATTCTGACAGGTGTGAGGTAATACCTCGTTGTGGTTTTAATTTACATTTCTCTGATGATTAGTGACCTTGAGCATCTTTTCATATGTCTATTGGCCCATCTGTATGTCCTCTTTGAAGAAGTATTTATTCAGGCCCTTTGTCCATTTTTTTAATTGGGTTGTTTGTTTTTTTGGTGTTGAGTTTTATTCATATTCTGTGAATATTAACTCCTTACTAGATGTATCAGATATGTTCTCCCATACTGTGGGTTGTCTTTTTATTTTGTTGATGTTTTCCTTTGCTGTGCAAAAGCTTTTTAGTTTGATGTGTTTCATTTATTTACTTTTAATTTCCTTGCCTGGGGAGATATATCCTATAAAATACTGCTATGATTAATGTCCAAGATTTTTGCTATGTTTTCTTGTAAGATTTTTATGGTTTGGGGTATAACATTTAAGTCTCTGATCCATTTTGAATTTATTCTTGTGTGTGGTATAAGAAGGTGGTCTAGTTTCATTTTTCTGCACATATCTGTTCAGTTTAACCCACCACCATTTATTGAATACAATGTCTTGGGCCCATTGTATGTGCTTATTTCCTCTGTTGAATATTGATTGACTATGAAGGTGTGGATTTATTTCTGGGCTCTCTAGTCTGTTCCATTGATCTATGTGTCTGTTTTTATGCAAGTACATGCTGTTTTGATTACTATAGCCTTATAGTATAGTTTGATGTTAGGTAGCATGGTCTCTCCAACTTCATTTTTCTTTCTCAGGATCACTGTTACTATTTGGAGCCTTTTATGGTTCCATATAAATTTTTGAAATATTAGTTCTAGTTCTATGAAATACATCATTGGAATCTTGATAGGAATTGCATTGAATTTATAGGTTGCTTTGGGTAGTATGGACATTTTATTGATGTTAATTCTTTCTATCCATGAACATGGTATGTGCTTCCACTTAGTTGTATCTTCTTCAGTTTCTTTCTTCAGTGTCCTATAATTTTCCTAGTACAGGTCTTCTAAATCATTGATTAGGTTTATTCCTAGATATCTTACTCTTTCTGTAGCAATTGTGAATGGGATTGTTTTCTGATTTTCCCTTTCTGTTAGTTCATTATTAGCATATAAAAATGCAACTGATTTCCTGATATTAATTTTGTATCCTGCTACTTTGCTGAATTCATTTATCAGTTCTAGTAGTTTCTTGGTGGAATCTTTGGGGTTCTCTAGGTACAGCATCATGTCTTCTGCAAATAAAGAGTTTTACTTCTTCCTTTCCAATTTGCATGTCTTTTATTTCTTCTTCTTGTCTGTTTGCTGTGTCTAGGACTTCCCATACTCTGTTGAATAAGAGAGGTAAGAGTGGACATCTTGTCTCATTCCCAGTCTTAAGGGGCATGCTTATAGTTTTTGCCCATTAAGTATGATGCTGGCAGAGTGTTTGTCATATACAGCCTTTATTACATGTAGGTATGTTCCCTCTGTTCCAGCTTTGCTGGGAGTTTTTATCATTAATGCACGCTGGATTTTATCAAATGCTTTTTCTGCATCTATTGATATTTCCATGTGGTTTTTATCCTTCATTTTGTTTATGTGGTGTATCACATTTATTGATTTTGAATGTCATACCAAACTTGCATTCCCAGAATAAATCCCACATGATAATGGCATATAATGTTTTTGATGCCATTGCTGTATTAGGTTTGCTAACATTTTATTGAGGATTTTAGTTTTTGTGTTCATCAAGGATATGGGCCTATAATTTTCTTCCTTTGCAGTGTCTTTGTCTGTTTTTGGGATTAGGATAATGCTGGCATAGTAAAATGACTTCAGGAGACTTCCCTCCTCTTGAATTTTATGAAATAGTTTGAGAAGGAGAGATGTTAGTTCTTCTCAGAATGTTTGGTATAATCCACCTGTGAAGCCATCTAGTCCAGGGATTTTGTTTGTTGGGAGTGTTTTAATTACTGCTTTGATTTCATTACATGTAATCTGTCTATTGAGCTTCTGATTCTTCTTGATTTAGTTTTGGGAGATTTTATATTTCTAGGAGTTTATCCATTTCATCCAGGTTGTCTCACTTGTTGGCACATAGTTGTTCATAATATTTTCTTACAATCCTTTGCATTTCTTTGGTGTCAGTTGGTATTTCTCATCTTTCAGTTCTGATTTTATTTATTTGGGCCCTGTTCTTTTTTTCTTGATGAGTCTGGTTAGAGGTTTGTCAACCTTGTTTATGTTTTCAAAGAACCAGTTCTTTGGTTCATTGATCTTTAGTATCATTTCTTTTAGATTTCTGTTTCATTTATTTCTTCTCTAATCTTTATTATTTCCTTCTACTCACTTTGGGTTTTTTTTTCTTTTTCAAATTCCTTTAAGTGTGAAATTAGATCATCTATTTGAGCTTTTTCTTTTTTCTTTTTTTTAATAGGCCTGTAATCCTATGAAGTTCCCTCTTAGGATTGCTTTCCCAGTATCTCACAGATTTTGGTTGTTGTGTCATTTTCATTTGTTTTAAGGTATCTTTTGATTTCTTCCTTTATCCCATTGTTGACCCATTCTTTGCACATTTTTCAGTGTCCTTGTGATTGATTTTGAGCTTCGTAGCATTGTGGCCACAGAAGATGCTTAATGTGATTTCAATCTTTTTAAGTTTATTAGGACTTGTTTTCTGTCCTAACACGTGGTCTACCCTAGAAAATGTTCCATGCGTACTTGAAAAGTATGTATATTCTGTTGCTTTGTGATGAAATGCCCTGAAGATATCAATTAAATCCATTTGATCTAGTGTGTCATTTCAGGGCGCTGTCTCCTTCTTGATTTTCTGTCTGGAAGATCTATCCATTGAAGTCAATGGTGTGTTAAAATCCCTGACTATGACTGTATTTCTATTAGTATATCTCATTATGTCCATCAAGATTTGCTTCACATATTTAGTTGCTCCTAAGTTGGGTGTGTAAATGTTTATAAGGGTTACATGTCTTGACAGATTGTTCCCTTTATGTTTACGTAGTGTCCTTTATGACCTCTTACTATAGCATTGGTTTTGCAGTCTATTTTGTCAGATATAAGTACTGCTACCCTATCATATTTTCTTTTCCATTTGCATGAAATGGGTTTTTTTTGCATTGCTTTACTTTTAGTCTGTGTGTATCTTTCAATCTGAGATGGGTCTCTTGGAGGCAGCATATATATGGATTTTGTTTTCTTATCCATTCAGCCACCCTATGTCTTCTGGTTGGAGCATTTAAGCCATTTATATTTAAGATGATTATTGATAGATATGTATTTAGTGCCACTTTATTTTTAGACTATTTTCCTGTTTTTTTTTTTTTTAATTTCCCTCCTCCTCCTCTTCCTTCTTCTTTGTCTTCATCTTCATCTTCTCCTTCTTCTTCTAACAAGCCCTTTAACATTTGTTTCAGTACTAGTTTGGTGTTAACAAACTCCTTTAGCTTTTTCTTGTCTGGGAAGCTCTTTATTTCTCCTTCAATTTTAAATGATAGCCTACCTGGGTAAAGTAACCTTGGTTGTAGGTCTTTGCTTTTTCATCACCTTGAATATTTCACACCACTCTCTCCTGGCCTGAAATGCTTTATTGAGAAATCAGATAACAGTCTAACTGTTGCTCCCTGTATGTAACTACCTGCTTTTCCCTCGAAGCTTTTGGGATTCTCTCCTTGCCTTTAAGCCTTGTCATTTTAATTATGATGTGTCTGGGTGTACGCCTCTTTGGGACCAACTTATTTGGGACTCTCTGAGCTTTCTGGACTTGTGTGACTTTTTCCTTCACCAGATTAGGGAAATAATGACCAGTTTTCAGTCGTTATTTCTTCAAATTGGTTCTCAATCACTTGCTCGCTCTCTTCTCCTGGTATTCCCATATGTGGATGTTGTTACCTTTTATTTTGTCCAAAATGTTTCTTAAGTTCTTCTCATTTTTTAAAAGTTCTTTTTTGTTTTCGCTGCTCTGCCTGGGTATTTTTTTCTACCTTGTCTTCCAAATCACTGATTCAATCTTCTGCTTCATCTAACCTATTTATTGCTTCCATTGTATTATTTATTTCAGATATTGCATTCTTTATTTATGACTGGCCCTTTTTTATGGTTTCTATGTCGTTTTTCATGTCGTTGAGTATCCTTATAGTCATTGCTCTGGACTCTCTCTCTAATAAATTTCTTCCCTCCATTTCATCTAGTTCTTCTGGGGAATTTTCTTATTCTTTCATTTGGGGTCTGTAATCATTACTGTAAACTCTGATAAATTGCTTGCCTCCATTTCATCTAGTTCTTCTTCTGGAGAATTCTCTTGTTCTTTCATTTGGGATCTGTTTCTTTGTCTTTCCATTTGGGCTGCTTCTTTGTGTTTTCCACTTTAGTTGTTACACTGATCAGTGATATAGCTTCAAGCTGTAATCAGAAGCCTGACTTAAGCTCCACAGGGTGGGCAGAGTAATTTCTGAAGGAGGAGCTATTGCCACCCTTGGGTTGATGAACTTGGAGAAGAGTGCTCTGCCTAAGAAAGATGGCTTCTGCAGTATGGGGAATGACTCAACACAGAGATCCTGGTGGCTGTTTCCTCAGTTCTCTTCCCAGAGCCACCAGTCCCAGAGTTCCCTCAAGTGTCTCCAGTCCATACTGCCCTCTCTCTGCCAGAGCCCAGGGTAAGTGGCTGCACACAAATTTTTTTGTGTTGGCGCTGTAAGAGGTTCTCTGTGTCTCTAGCTGTCTCTCCCTGGCAGACAGAAACCCTGCTGCTTTTCATAATTGCATGTTATCTACATTCTTTTCCACCTCTGGTGCTGTAAGCTGGGAAGCCCGGCTTAAGGTTCTGACCTCACACTTCTCAGGTGGAACCTCCAGACTACTGAATATCCCTCTGGAGTTTCAGATGCCACCTGTGGGAGCCCAGCCAGTCCTCTCACACCTCCTCCACACTCTCTACTTCCTCCACACTATTTTGTTGTGGTGAAATGATTTCTTCTGTCTGTCCATGGTTATAAGACATCTCTCCAGCTAGTGTTCAGTTGATTATTCGGAATGATTTCTCTGAATTGCTGACATTTTAAACCTCTAATGCAGAGGAAGTGTTGATTCTTTTGTCCTAATAATTTTTACCAAGAATAATGCTTTCAATTCTAGGGAGGAACATTGTGAAATAGTGAATTCACACAGGGTAGAATAAACAGCTGTTATAATTCTCAGAATGGGTACCATTTGTTTAAAAATAACATGCATATTACATATTGTATGTTTTATATTATATATTAACTATATATCATATATTATATATTAACCTTCTGAAGAGAGCTGATCCAGTTGAGAATGGAAAGGTAGGGGAAATGGAGATGGCTAGATAGGCTTAGAACTCCTTTAACTCTGTTTCTGTTCCTCCCCGCTCAATGGACTTTCTCTGGGCTGTGAAGTACAGTTTGGAAATTACACATTTAAAGAAATTTGCTGTCAATGACTTTATACATGTGGCCAACAAATACTTAACATCAGGTCCGATCAGTCCCCCTCACTCACTGTAGCTGTCCCTCACAATGAGTGCGGTTAAATGCTACCATACTGACTGAGGTAGGTGATGTGTATCATTTCAAAGGTCAACAGACCCTTTCTCATATTATAGCCTAGTTGTTGAGTCACAGGTGGGATCAGTTTGAGCAACCTCTAACTGTGGGGTTAGGTCCACCAAACAATGTTCTAGTTTACTTTGGTTCTATAATGTTAAAGCCATGCACACTTAATTTATAAAAATGTTTTATAAAGATAAGCCCAAGGAACTTTTATTTTCTAAGCCCTTGTTATAAACCCCTGAATCTGTGAAATTGGATTAGGTTCCCTGGAGCCCTGGAATTCCAAGCACCTCAGGAGCGGCTTCTGGGTCTGGGGTTGTTTGGCAGAGGCCAGGCTGGCTGGGACCCAGTCCTCCACAGCCACACAGTCTCTGTCCCCCCAGGGACTCTCTCTGGATCTTGGTAAAATGTTGACATTTTAACAGGTAATTATTGAAGATTACTGTTCTTAAGTAATTTTCGTAAGTAATTTAAGGCCATTTTCAAAAGTCCTTGCATTTTGGCATGATTAAAACTTAACAGAAGATAATTTAAAGCTCATATTTTTATTCAGGTATCCTCTATATACTTAGGTCATATTGTTTATGTTTATAAATAGATGATCTTCCCAGATATATTATAGGAATTATCCAAATTCAAATAATTTTTTATGTATGAATTATAAACAAATGAAAGTTAGATGACTCATTCAGGGTCACTAATCAAAGCTAAGTAAAATTACTACATCCATGGCTTCTGGGTCTTTAGGAAAAAAGAAACAGTAATAATGCAATAATATTATTTAGTCCAATTTGCAACATAATTGTATAAACAAAACACTCTCGCTGATAAGATGCCACTGAAATAATTACATCTATATAATTTTGAAGTGTCCACAAAAGTAAGATTTCTAGGATGTTAAAGCCCAAAATCTGTCTCAAGAATTCTGAAAAATCTGTCACCTTTCTCTCTCTCACTGCTCAGCCCCAGTGGATGATGGCTGTTTGTGCTTATCTAAAAGGATGCCTAAGAGGAAAACACCCATGGGTAATAGGGCCAGTTCTTTTTTAACCCCACAGACTAACATTCTAAATGTCACTTAAATGATTAGCATCACATGAAACAACCCATTGGGGTAAAAGGAGTAGATCCAACAATGTCATGATAATCTTAGGCTTAGGGTTTGAGAGGCTGCCACTAATGCTTTCAATTTCTAACAGACTTCTCTGAAGACCACTCATGCAAAGCTACATACTTATATCTCTGCATATAAATACCCCACAGAAAACCTTCCAATGCTTACTTTTTACAACCCAAGTGATATCTAAGTTATTACCATGGACAAAAGGCTGCCTATGATCTGACTTCTGCTTGATCTCTCTGATCTAGCCATACTCTTTCTTAAAGTCTCTGAACACACCAGCTTGGGGGCTTTGCACTTGCTTTCTGCTTTGATTTTCCCGTAGCCACTTCTCATCACTTAGATCTCCATTTGGATGTCACTTCCTCAGAGAATTCGCTCCCCATTTACCAAATAGCACCACCCCTGCCAACTCAATCAGTTCTACATGGATTTTCCATATCGATCTTTGTGCCTAAAAATGATTGTATATCTATCTAAAATGACTTATTTATTTCTCACTAGACTTTCCATTCCTTGAAGGCAAAGACTTGGCATTCTTTAGCACAGTGTCTGCAGTGCTCAGAATGGAGCCTGTCACACAGACCTCAGTGGATGTCCACTGATTGACTAATAATATGAATTTCACCTATGGAAAGAGTTCTTTTCATAAGCAGTTTGAGAAAAGGAATCATTTCATTTTTCCAATTAAAAGCCCACGAAAGAAGCGAAAAATGTTTCAGACAACTGCCCATTTTTACTGCTTGCAACCCAACTCTTAGGCTTTATAAATTAGAAGCCTCATTTCCAGGACCTACTTCTCAACATCATCCAGGCACCCAGACACTCTGAGTCTGGATGAGGATGTTTGTCTCAAAAGGAAAATTGGACAGAGTGTGAAAGAAGTTTGGGCTCCTGTGAAGAACCAGGTCAGGTGTGGGTAAGGACTTTTTAATGAAGGAAGAGAAGAGAAAGGGGAAGTAGGAAAAAAAAATGAGGTAGAAAATGGGAGAAAGTCAAGGGAGAAGAAAAGTAGTAGAGGACCAGAAATATTAGAGGCAGAAAGAACAGGGAAGGAAGTCAAGAAAGAAGAGAAGGTAGAAAAGAGAGAGGAGAAAGCATGTGGCAAGCAGGACTGTGAGGGGCAGTGCAGAGCAGAGGAAAGGTGCTGAGCTGGGTACCAAGTGGGTTCCCTGTAGCTCTGCAGTTTAACAGCCTGTCTGGCATGGGCAGGACAAATGTACCTTCCTCTCTGGTCAAAAGATATAGTTCTTCGGCCGACTTTCATCTCTAGCACTCTCTGTTCTTGACTTCACAAATAGCAGGCCCTAAAGGGCTCCTTGGCAAATGGATTTTCTGTCTTTGAGCAGGTCTAAGTGGCAGATGGGGCCCAGCTCCCCAAGGACAGACAACCCCCCCCCACCCCACCACACACACACACACACACACACACACACATACCAGGCTCACTATTGTTATAGCCCTTCCTCAGTGTCAGTCCCCAGTCACTGCGCCTCAGCACACCAGAGACGAGCCTCTGCCTCTGCTTGCTTCCAGGCAGAAAAAGAAAAGTTGAGTTTCATTATCCCACAAGTCTAAATGTGAGTCTGTTTTCATATTTGTAAATATGTTGTAACATATTTGTACAAATATGTTACAAATTCCAAGGCACAGTTCAGAAACATTTTTTTTTTTTACATAGAACGCTCATATGGAAGCAGTATTAGAACTGGACCATCCTGGGCTCACTTTCAGGCTTCTCCTTGTGTGGCTTTTATGATTTGTTGAACCCCAGTCTCTTCATGTCCATAATATGGAGATAGTACTGCTACCCTCAAACAATTGCTGTGAGAAGTTAATAATGCGACATATTTAAAGAACCTGGTGCAGCATAGGTCCTCAATTAATCATTTTGCTTTACTTTTCTGCTGACAATCTACAGTAAGTTCTCATGCTCCTCTCACCCTGTATGGAGATCCCCTGGGCAGATCTTTAAATTGGAGATAGTTAAAGCAAAGACAGTCTGTCACCTTTCCATAGGTAATATAGTGGAAGAGAACCTTTCCAGTAAATAAAAAGAAACTTTTATTTTAAAAAAACCTTTTTTTTGGCTGTCCAAAGTAAAGTATTTCAAAGTGTATAAAGAACTACATTAGAAAAGTACAGTACGTAATGGATGCTGCAACAGTAGACAGGGAATTGCAACAGCCATGCATTTAGCCAGCTCTTCCTCGGAGGCCTGCAGTGCAAGGGAAGGGCCACAGGTGTTAGAATTGAACTTGTCATTGTTTGAATCAGAGGCCCTCTCCCTAACCAGCTCTATGCCATCAGTTTTGTCATAATATAATATCCTCATTACCGAACTTGGTAGTGGTTAGTATTAAATAGATCGCATGTAAAGTGGCTGTTATTATGTTTCATTGAACACATAGAAAGTGCCTTGCTTCTGGTTCCTTTTAACTGAAGCATTTTTTTCTTGGCAGTACACTTCTGATTTTATAGAGGAAATTAATGTGTAAATAGGATGTGGTTTATGGACAGCAAGAAAGACACACTGATTTGCAGTCTCTTCTGGGAGACAGACTATTCTATTTGGCTTACCTTGTAGCTCAGCAAGATTACCAAGTTCTTACATTATCACTAATGACTGAGTCTGGAAGTCAGCCAGTGCCGCTGGGTAGTGATGCTAGGCCCTGTGTAATTGGTCCCTCAGAAACTGCAATCTAGGGATTTGATAAAAAATATTGGGATCCCCTAAGGGAAATACCTACTACACTCTTTCTAGGTAGATACCAGCTATCAACTATCATATATTGGTTCAGTCTTACAGTCTCAAACCTAAAAGAAAGCTTAAAAATCACCGAGACCTGGGAACTGGGTCATTTGCAATGTGTTGTATTGTATGTGTGCATGGATGATATTCTCATGTCTTGTATTTCATCAGATACTCAGCTGGGACCATGACACAAGAATAAGTTCCACTGTACTTGAACGTCATTAGGGTAGGTTGTGTAGCTGGGTGTTTTAACAAAAGACAGAATGTACTCAGGGACTCAGGCTGCCTGGTCTATCCAAGGTCACATAATGAGCTGGTGTGAGAGCAGAGGAGATAAACTCAGATGTCCCCATGATGGTATTTTCCTCCCATTCAATAATTTTATTTGTTAGTATATACAATTTTCATGCTGCATTAGTCGCTATCAAGCATACAGATATATAAAAGGGAATATCCATTGTCATGGAAATTACAATCTGGTTGAGAAAAAAAATAAGATCTTAAAAAAAAATCCAGGACCAACCAGGTAGGAACAATGTAAGTGCATGCCTGCTGGCAAGCTGCCGTTGGTAGTTACAGAGAAGGAATGTAGATGTCAGACTGGCAAGTAGGGCTCAAAGAAAAGAAGTGAACATTGCTCTGGAGTATTGGTGAGGACCCAGGCCCTGGACACAGGTGTTAATGGGGGAAGGTGGGATAACCTGGATCTTATCCAGGTTACTTATTAAAAGCCTCGAAGGGGTAAGAGGACTTCACTCTCGGTGCAGTAGTGAATACAGGGTGGCTGAAGTTTTATTTTATTACATTATTGTTGCTCCAAGAATAATTCCGATATCTCTACAAGGAGTAAACAGCACAATCCACTCTCACTAATTCAGTTCAAAGGCTAATAATAATTTTAGCTTATTCGATAAAGAGGCTTTGATGATGAACAGCACTGAGGCTCAATTTTTAGCCATTTGAAAGAACTGAAAAATAAAAACTAATTTCAGGACAGCTTAAAAGTAGGACCCAGTCACAATAGGTTGTTTCTGTTCTATCACTTGGCCTGGAGTCGTTTCTTCCAGACTTTGCCTTTCATCCAGGCTCCACAGCTGGGAAAGGAATTACGCTGGTGCCCTCTGCTGGAAGGAGATGGGAAGTTTTTCAGGAAACAATGGTCCTGGTACTTGCAACGCAGGGGCTGAGTCCGCCTTTGCCGGCCCACGGCAGCCTCCAGGCTGGATTCATTTAGGGCTCCTTACAGGCCTCCCAGCCAGTTGTGCTGTGGCATCCTGCCTGGATTTTTTAATCAGAGGGAATAAATCGTATTTTTATTGTAAGAAGGTTGTCACTTAGTTTTTTAAAGTAGTCCAAGAAAACTGCCCCCTTTTACTCTGCCAGTTTGAGAGCTGGACGCTCCTTTCTTTGGACACAATACCATGACTCATCGTGGGTGGTGGCCATGTTGCTACTGAACAATACCTCTTGAGAGGCCAGTAAGAGATTCTGAGGCCATTTTTTAATCCTGTTCAGTTATTGTTATTTTAATGGTGGGGAAAGCACATTGATATTCATTGCTAATTTCTTGGCTCAAATAATTGGAATTAATGCCATGGTGTTAAATTAGACTTAAAATGTCTACTCTGGTGTTCCTGTAGTACCCTGCTCAACTGATTCTTTGCTAGAGATGAAAAAACAGTCCTCTGTAATTAAGAAAGGAGTAGGGGAGTGCTGAGGGAGAACCAGAAGGGAGAAGAGTTGGGAATTCTCATGTGTGCAAATTTGAGGTGAACTTCTAAAATACAAGGACGGGGGATGTGGAGAGGATGGATTGAAATGATCCTTTCCAACATCCCACTTTTATTTTTATTTTATTATATTTTATTTTCAGAATCAATTCTGTGGACAGGGAGGGCTGCCTCTGGTTTCCATAACAACATGGCTTATTGAAAGACTTCAGGCTCCAGAAATCCCCAATTATCAGCCTTGCAGGACTTATTAATGGAGCCCAGGATCCCAGTGAGGCAGGCAGCTCATGGCTGGCACGTGTCTGCTGGACTGGCAGGCAGGCTGGTGGAGGGGACAGGAAGGAGGAAGGTGGAGGGGGACAGCAGCCATTTCTCCTCCTGTCACTTCAGGAGGGTGCAATCATTCAGGAAGCTATGCATGCAGCTCTCTAAGAATGAAGTGGCTGTGGCTGCTGTTACAAGCAGCCCAGAAATCGAAGAGAAGACTGTTTTTTCTAGTCCCATCCCAAAAGCCATCTATCTGAAGTGAATCCATATCAATATAGCACATGCCATGTGTGTTTATTGAGCTGCTATAATTAATTGAGACTTCTTCACAAAGACCACAGTGACTTTAAATTTCTAATATTAACTCAAGCCTTAGTTACAAGCGAAGCCAACCTAATGCATATTTGATGGCTTTGAATGGCTCACTTTTTGGTCTGGCATTCTCTTATTAGGTCCTCACCATAGAGCAAGTACAATAGCAACAAATAAAACCAATGAAGACAACATTGTGTGTAAGAGTTACTTGTCTTCTTAGGGTCTCTCTGCTAAATTCTCTGCATGGAGTTTCTTTTCTAAACCTCACAATGACCCTATGATGAGGGGTGTCACTGTCCTTTTTTATAGATGAGGAAACAGAAGCAAGAGAACTTATACATCTTAGGCCACATGGCTAGTGAGTGTGACTACATCAGCATCTCATTTTTGCTTTCTCTATATAATTACTTATATTGTTTTCTTGTTATTTAACTTGCATGTCCTCAAGATAAAAAAGAAACAACACATTTACAGTAAAGTCTGTCCTCCACTGTGATTAGGTAGATAGTGGAATATTCTGGTTAATGTTTTAATGACATGTTTTGATTAATTATTGCCATCTATGTTGTTATTGAATTTCCAGTTGGGATATAATAAAATATATACAACATTAGAAGTACAGCAATCATAATCATAAAATGTTTCAAGGCCATTACACAAATGTCAATATTTATTGTCATGCAGAAATGTTGGTTGATAGAGATGTCTGTCTGACAGAACACCAGGTACTGTTTTCTAGCATAGAACTATCTGTGCCTTAACGCTGTGAATTTTATATATTTCAAAGTACTTTATGTGAACTGCCACTGAAGTTCAATGTGATCAGAAAAAAATCTTTTGGGGTTAAAGAATATTAGTTCTTGGAAAACCTGAAATTCATTAAGCACCCTGAATCACTAGACCATGTTTTTATTAAAGCAGAACCTTATACCATGTGAAAAGTGAAACATAACACTCCCTTGAGGTGGGGCAGTCCAAATCTGTCATAAAGGACTATGACGGGAGATGGAAGTTGGCAGCATTTCCATCATAGTTGCTCAAACAACAGTTTTTATTATTTTAGTCTCCACAGCTGATAATAGAACTTGCTCACAAAGGCTCTATCTTTTTAAGGACTAAGAGAAGTGATAGTAAGGACTATGTTAGTTAATACTTGCTGAGCATGTCATTGAAGCACACAGACACCCTGGGGAAGTATGCACTGTGTCCTCATTTCATAGGTGGAGAAATCAAGACACAGGGATGTCACATAACTTGCCCAAGGTGTCACATTTGAGAAGTTGTAGGTTCCAGATTCAAGGTCCAGCAGTCTAGCTGCGAAGTCTGTGTTCTTAACCAGAGTTGTCTATATTCACAGTCTCCAGTTTACTTATTTCTATTCTCTCTGGAATCCACAAAAATCACACTTAACCTCCCATGCTACACTGAAATGACTTTTGCCAAAGTTATGAATGACCCCATGTTGCTCAAATCCAATGGTCAATTCTAAGGGCTTTCTTGTTGTTTTTGTTTTTTTTTTAATCTACCAATAGCACTGAATTCTTGATCACTCTCTACTCTTTGAAATACTTTTGTTACTGGTTACTGCTCATCCAGCATATTCCCTATTCCTGATTTTTCTCCCAACACAGTGACTATTCCCTTTCAGTTACTTTTGCTCTTCTTCTTCATTTTCTGGTTTCTAAATGGTGGTGTTTCTTTTTAAAAGTATATTTTATCAATTATGCTATTACAGTTGTCCCAATTTTTTTCTCCCTTTTCTCCCCTTCTTCCCTGTACTGTCCCCTTCAGTCTCCAGCACTCCCCCCCACCCCCTGCACACACACACAGTTCATGTCTATGGGTTGTACATACAAGTTCACTGGCTTCTCCATTTCCTATTGTATTCTTAACCTCCCCCTCTCTATCTTGTGCCTACCTATTCTGCTTCTTATTCCCTGTATCTTCCCCCCCCATTTTCCCCTCTCCCTCCCCATTGATAACCCTCCACGTGAGCTCCATTTCTGTGACTCTATTCCTATTCAAGTTGTTTGCTTAGTTTGTTTTGGTTTTTTAGTTCAATTGTTGATAGTTGTGTTTTTGTTGTCATTTTGCTGTACATGGTTTTTTGATCTTCTATGTCTTAGATAAGTCCTTTTAACATTTCACATAATAAGGGCTTAGTGTTGGTGAACTCCTTTAACTTGACCTTATCTGGGAAGCACTTTATCTGCCTTTCCATTCTAAATGAAAGCTTTGCTGGATAGAGTAATCTTGGATGCAGGTTCTTGCTCTTCATGACTTCAAATACTTCTTTTCAGCCCCTTTTTGCCTGCAAGATTTCTTTTGAGAAATCAGCTGACAGTCTTATGGGAACTCCTTTGTAGGTCACTGTCTCCTTTTTTCTCTTGCTGCTTTTAAGATGGGCTCCTTATCTTTAATCTTGTGTAACTTAATTATGATGTGCCTTGGCGTGTTCCTCTTTGGGTCCAATCACTTTCTTTGGGCTTCCTGGACTTCTTGGAAATCTATTTCTTTCTCCAGATTGGAGAAGTTTTTCTTTATTATTTCAAATAAGTTTTCAATTTTTTGCTCTTCCTCTTCTCCTTCTGGCACCCCTATGATTCAGATGTTGGAACATTTAAAGTTATCCCAGAGGCTCCTAAGTGTCTCCTCATTTTTTTTTTTTGCATTCTTATTTCTTCACTCTGTTCCAGTTGGTTGCTTATTTTTTCATTTTGTTCCACATCATCAATCTGAGTCCCAGTTTCCTTTCCTTCACTGTTGGTTCCCTGTACATTTTTCTTTATTTCACTTTATGTAGCCTTCATTTCTTCCTTCATTTTGACCAAGCTCAACCAATTCTGTGGGTATCCTGATTACTAGTGCTTTGAACTCTGCATCAGATAGGTTGTTACTTAGTTCTTTTTCTGGAGCTTTGATCTGTTTTTTCATTTGGGCCATATTTCTTTGTCTTGGCGCATCTGTTTTGTCTAAGGAATGGAGCCTTAGGTTTTTGTCAGGGCAGGTCAACCCTCTTTGCTGCTTTGTGGCGCTGCCTGTGGGAGGGGGGGTCAGAGAAGGAACAATGCCGCTTGCTCTGTTCTTGTCCCACTTTCTGTCACTTCCCTCGCTTCCCATAAGCAGTTTGTGCCCTTTAAGTGCAATTTGTAGGCAGGTGAGTTTGTGCTCATTTTAGGATCCTATGCCATTCTCTTGTGAGTCTGGGAGTTTCTTCTGCTGCCATAATCCCCACAGATCTTTTCCTTAAACTGTGGTGTTGAGTCGTTAGTGGCCAGTGCTGAAACCCTGGATTTCTTGGTTGGTCTCTCTGTCCTGCTTTCCCATAGGCTTGTCTGCACACCAGTGTGGGATTGCTTGTGCAGTCTGCCAGCTGATGCCTTGCCATGTCCTCTCCGCTCCACTGTCCATACTGGCCCTCCTGCCTCTGGCTGAATGTTTATTCAGTTCCTTGGTTGTTGAACTTACATGCAAATGTTTTTCTGGCATTTTTGGTTATTCTTTGTTTTTAAATTGATTGTTTTCCTTTTTTGGTTGTGTCAGGAAGTGAAGCGTTTCTGCCTACGCCTCCATTTTGGTCCGTCCCCTTAAATGTTGGAGTCTCTAAATGGTTTCATTTCGTACCTCCTCTTCTCTCTTCTCCACTTATTTTTACTCCCTTTGTGATCTCTTCTATTTGTGGCTTAAAATATTGTGTACAACCTGGTAAACCCCAATTTTCCATCTGTAGCCCAGACCACTCTCTTGCATTTCAAACAGCTTCTTACTCTACACTCAATGTCTATATCAGTAGACACTTCAAACTAAACATTTTGAAAACAAAACTCCTGTCTTTGCTCCCTCAACCTGTTCCTTCTCAAGCCTTCCCCATCTCAAATGGCTAGTCTATCTTTTCCTGAGGCTCTGTCTGTATATAGTGGAATTATCCTTGCCTCTTTTCTCTTTAACAACATTAAATCTTGGCAAATCTTATTGCCTCCACATTCAAAATATATCTAGAATCTGAGCACATCTCACTTGGATAACAGCCAAATCTTTAAAATGACCTCAGATTCCTCTGTGATTAACATCCTCCCCACAAGATCACCACTTGGCTGTCATCTCCCTTTACTGTCCCTCCCTAGTACTATGATTTCCTTGCTACAACTCTGAGCAATACATGTGCTCACATCTAGTGCATTTGCATTTACTGTTTCCTCCGCCTGGATGCCTCCATCCTCCAGATGCTAATTGAGTTCATTCTCTGACCTTTTGTAGCCCTCTGTTCACACATCCACTCTCAAGGAGACTTTCTTTCTATTTGATGCCGTTTACTCCACCTTCATCTCAGCTCTTGCCACCACCTAATGTGCTGTACAGTTTAATTTTTTAGTATAGTAAAATATAAGCTCCATGAGGTCAGGGCATTTTTAGTCTTATTATTTTGCATATTCTTTGCAACTAGAACAGATAATGAATACTCAATAGGTGTAGTTGATTCAATGAGTGAGGAAGAACATAGCTATTTAGTCAGAGTAGCTGAGTGAATCCCTGTGGTCAATACATAGGTGACAAAGGTGACCCTAAACCACCCTCACATTTAATTAGTTTACTCCTTGTCCTCTCTGCCACCTGGACAGATGTTCCCCCACCTTCTTTTGCTTGTGCAAGTTCTTTGGTGACTCGTATAGTTCTCACATGTTATCCTATGCCTCCTAATGACCAGAATATGTTGGCAACTTGACAGTTACTATAAATGAGCTGTGTCAGTGGCTCCTGAGGGTCAGATTCTTGTCCTAGCCTCAGTGCTTCTCCGTTGCCCTCTACAGGGAGTGCAGGTCATGGAGAGGAAGTTGGTTTCATCTCCCCATGTCTAAAAGCAGATAACCATTTCAGTAGTTCAAAACCACTGGGGATTTTTCACTGACTGGAAATAGATGACAAAAACATACTTTTGCTTAGGAAGAAGCTGTCCTCTCTTGTTAAATCATCAAATCAAAGTCATGCAAGCTTTAATCTCTAATAAAGAGTCTCTGGTGGATTAAAGTGTTCTACTTACCATAAATTATGGTTAAATGAGTGTTTACCTATTAGTAGCCCCCTTTCAGTATGTTGAATTTGCATACATGTTGATTATAGTTAAAAAGGATTGGGCCATTTTTCACACAGAAGCATTTTTTTTCCAGAAGAACCATTGTGTAAAAATTCATATATATATTCAGGCGTCTCTATTGGCTTTTAGCAGTTGGAGTCCAAAGATTAACACTTATATCATTTGTCAGCTTTGCACAATTGGAAAACAGTTCTGTGACCCAGATAGCTCCAATAAAACCAGCAGGCCTTCTATTAGATTCTAACTATTGTTGGTAAGGTTGCCTGAGTAAAGGTAAAACACTGTGAGACAGACATAAATAAACCTAGTCTGTATAGCTGCAGACAAACTTGGGTGAAAAAGGGCTGTGCTGTCTTCCCAAAGAGTCTGGAGTTTCTTGGGGATATGTCTGTAGGTGATGGTACTTAGTTAAGGAAATGGGGTGAAGCGATATGGGTAGGGGGCAGAAATGGGCACAAAATTAGTGATAAGAGGGGTGGGGTATGGGTGCCAATGCTACCTATAAATTGCAATCAAAAGGAATGTGTGATGGGAAGGGAACAGGGTGACAGCAAGCAACTGTAAAGCTTCAAAAGTCCATGGATTGGAACCTGTGATGATAGAAGTCTATATTTGAATAAGAGAACAAAATATGTTTGTATGATTGATGAATTGGCCTTGAACTGGTAACTCTTCATTTCTTCCTCATTCCCTTACATTCACGCCACCATGCTGCCTTATTTAACAGCAGCCCAACCCTTGCATGACAAAGGAAAATGGGAGCAGCAGGAAGGGAGACCACTGTAGGTATAAAGAGCTGTGATTAATCTTCATTGCTGTGTGCTTGTAAAAGCAGCAGCCATTCTTAGGGATGGGAATTTCCTACGCCCCAGACTTCAGACAATTGATTCTGCCTGTTTACTGTGGAAAGCTTTGGTTTACTGAGGAAGTTGTTTGGCACTGGCAGGAGGTTGATGGGAATATAATCGTTCCAGCTCAGCTATTCATCTTTAGCAACCTGTGTCTTGACACCTGCAGAGTATGGCAGGTTTGTGCCTTGTCACCCCATGTGTAATGTGCACGAGAAAAACAGTAACAAGGTTAATGTCATCCTCTCACAAAGAGAGTTTTGTTTTCTCTTGCTCTCTCCCATAGTGCTGTAATTGTCCCTGTGCCATCTCTCCCAACCTTCCGTCCTCTGCTGCCACCATCATGCTCCTCCCCAGATCTCCTGAGAGTCATCACTCCTCAGCCCATCAGCCAAAGTTAGTGGGTTCCCATGGTTACCAGGCAGCTGGTGTCTAGACACTGTGAGATGCCTTGCAATTGAGCTGCAAATCCAGCTCCTATCACACATACCCCTCTTTTCCCTCCTCCTCTTCCCTCCATTTCCTCTTTATTTACAGCAGGCATTAATGCCAGCACAGGAAGGAATTTCCTTTTGACAGGCCATTAAAAGGAGGAGGGGAAGAGAGAGGGAGAGAAACCCAAACTTGCTGTCTTGTCATATCTATGAAGTGAGAAAACAACTGAGGTGACAGGCCCCAATCTTTCTTCCTCATGAAGGATTTTATTTAATTAAAATATTTTAAATTGGAAAACAGTGCCACTGGTCCATGGGGAGCCATAAGCATCTTTAAGAGCCAGTAAAAGCATTTCAGGAAAGGGCTTCAGCTGATGGCACTGGGTTGAGGTAGAACCTTTTCACTGTCTCTGTGCAATCAATGCCATTTCTCTTTTATAATGCTCAAGGGACTCACACATTCATAAGTATTACTAGATGGAAAATTCAGAGTGGGACACAGGCAAATACAACAACTGACCTTAATAATGACACCTCAGGTATGGAAAGTCAAGTTTAATCTCCCTTATTTCTTCTGAGAAAGAGAAAAGCAGCCCCTGACAGCCAGGAGCTGGCCTGGCACTCACAGATAGGCCTTAGCTCTCCTGTTAACATAAACAAGTTCATAGGACACCAACATCAGACTTTGTGTGATGGTTCAAGGCAAAACAAACCACCATAATCATGTTTGAACATAGACTAAGTATGGGCATTGTCTAAACCATAAAACATCCAAGCATTTCCCTAACCTGCGTAATATGAAAATGATGCTACTTGCCTCATTCTTCCTTTCTTCTAGATATTGGTTAAGATTTGCAATCATAAAATGACCCTGTTTCATTACAGCATCTAATTCAGAGCTAAGCTCTGCTTCCTTAAATCCAAATCTCCTAGTAAAAGCCCAAATAAGTCTTTTCTAACCCCTGACACTGTGATGCCTTTGGGTTCCTCATGGTATCTGTCCTCTCTACCTGCAATATGGCAACAAACCCTGCTTTGTTCAACTACAGGTGATTTCCTGGTAGTCTTTGGCTGCAAGATGTGGACACTTTATAGAATTTCATTGTATAGTATAATTGATACTCAAGTTAACTGCAGTGAAATATTTTTTTCTTATTTTCCCCTGCAACTTCTGAATATTTCCAATACTGTCTCTATCCCCAATTGTATTACTGTGTCTCCCTTAATTTGCTAATTCTCCTTCCAAGATCTCATAAAAATCTAACTTAGAAAACTAAATTAACTTTTTATTTTCCTATATCTAGTATTTTTTTTTTTTTTGGTCTCACTAATTAGACCAGATGGTCCAGGCTCCTGGTAGAGTTTATAAAATTCTGTACTACTCTTTGGAACTTCGATGACCTGATGCAGCAGTGACAGCAAAGACATGCAGGTCAAACAGACAGCCAACATCCAAGTACATCCAAGCAAAATTATAGTGAGACTGTGACAAAACCATGATTTAGTATACCTTCATTTAAATGACAAGAGAGTCACGTTCCTTGTCTTTGACTCAATGGCATTAACGAATTTGTTGGGGCAGCAACCTTCTCCTCTCCCATCTTACATTATCATCTGTTGGCTTTATGTAGCTGTTTTAGCTACCACTATCCATGACAGAGAAGATTTCGAGAAGACTAACTTGGAAGCAGAAAGATGTGTTAAGGTATGACTGCACTGGTTCAGACAGCAATGTCTTCATCAGCCCCTGAAATCCCTGCCTGGTATAGTGCCATCTATCTCTGTAGGCCCCACTGATGATGTCACTCTATCCTTCTTTCAGGCTGAGTTCTGTGCCTAGTTCTAGAATTTACGTCATTCTCATTCCTAGGCTAGGAAAATAATTTAAAGGGGTCTACACACACAAATTAGCTCAGCATCAAGTCAAATTGTGCCTAAATACCAGTAATTGGCTTTTTGCTTTAAACAGTTCCACTAACTAGACTGCTCCTTGGATTGCTTTATCTAAGTCCCTGTCTCATTTATCTCTTTTGTACTCTTGTCTCTCTGAGCCTAAGGCCATTCCTTATTCTCATCATTCCCTTAAGAGATAAGAATCTTGTTCTTAGACCCAAGATTATGGTGCAGTATTGCTGGCTGACAGATTTCTCCACATGTCCATGGTTTATCTATATTGGCCTCTTTCTAGTTATTATGTTCCACTGGCCTCTAACACTTGTTGACATCCCCTGCTGTTGATGTCCTATTTGACTATTTTCTAGAAACACATACTTCAGATATTGTCTTACCCTTACTCGTTTGTACTTCCTTCCATTGCTACTGCTGGTTTCATACCCCAGTAGGAGTAGTAGTATAGTTAGTCTCTATTCCCTTTGAGTCTGGCATGATTTTCATCTGGTGCATCAGTACAGTTTCTATTTTTGTATTTTTCTTTCTGTTTCATGGCCTCAAGTAAAAAGATGTGTTGTTGACAAAGAAGAATCAACAGATATACATAGGTTGCATATGGAGAGAGACAATTTGAAACTTGGGTCACAGAGAGAATGGTAAGGCCAATCTGGTTATATTTTAGTGATAGTGATAGTGTGGTGTCCAGTATAGACTGAGATACAAGGTTAGCATCAGAAGTAGAGTCAAGGATGTAGAGAAGCATTAGAATTTGATGTATATGAGGCCAGGAATCATTAAGGTTTTATGATAAAGGAAGTAATATGCTTATAGTGATGAATAGGGATTAACAATATGGCAGCGATAATATAAATCTGCTGGTAACCTGATTATGTGGTCAGGGTTGAAGTCATTAGAAAGAATGAGTTTTCTGATGCAGAGTCTACCAAGAGAATGTACAATCAAATCTTGCTTTGTGGACATTAGGGTACAGGGACTAATAACTAGACTCAGAATGGCAAAAGAAAAACTAGAAAATAGAATAAATGAATCCAGAACATAGTCTTCACTGAAGTTAAGAAAAAAGGAATGTTTTTAAGAAGATGTCTAAAACAAAAATGCACCAACAATTAAGGAGATGATTCTGTTCAGGCTGTTGCAATAGGCACACCAGCTCTCAAGGGTCTTGGTGGGATCATTTTTTTTTTAGACCTTAATGGGGAGAAGTAGACAAGTTACTGGTGAGGTGATTTACAACTGGGTTGTTTTGCATTCAGAAGTCTAGTTAGTTAACTAAACAGGATGTATTTATCTCTGTGTCTGGTTTGTTTCAAAGGAACAAACAACTCTAATCTGTTACTCATAAGACAAAGAATGGGAAGTCGGAGGGGTCTGTGTCTGGCATTGTTAACAGGCTCAGGCAAAGGGGGAAAGATCTGTGTTTGTCCTTGTCACAGGTAAACAAGGGAGTCACTTTGAGTTTTCTGGGTGTCATGTGAAACAATGGACAGCAAATCATATGAAGAAGGGTGTTTTTCAGGAAACCATTTCCTAGAGCACCAAAGGATGGTGAGACTTCAGGACAAAAAATGGTTGGGGGAATTTCTGTCATTGTTTTCTAGAGCATAGGACTCCAGTAAAGGTCAACACTGTCAGAAAAAGGAGTAGTCAAAAATATCAAGAACAATGGAAAGTGAGAAAAGGCCCTAGGATTTGTAATATAAGTGGTTTTGTGTGTATTGTGTGTGTGTGTGAATTTGAGGAGAGAACTGTTAAAAAAAAGATGAAGGTGAAGTCAGCATCTAGAGGAATGAAGGAAGGTGAGATGAGGAAAGATGGCATGATCACAATTTATTCCTTCATGAAGTGCGTTGATTGAAGAGGAAAAGAACAGGTTTGTAAACTCCTTAACAAAGAGGCTGTTTTTGCATTTTAGACAGTCTTAACAGAAGAAAATATGTGGAAGATGTATTTTGTTCTGTGTAAGTCCAAAAGAAAGAATTCCATAAAAGCTTATGGGAGGTAAATTTTAGCTGAGTATCGGGAGTATTTTATAATTGGAGCTGAAATGGCCCATTGACACGGAGGCTAGCTAGGAGTGCTCTGGGGGACCCCTGTGCTAGATGAGGCACTGCTGGAGGGCCTCCTGAGGTCCTTCCTACTCTAAAGTTTCCATACACAGTCTGATTACTTTCAAATAAATAGGTTTTGAAAGAAGGAAGATTGTAGGAGGTAAATTCTAGATATTGGTGTTTGAAAAATGGCTTTATCAGAGAAAAAACACTGGGTGGAGGAAGGAGAGAAAGCCTCCAGTTGAATGATTTTTCAAATGGCAATATTATATGGTGGGTAGACATAGATGATTCTCAAGTTCTATCCCAGATGAGCTACGGACTCACCCTGAGTCTTTATTCTTTAACTACCTATTGTCCCAATGTCTCCAAATAGCCAAAGCTATTACATTCTTTGCCACTAAATACAAGTGAAGAGCTTTGGCATCTTTGACTAAAAAGAGAAAAATCAGTACAAATAAACATATTACTTTTGCGATAAAGCTCTGGTTGTATTCCAGTGAGTGCTATTGATTCTTAAAGCAATTTTTCACTCACAGGCAGTGCCATAATTTGACAGGCCCCAGGAAGCCAAAACTCACAATGAGTGCAAAATGAATTGTCACAGTAAGAGATGGGGATTGCATTTACTCACCTACGTGAAAGCACAAACACCTTTATAGGGCTTTCTTGTTATAATAATGTTTTTTAAATTAATTTCAAAATTGAGTTAAACCTTCTCAGTTGGTTTTTTAACACTCTGCTTTCCTTGGGAAGTGGAAGGAGTAGTAAATGGGGGGATGGCATGCACTTTTATTTCCTCTTCCTCACAACAGAATCATGACCTCTTACAGATATTTAGATATGACAGCATTTGTAGTAATTTTTGCTACTTCTGGGCTTTCATTAAGTAGTAACTCTTTAGTTTATAAAACCTATCATAATTGATGATGACTGTTCAGCCTAAGAGTTATAGAGATGCCCATTTCCTTTCCTCTTTGTATAGCATATCCACTATACCTCTCACAATTGGCACTTAATATGTTGAAGTTTGATACAACAATAATCCTCTGCCCTGGTTCTGCAAGCCTCCAGAGTATCTAAAATTACTTCTCGTAGTCCTTAAAGCAAAATTATATTGAATTTACCTTCTTTTTCACAAAGGAGAAAATAAATGGAGGGAGGGAAGAATGGAGGTGAGGGAGAGAAGGAACAGTGGAGGAAGAGAGGGCAGAAAAAGGAAAGGGAGGGAGAGAGGGAAGGGAGAAAAAGAGGAGGGAGGGAGAGATAGATTTATATGGTACATTTAGTACTACTGGAGAGAAAGGTGAATTGAAATCAAGCAGTACAATCTTCTGGTCCCCCAAATTGTGAGAGGTATTATAGTATTATGGGAAGATTCGATGAATTCTAATTACCTCTGTGACTTGCAACAAGTCACAGAAACTGTCCATTTGCAGTTTTTCTCAGAGGAAGTGAGGAGCCGAGATCAGAAGATCTCCAAGATTTCCTGCAGCTTCCACTATTCTGTAGTTTTATAATTACAGCCAACTCTATGGCAATATATACAGAATTTTAATTTTTGTTCTGAATTATATGGTTTATCCATTTGCATTGATAAAATTAGCAAGACCACTGCCAAGTGTTTAGTTTTCTTTGTGCTGTGTAGATACAGCCATAAGGGAAAACTAAACAACAAAGATAATTAATTGTCTGGCTTATTGCAAATACTACCCAAACACATCATGGCAAGTCATGGCAAGGCCTCAGCTGAATATGACTCATAAATACAGTGCTTGTATTTTAAAATTTAAATGTTGCCCAAGCGTAGATATTCATACATAGGAAAACATTTTAGGCAGCTGCATCACTATTGGAGTGACTCTTCCAGTGTTAGAATTATGTCTAGTTTGGGTTGCTGTATTTTTAACCCTGGAGTCAGAGAAATCGTTTCATCACATATCAGATTGTGGGATTTGAAAACCTTTGATCCTCTTCTGCTTTTAAAGACAAATATTGAAAATTCAAACTTTGTAAAAAAGTCATATTAACTCAACATATGTTAAAACATTATAGATAATTAGTTGAATTTTTAAATGCAAACTAGTATCACTTAGTTTGTTCATTAACTTATTCAAGGTCTGACAAACACAAATTACTATACTTTTGTAACTGATTGCTAGCTAAGATCATTGTTGAAAACAATGAGAATTGTAGAAATACCTAAGGAAAAACTAACTTGAAATGGCTAGAACAATGCCTGAGCAACCTGTTTCAATAAATGTGAAAAACTGCTAGAAAGAAAAGCTAATAGAATAAATTCAGTGAAAAATGGCAAACATGATTAGCCTGTTAGTTTGT